>NW_005842245.1:1200832-1256497 GCF_000455745.1 Alligator sinensis
GCACCTTGGGAGAAGGAATCCACAGCATACATACAGGCTGGGGAGTTCCCTTCTTGAAAGCACAGAGGCGGAACAGGATCTTGGAGTCATTATTGACTCCAAGATGAACATGAGCTGCCAATGCCAGACCGCAGTCAGCAAGGCCACCCATACCTTGTCATGCATCCAAAGATGCATCTCAAGCCAGTCCAGAGAGGTGATACTCCTCCTCTATGCGACTTTGGTCAGGCCGCAGTTGGAGTACTGCATCCAGTACTGGGCGCTACACTTCAAAAGGGATGTGGCCAGCCTCGAGAGGGTTCAGAGGAGGGCCACTCACTTGGTGAGAGGGCAGCAGGACAGGCCCTATGAGGAGAGACTGAAGGACTTGAACCTGTTCAGTCTCAGCAAGAGGAGGCTGAGTGGGGACCTGGTGGCTGCCTACAAACTCATCAGGGAGGGATCAACAGCAAATAGGCAGAGCGCTTTTCTCCCCAGCACCACCTGGGGTGACGAGGAACAATGGTCATAAGCTGATGGAGAATAGGTTTAGGTTGGAAATCAGAAGGCAATATTTTACAGTTGGGGTGGCCAAAATCTGGAACCAACTTGCCAGGGAGGTGATCCTCGCCCCTACCTTGGGCAAATTCAAGAGGAGGTTGGACGATCACCTGTCTGGGGTCTTGTGAACCCAGCATTCATTCCTGCCTGTGGCAGGGGTCAGGCTAGATGATCTGTTCAGGTCCCTCCTGACCCTAGCTACTATGAAACTATGTCTCATGTATGACACTGTCATCATCTGTGATCAAAAAACCCAGTGTTCATGGTTCCAAGTAAAGGAGTAGCAAGCTGCTTTGTCACCCTGAGCAAAGTGAGAGCAGTGGTGTCCAGGACATGGGGTGAAAGTAGAGGGGCTCTGTTTCCCAGCAGCTAAGAGCTCCAGCTGCACAGAGGGGAAGGAGACAGTGAGTGGTCCTATGGCAGCTCAGGAGTCCTGACTGCTTTGGGGGAAGGTGTCCCTCAGATAAGGAGTTATGCTTCTTGCCTGCCACCCTAATGATAGTGCAGGGAAGAAATGGGACCCTCTTAATTTGGTGGCAGGAGAGATCCACTTTTGTCTTTATCCACAGCTTCTTTCCCCTTAGCACGTATCATCCAGGAGCTTCCCTAATATCATTGTCAGGCCCCTCTCCACACAGTTTGACCCTGCCGCATCTGCTGGAGTAGCCAAGTAGCTACAACCCCTCTAGTGCCCTCTAAACCTTGATTCTAGCCCAATCAGCTTCTGGGGCTTATAGCACCCCTAGTTTCACCACTTGTACCCAGAGCAAAAACTGGTATATAATCCCATCAGTTGTATTTAAAAAATACTTTGGAAGACTGGCTAAGATGTCTGCACATTAACATCCTTCATTCATGCCCACCAGGGAGTCCTTTGCCAGCTGTTTGTTCTTATGTCAATTGATCAGATCCGTTGGTTAGCTTGAGATGGGGAAATCAAATGCTATCTGTTCTAAGCATTTGCAAAACAGGTTACATTTGCATTGGAGGGGCACAGAATCAGACGCTTTGGGACTTAAGAATCCCAATGTTCTCTTCTCTTCAAGCCTGGAAGTTTGAAGCGAAATAACCACATGAACCACCAGCTGCTTCTGGGAAACAGGCTGATAACAGTGTTGACAATTAAATTCTCCTCTAGAATCCAGTCTTGACATTTCTTTTAAAACTGTCTGGAGCACAGCATCTGTTACATTCAGGTATAATAGTCAGAAAATACATTTGCTCAATAAAAAACGTACGTCTTGACCAATTTTGATGATTGAGAATTGTTCCTCCCAAACACCTACTACTGGTGGTTTATAGAGCTATCAGATGCCTTCTATAGGTGTCAGTGGAAGTCACTGTGGCTATATGCTATGCTACTTTAAAAAAAAAAAGAGTTACTGTAAAACTCTGAGAGGAAACTAGGAAGAGTGGGAGTTAATGTGTTTTATATATATATATGTGGGTGTGTGTGCTGGCATTTCCCTTTACTTTTATAAAGATGAAAAGTGGGTTTTTTTCCTAAAGTATTTTAAGCTTACGTTTAAGTCTTTTGGAAATGGCAGTTCAAAAGTAACATGGGGTGCTCTTAAACTTCACCATTTCAATGCCATATATACTTACTCTGCAGCAGATTATGATTGCCAAAAGAGCTATTTTTGTTTCAGCATTCTGTTCTGTGAAGATGCAGTGTGTGTGCGTGTGTGTGTGTGTGTGTGTCTGTATAATATGTATATAATATGTATAATATGTATATCATACACCAGCCTGAAATAAAAGAGGCTCAGCCTAAATGGAGCACATTTTGGGGCTTTATTCCAACACAACTTTGGCCTTGCTTATATTGCTGAAATAAAGGCAAATGCCCAATCTGTAGCTAGTATACCTGTAGTAAGATAAACAAAGAAACCCACGTTTTGTGCTACAAGAGTTCAGTGTTTGAAATGAGGGCAAGCTCCATTAATGGAAATCATGGCTTTCCCTCTCTATATTTGATGATTTGATCTGAGTTGCTACAACTGGGGGAAATTGCCATTATAGGAAAGGTGTATAGCTGTTTAATACACTGAATATTGAATATACACTAAACCATTAAATGATAAAACCCTAGGTGGTAAATGTTATTGGAGACTCTTCAGCCATGACCAACTTTCTTAGGTTAGGTTGTGTGGAATATTCAGATGCCAGCTTTTCTGTCTGCTACCATTTTAATTAGCTTAAGTACACAGGCTCAAGATAAGAGCTAAATTAAAACTGGCAGTAAGTCGTCTTTCAAGGAAGCAAGACTAGATTGGCTACATGGGCAGCTGATGCATGGTAAATGCAATAAATGTGGTTCTCAAATATCTGCTTATAAACATGACTTAGTTTATTTTTAACCATTTTTGCATTTAGTGGGGAATTTCCAGTATTCATCATATAAAAAAATATTGCCAAAATGGTTCTGAGGTCTTGATTTTCAGCATAAAACATTAAAACTTCATGCATTAATATAAAACAGAAACTCAAAGAAGTAAAGCATTTTAGTTTAGGATATCCTCTTGTGGTAGCTTTTTCCATTAATATGTTTACAATCTATACAACTTAATGTGCTCATTTCACTTATAATAATGTTTTATAAATACCATTTGGCATACTCATAAGCAAACTGTGGATATTTCATTAGAGTCCATTAGATGTTCTTTCCACATTCTAAAATTACCCTGTATAGTCTTTTCTGTAGTGTATTACAGTCCACACTTAGTGAATTTCTTAAGGGCTTCATATCTTCTCTTTCTCTCTCTCTCTTTCTCTTTCTCTCAACAGCAGAAAGAAATATAACAAGTGTTTAAGATCATGTGCTTCAAGAAAAGATCAACTGCTCCAATCACTATTTTATAAAGCTTTCAAAAATGTACCTAACACCAAAAAAACTGAACTGTGTAACACCTGCATAAACTAATGTTTTGACCCTTCCCTCGCATTTACCCACGTTAGTCAGATCTCAGTTAATTAAGATGACGGTTTACCTGTAATATGGTGTGATAAAATGGAAAGCATATGTAAATGTATTTGGCCAGACAAACATCTGCATTTCACTATTGAAATCAATCACAATCTGAAATCTACTAAACATGAATGAACCAGTGTATATAAATAGTTTCTGAAATCATTTAATGAACAGTTGCAGCTTTGTCTTATACAGACTTTGATTATTTAGTGAGATAAGCACCAATTCATAGAGGCTGGGGGTAGCTACTCCCCTTACATTTTTAACATCATTTGCTGCTATGGAGGTTTACCTCTTAGTCTGTTCAAATGAAGATACAAATGCAGCTGCTATAAAACAAGTAATTTGGTGAATCTATGAATAAAAATCTCAGACAAATGGCAAAGGTTGATTTACATGTTGTAACTGATGAGTTTCTAGCAAGGAAAATGAAATGCAGTACTGACAAGATATAGCCACAAAAGAAAACCATGCTACCAGTTAGCAAGATAGTTTACATTGAATCCAGAGGGCCCATCCAGACAAGTGTGCACGTGTCTTTCCTCAGGGGCAAATAGCAGAGGCACAATATGTGCCACTGCTACTTGTCCCTGGGGAATGCGTGTGCACATGCACTCTGGTGCATGGCAGGTTTGCCCAGGTGGGGTAGGGGGGGCTTGGGCCAGCACCTGGGCTGGTCCCAGCCACTTTACTTGGAATCCTGGGGGCCTCCTGAGGCTCCAGCAGCTGTGATCCAGCAGCAGGGAGCCTAGCCAGCAGCTGGAGGAACATGGCTCTCATTTCAGGCAGCGCATGCTGCCACCACATGTGCCACGCTGCTTTTTTCAGACCTGTTTTTTTTTTTTTTTTTCACACTGGTATCTTCTGGTTAAAAAACCCCTACCACGGTGCAAAATAGCAGCACAAGGAATGCTTGTATGTGCAGTATACAGTGCCACAAACGGGTCTGCCGCGCTGCATAATGCATGTGCACACTTGTGTGGATGTGCCAAGAGTGTCCGTTAATCTACCTGCTCTAGGAAGATACAACTTCAGTGTCTAGGAATGGTATGAGCAGAATACGCTGCTCACAGACCCTAAGATTTCCAAGCCAGTAGGCAACAGTAATACTCATTTGTTTCTGTTTCCATAAAATATTCAGCAACCACACTGAGCCCCCAACTTACTCTAGTTATACAGGATGAATTTAAACTTTTATAGGCAAATGCAATAAAGCCTACTATAGTTCTTATGCTTATACGTTTAACAGTTAGCTATCTGTTAGAAATTCTTCCTTATCTCCTCAGGAAACTGGTATTTAGGAGATCTGTTCTGAGTGCTATTCTTTAGGTTCAAGGCAACATGCAATTTCTGATCATGTGGTTTGTCCTTGATTAGTTAGAAGGTTTGAAATAAGGTTATCAGGTTGTCTTATAGAACGATTCTTAAAAAGAATGATTCTTAAAGTACCCTGAATGTACTGGAGCACTGCAGAACCTCAAAGGAAACCTAAGCTTTCACTGATTATTGTAGACTGTGGAGACTCCTTGAGATAATAATTTTCTACCTTCTTTAGAGGCAGGTATACTTGGAACAGGAGCAAAAAACACCAAATAAAAATATATATTTTTGTATCAAGATATTATACATAGCATATATGCATGCTTCTAGGTTTTGTTAAACCAAGGGAGGTGGGTAAACAGAATTAAAGTGGAGATCCACAGATGTTCACAATTGAAGTTAATATGGTCCCCGCCATACATTACACTTAAGATGTGAGTAACCAATTAATCTTGTCTTAAGCAGTTACCTGGCCACATGTTGATGCCATTAATGGTGTAATAAAACAAGGAATAAGTGAAAAAGTTTTTGCACCAAATTTGTGTAATAACTTTGCAGCTGGTTTCTATCATGCTATTAACTGAATTTGTGATCAGACTGCCCCCAGATCAGCTGGTGGGGCTCCCACTTGTGGGAGTGCATAGTGTGGACATGTGGCATGATAGGAAGAGCAATGGTAGAGATTGTCTATCAGCTCTCATTATGCCTTTAACTGCATGTCTGCCAGGGGCCTTTGGTGTACATGTACAATCAGATGTAATTTTACATTTAATAAGAAGTTAAGAGCATTCTTATTTATTTTTACCGTTCACCAAGTTCTACTGCTAGCTCAAACTATGCCTGTGCACTTTTATAAACTTACTCAAGTGATAGATAGATTGAAACAAAAACAATGGAAGAGACTTAATGAGAATATGCATCCTCTTTTCTAAAATCTCTGATGTATATGAACAAAATAACTAGTGGATATTTTATGCTAGAAAGGATTTAAATCTAATCTTGATGTGTTCTTTGTTCTTCCACATTGTCACAAACGTCATATATTTAAAAGAATCCTAAAACCATAAAAGCTTTTAAATTGAATGTTTTTTGTCACTTCTTCAATTTCAGGTTTCAATTCCTGACCCCTTTAATTTTGGAAGCGTCCAAATTATTTTAACAATATACTTTATACCTATTTCTGTTTGTGCTGCAACTGATTTTAATGAGACTTCTAAATGTACATTTGGACCTGAACTGACTTAAATGCTCATGAAATGCATTGGATTGATTGTAACACTTAGAACTGGAACACTCTGGGTACAAATAGACCAAGTTTTCTCAAAATGCCCTCACCAATGTCTCTTGATGTAGTTAATTCTAGAGATATGAGACTAGGTCCCCTGGAAGAATGTGTATTGTTACACATTTTCAAAGTTCAATAAATGTACTAATGGGTCAATAAATTGTAACACACCACACATTCAAGCAATTTATCATCCAATAATGAGCCACAATGGTCATCCAGCGACAAAAAATGTTAGGTATACACCTTTTCCCTAACCCAGTAATCATACACTGCATGCTAAATCCACTGTATAAAAATGTGTTGCCACTTTACAGCTCTATACTGATGCAGCTATTGTGTACAGGGGCTTCCCTTTCTTCCTATCATATCATGGCACTGAAACTTCTTAACTCTCTGCAACCAGGCTAACATAGTCTGCAGAACTAACTGCATGTTCTAGATTGTGTCAACATGTACCATGTAGCTACCATCCACGGTGTCCTATATGCTCTTCTAACTGTACAAAGCACTATAAATAACTATGATTTTTGACATTTACAAATTAGGTTTGTATCTTTGCAGCTCCTTTTTATTGGGCATAAATTTGAACATATGACATGTTATACATGGGGTGCTAATGTTTGGCTAAACCCTCCATCACCCCAGGATAGACTGCTCATGCTCTACTCCCACCCCCTCCAATCCTCCCCACCTCTCTCTCACTCTTTTCTCACCCTGTCTTCCTACCAGGGGACTCTGTGATTCATATTGAACTTTGCTGCTCCAGGGTGCCTCAGCAGAAATTGTTGTAACCCACTGACCCTCCTCCCTTTCCCCAATCAGTCTTCAAGGCTACTTTCTTTAAGGGGCCATCAGCCCCTCTTCCCTGTTGGAAGCAGAGTTCAAACAGACATTCAACATGACATGCTTTACCTAGCAGTTACTTCACAGAGAGAGGTAGTTAGCCATTTTAGCCTAAAGTCAGATAGAAGACAGGGTAGATTAGTACTTTGGGGTGCATCCAGATAAGCATGCATGTGTAATTTGCAAACTGCACATAATATACATGCAGGCATTCACTGCACTGCTAATTTGCAGCATGGCAGAATTATTTGAGAGATCCCAGTGTCAAAAAACTCATGGTAGAGAAAAAAGCAGGGTGGCACATATAGCAGCAGCATGCACAGCCTGAAACCGGAGCCTGGCTGGCCAGAGCCATACTTCAGCTGCCATCCAGGCTCCGTGAACCTGGATGGCCACTGCTGAAGCCCTGGTAGGCCCCCGGGAGTCCAGGTAAGGCTGCTGGGGCCAGCCTAGGCCAGCAGTTTGCCCCATGCCAGAGCATGAATTGTTCCCTGGGGACAAATATGTGCTGCTGCTAGTTGTCTCTGGGGAATGCATGTTCCTACTCATGGGGACGTGCCTTTATAGACTAAACAAATCATATGACATAAGCTTTTGTGAGCTCAAGGGCACTTCATTAAATGCTGTAAAATAACATGCATAGCACTGTGTATAAAATGGAGAGGGTTATTTGAATGTAAAAGGCATGTTGGGAATAAGGGAAGGTGGGAGAAGAGAGGGAAAGTGCTGGGGAAGGCAAACAAGCAAGCAATAAACCCACAGGGGCAAAGGGGTCACAAAAATTAATCCAGGTAATGGGATAAGAATCCATCATCTCTGTTTAAACTCTACTTAACACAATCCAGTCTGTGGATAATTTCTTGTTCCAGTTTCCTGTCAAGTCATTTTTTAAAGTTTTTCTGCCTAAGAATATCCACCCTCAGATCAACAGTGGAATCTGCAAGTTAGTTTTTTGACACAAGCTTGTGCGACTTTCTGGAGCTGATGTCAGATAGGTGTTCACTAATTTTTACATGAAGGGATCTCCCCGTCTGTCCAATGAAGACAACAGAAGGGCACAATAAGCAGGTGATGATGTATATGATGTTGGTAGAAGTGCATGTACCTTGGCTGTTATAATCTGTGTTACTAGATCCAGTGATGATGATGTCTATATTAATGAAAGCACACAGCTAGCACCTGGTTGTGTTGCAAGGCCTCATGCCTTATTGAGAATGGGGGTTTAGGTCTGTTGCTTGACAGATGCTGTTTGAGTTTGGAGGTCTGTCTGTAAGCCAGGACAGATTTGTTCCCCATGGCTACCAAACCTGTCCACAGACTGGATTGTGTCGTTAAGTATGGTTTAAACAGGGAGCATGGATTCTTATCCTATTACCTGGATTGGTTTATGTGACTCTTTGTACCTAAGAGATTATTGCTTATTTGTCTCTCCAGCACTGCCTCCCCCCACATCCCTCTTGCCTTTTGTATTCAAATCACTACCTTGATTTCTATACACAGTCCTATGCATGTCTTTTCACAGCATCTGATAAAGTAAGCTCAGGCTCACAAAAGCTTATGCTATATATAATATATGACTTAGTCTATAACTAGGGACCTACCAAAATTGAGAAGGCAGGTGGCTGATTTCATGAGCTGATTGCAGGATTGACTGCCATTTTGCTGGGCTTAACACACCAGGGCCCCCTCATGTATCTGCTTGGCTGAGTCCCAGTGGCCCCGCCCCTTGCCACTGATTGGCCAAGAGCTGTCCATTGTGTAGTGGTTGGCAGAGAGAGGCAGAGCCATGTGACAGGCAGCCCTCTCAGCCAATCAGCTAGTAAGTGACAGGGGGGTAGGCACCATCTTGGCTGCTCCCCTTCACTCCAGAGGCTCCCCACTTCTGGGCTGTGAGGCCAGGCTGCAGTGGCCATGTGGACCACTGGGTCCCACTGATGAGCCAGCATTTCATTTTTAGTATGTTTTATTTTTATTTCATGGATTTTGCAGACATTGCCCAATTTTGTGATTTCCATGAAATCTGCAAATCATAAATTGAGTAGGTCCCTATTGATAACTGTGGTGCTTAGCCTTTTGGCCCTGTGGGCCATATGAGCGAGGCAGTCCTTTTCCATGGGCCAGATCAACCCCTGCATACCAGGATTGGTCTCTGTGGGGCCTGACACCATTCTCGCTTGCTAGGATTTGCCCCCAGGAGCCTGGCACTTCCTCTACCCGGTCCTCCATGATAGAATCTGGTACCTGATTCATTGCACAGGGCCCAGTATGCCCTGGCTCTGGAAATTGGCAGTGGGGGAACAGTGCCACTGCTGTCCCACTGCAAAATTTCTGGCTCTATGGGGAGGTCTGTAGGGAGGCTGGGAGTTGGATCTGGCCCATGGGCCAGGGGTTGATCACTTTTGCTTTATAAAGTGAAAATCTATCCTGCCTTATGCTTTACTTACACACAACAGTAATCTGAGGTAGGGGGCATGTGAAGATTCTTTTTTAGGAAAGTTGCCAATGTGGACAAGAACGGGAGAGAGGAAAAGTATATGCACAAAAATATATGCTCATAAAATATTCTGAAGGTGAGCCTCAATTCTTTTTCTCCCTCCCCTGCCCACCCATTGCATGGGTCTTCCATGTGCTGCACAAGGATTGAGGGAGCGGCTGTTTCTCTCAGGGAAGGTCAGAGCTCATTTCTCATCAGCAACACAGCTGAATGTGTGGGAGGGGGCCTGACTATTGCCTGGTAAGCACTGACAGTTCCTATGAAACCTCTCCCTCCTCTGGATCAGGGGAAGCAAACTATTTTGGCTGGAGGGCTGCTTAACAAGGTTTGACGAGCTTTTGGGCCGCATGGGTAGTCCCACCTCTTGGCAGTTGCCCCACCCCCTGGTCACCATCTTGGGACCAGAAGTCCTACCCAACCACTGACCTTTGCCACTGGAGGTCCCCCCCGGAAATACTGTTTTTGGGGGGGGAGTTGCCATCTTAGAACCAGAAAAAACCCCAAATCATACACTAAAAGTCAAACACCTACTATAACATATTTAAAATGTTTTTGTCATGATCTGTGTTTGCATACTGTATATAGAGGATGATTTGTATAATAACTAAAAAATAAAGTCTTCATCTTGTATAGTATGTGAGAGGGTGTGGGTGTGTGTGTGTATGGTGGGGGTGTGTGCATATGGTGGATTGTGCATGTGTGTATGGTGGGGCATGGGGGAGTTGTGAGAGGGTGGCTGTGTGTGGGGGGCAGTGGCAGCATGAAACTCAGGTGGTCAGGGTGTTGCTGTGAGAGAGGTTGCGGGAGGTTGTGAGGACAGTTGCCCCCCACACACACCCTGACGGCATGCAGCCCCTGCAGATGGTGGTGGCAGCAATAGCAGCCAGTAAGGGCACTCAGGGCACTCATGCCCAGCACTGGCTAGTGCTGCATATCGTGGTGAGACGCACAGCTCAGCCAGGCCACCTCTATCATGGGGTATCCCTGCTGTGCACGTGCAACTTATGCACTTGTGCACCACCGGAGGGAAGCTCCATGCCCTGGAGCTGGCTGCCTTCATAGTTCTCTGCTGCACAGGTCCAGGGACTTCACAGGGTAGCAGGAGCCAGGGCTCCCCTCAACCTCTGCTGGAGTTCTGGGACCTGTGCAGCAAGGAATGGCAAAGGCAGCTGGCTCCAGCATGTGGAGCTTCCCTCTGGTGGCATGCAAGAATGGGAGTTGGACATGCATGGCAGGGAGCCCCCCGATAAAGGCGGACCTGCCAGGCTGTGCTCCTCACCATGATGTCCAGTGCTGACCGGAGCCATGCGCTGCTGGGCAGCAGCACCTGCACCAGACATGAGCACCCTGAGCTCCCCTGACTGCTGCTGCTGCTGCTGCTACCTACAGGAGCTGTACACCAAGGGGGTATGTGGGGGTAGGTCCCCACAACCCTGTAACCTGAGCTCCATGCTGCTACCACCCCCCTGGGCATGGGCTCCAAGTTGCCACCAGCCCTAGCCCAAACCCAGCCCCACACTTGGCACTCCCATCCAACCACAGCTCCCCTCCCTGTCCCTGCCTCTACCCCTACCACTTCCCTACCTGCTGACTGGAGTAAGCAGGACATCAGGGAAGCTGAACAGGTCCCCTGGCGGCTGCAGCAGTGGCAGCAGCAGCCCTGTCCAGAAGCTGCATGCTGGCCAAGCTGGGCCTTTCTGCCCACAAGGGTGGGAGTGAGGTGCAATCAGGTATGTTGGCGGGGGGGAGGGGGTCTATAAGTTTGTGCCTCACTCCCACCCTCATTGGTGGAAGGACTGAGCAGAGTACAATTAGTCTGTGGGTGCCGCGGGCCAGATGATAGTGCCTGGCAGGCTGGATCCAGCCTGTAGGCCATATTGTGCATGCCCCTGCTCTGGATAATTTGTTCTGTTAGCATGAAAAGACCACGCGGTGTGGCTGATTCTATCCAGCAACATTACCTGCCAGGCAGTTAGGTTCTATTTTCAAGGCTATTAAGTCTCTTATAGATTGCTACTGCCTTTTCTAGAGGCTTCTGGTGCTAGTATGCCTCTGGGTTAGTGTGACAGGTTCATGCTCTAGGAGTGGCCATGACACCCCCTGGTGGCTGTGTGATTCCTGCCTGGCTAGGTCTCTATTACAGCCCTCTCTTAATTGCTTCCTGCCATGCCTTATTCTTACTAGAGGTTGAATAAGGGAGGCTGCTTATAGGCCTTAGAGTGAGCCTTAGTCCATTTTGCAGTAATACTGGGTCTCTCCTGGACCCTCAACAACCTTGATTTCACCCTTAAGTTCAATGGGCCTTCTCAACTGGCATGTGCCCCTGCAGGGACCTTGTAACTTCAAGGGCTACATGCATATGTGTGCCCCTTCAGAGCACCCGTAGCCTTAAGGGCTCAATGCATGTCTCCATTTCCTTCCCTACATCATACTCCAAACCTCATGGATGTTATTTCTCTGATGATAACTCCTCAATGTTAACTACACTTGGCCCGCTTGGGCCCTCAGACCCCCTAGTCCTTCATGCAGTCTCCCTCTGAACTCTCGGACCCCTGGTCCCACACACAGCCCCTTCTCCAGGCTCTCAGACCCCTGGTTCTACACACAGCCCTCCTCTGAGTTCTCAGACCCTGTAGTTTGGCTTAGCCTGCTCTGGGCTCATGGACCCTCTGGCCCAGCTAAGCCCTTCCCTAGGCATGTGGACCCTCTGGTCTGGGTCTCAGACTTTTCCTGGGCTCTTGTACCACTTACTGGGCCTCAGTGAAGGCTCCTGATTCTCTAAATAGGCCTTGAGCCTGCCGCAATGCCTCCAAGCTTGGAGCCCACCCCAGCACCAGGCAGCTACTGGGGAAGGGGATTGTTCTCCACCCCCTTGCTGCCCAGACTGACCGAGAACACAATTGCTTTCAGTCACCCATGTGCACGTGGGCTACTGTGCAATCACTACCATGTGGTTAATTTGCTACCTGCATTTGCAGTTAGCAAATTAATCCCACAGTTGACTAATTGACAGCGCAGTAAGCATCAGCACAAGCAGACAGTGATGCTTTACCACACAGTCGATTAGTCAACTGTGCAGTAAAGTGTCTCATGTAGACATGCCCCCATCTACAAACAACCAAGACTCTTTTCATTGCCTTCAGCATCCTTTATAACCAGTCTTGTTCACATCTCTGTCTACTTACACTCCTTCCCACTCTTTTTGATTAATTAAAGAACAATTCCCAGCTATTTATTTTTCTTTCCTTTATGTACTGTTGACATCCTGCTACCATATTCCTCATGAATGGAGCAGTTTTTTGTAAAGAACCCTTGTTCTTCTCCAAAAGTAATTAAAGGTGACTTAAAAATGGAAGGGAATGCACTCTTTGCATTTGTATGATGTGTTCAGAAAGCAAGAAGGTATGGTAAAAGGGCTTATTTCATTTGTTTGTTTTTTGTTTCATTTAAATATTTTTATTTATGGAGGAATAGCAAATACTTCCAGATTTGTTTTCCATGTTCTTACAGGATAGCTAGAATGGGAATTACATATGGCCTTGATTGTGCAAAGAGAGGAACTGATTAATAAAAGAAAAAGGTCTAACTTTTAAGCATCTCTCAGTCATTCCAGTTAAATAAATTTTGTTTAACAATTTTTTTTTTTTTTTTTACCCTTTGATATGGTATGGAAACACTTTTATATGGTAGGGATAAAAAATCTTTTCTTTCAGTGTCTTAAGTTTTAATCTCCTGTGCTTTTGTGATATAATAATTTTACTGTTTACGACTTTGTGTAGCATCTGCCAGCAAACAGAGTAGGCATGATTTGTTAGTAGTCAAGTAAGAAAAGGTCATAAAATATATTTAGGAAATCCAAGAGTCTTTGCAAGTGTAAACACTTCCCCCCCGCCTCCCTCCTTTGTTGGTCATCTTTAAAATATAGTTGTTAGATACTTATATTTACCTTCATGGACTGCTTATCACCATTTATTTATTCTGTATTGTTCTGTTTCTGGTTTAGGCCTCTTCAAAGGAGGCAAAATGTGACTTTTGGGCGTATCTTTCTTTATTTTCAGTAATATGAATGCTGACTGTGCTGCATAAATGATACTGAGCACTAAAATAATCCCTTAAAATCTTGTATTTACTAACAATTGGAACTACTATGCTGAGGATTTAATTATAGGGGTTAAGGGATTAAATGGCAGCTTCCAATGTGGCCAGTGGGTAATTTGAAGGATTACAATGATATGTGGCTGTATCCAGCCATGGAAATAAGGCTGGTATCTGGTGTCTGCATAGACAGGTTTTATAAGACAAAATTCCATAAAATTATGTTTTAAATGTAATTAGCAGAGAAAACCCAGGCTTTAATATAATTTCCAGTTTAAATAATCAGTTCCTTTACAATTATTTCTCTTTTTTTTTTTTTAATTCATTGATTAGAGGGGGATAAAATTAATTCTTCCCCTACTGGACTAGACTACATTGGCATGCTCATATTTGAGAATTTTCATCTTACTTTGTAATGACAGTGCACTACATGCTGTTTCCCAGGCGTCTAATACAAAGATGTTAATTTATGTTTATCTTCATAGAAACACAGGAAAACAGATATTCTGTGCTGTTCTATGTAAAAGTGTCAGATCATAATTATTAATGGGATGATCTGGTTTATTAGACAGTGCTGCTATGCTTTAGCACTTGATATGTTCAAAAGTTCATCCTGGAAGAAATCGTTTACCTAAATAGCTTACATGGCAGGGAAGCATATGAGAGTCGATGGGAATCAATACAAAAAGAGACATTACCATTACCAGGCTTTTGGGAGAGATGAATAGACAAGGTTGTTAATTGGTTTCCAATGGCGTGATTTCCAGTAGAGTTCATAATTATTCAGTTGTAGGTACCTTCAGTCTATTCTAACTCCACCTGACTTCTATGCCATATGTTTTCTAAGCTTTATTATATCAATATTAATGTTATATTAATCAGTCTGCTATAAAGTTGGATTTTTAAGATCTGGTTGCATGACAATGAGTGTTAAATGTCATTAAAATGGTCTTTTTATAAGAAATATTTATGGCCAAATTTTCATAAATGACTGTAATTTAAAGTGCACAATTTGAAACATTTGAAAGAAGCTTGATTCTCCCCACTTCCCAGAACTATTCACCTCTTACCTCTGACCATTAGGTGCCTCAAAGGTGTTTCAAGCATGAAAAAAAATTTGCAGTACAAAAAATCACCAGTTGCTTTTGAAAACTGGAGTGGGGAATGGAAGCTGAAGGGTGAAAGAGGTTTTTATTCTAGGAGAAACTATGACTAACAGTCTGTTTCTCTCGCCATTAAAATCTAATCTTAAATTAAGCACAGACTATACAGAGAAAAAAGTGGCACATGACTGAGAACATTTTAGTTTTTTGAAGCTTAGTCAGCACTGTACAACTTGGTAGATGGATTTGGCAGTGTTTCCATCCGAAACAGAGGACTACATAACCCCAGAAAATAGGATGTTTTGATTCTGCTACAGGGGTTATACCTGTCTTGAACACAGTTTAAATTAAGTGGAAGAACAATGCGGGAATGCCCATGGTGTTGTTGCCAACTCCAGGCATATCTATTCTGTCAATTCCACAGCCATTACATTGACATCCAGATGCATGCTATTTATACCTATAGCATGGGTTTGCAAATACAGTTCTGAGGTAAGCAAACTTAATTGGAAACAATTCTGTGGAAAGCTTTTAGGATTAAGTTATGTTTTCAGTCCTAGGCTACAAAAATGAAGGAAAGGAGTTATCAGCCAAAAGAGTTTCTGGGATATGAAGGAATACTTATCCTAGTAAAGAATACTACAGTATTTCAAAATTGAATAAATTATTCCAAGGAAAAGAATACATTTCTCATTCCAAAACAGAAATTTTGGATACACGTAAGAGGTTTCTTAATTTCATAACTGTTAATAGTAAGGTTTAAAACAACGTGAAACAATTCTGTATTCTTAAGACAACATGCAGAAGCAAAATTATATTAAACATTTCTGATAGAAAAATGTACAGGGTAATTTTTACGTTAAAAATTGTATTCAATTACTGGATGTTTCATTCAGCTAGAATACTGAGAATGAGGTGGATGAAACCAACAAATGCATGAACGTAGAAGCTGTGAGAGGAGAAGTTCTGGTGATAGAAAAGAGAAAGAGGTAACTTAAGAAATGGAGAATTGGGTAAATCAAACTGGCATCCTTGTGGTATTGAGTTCATAATACAACTAGTTTTCTCCTTGTTCAAGTGATGGGGAGTGAAGAGAGCATCTAACTGGATTGGTTTCAAGTGAAGAATGATTTGACCTTGGGTGTTTGCATGGAGTCCCTCAAGCTAATAGAACGTTAGTTTTGTCTGGCCTGTTTTTCATTGGCTGTTTTCTCCAATAGCAAGAGTGGTCTTCCTGTTCTGGAACAGTACAAGCTATGTTAACTGAACCACAGTGAGATAATATTTAAGAACCTCACAGAAAGATGGTTCTTTTAAAAATTTTGAAATAGATTCTCATGGTGCTTGTGTTTAGGTTTTCACGTGCATCAGTATCTCACTGATTCAGGTTAAACCTATAGAAAGTGCAGACCGTGAGTTCATCTACCTTGATGGCATAAACTGATGCAACTATACTTATTTCAAGAAGTCTAAATCTATTTATGTACCTTAAGAATGTGAAAGAAAATAGCCAAATGCCATATCTTGTTGCTAAGTGTCACAGTCTGTGAGACGTGCTAATACATGCAAGAAAGTGAATATATGGTGTTGAGAACACTGACACAGAGTTAATAGACCCTTACCTAATGTAAATCAGCATAGCTCCAGTCAAATCAATGAAGGTGCTCAGATTTACAATAAATAACTGAGCCTATGTTTCCTGAATTATGTGAATTTTAAGCCTCAGACATGATAGATCAGTAACATATGTATTAGGGCTGTGCGAAGCTTTGGTCATTGATTTGATTCAGACGAGATTTGGCCTGATTCGGTGGCCGAATCTCCAATTCCGAATCAAATCAGGAGACCCATTAATCTCTCTAAATTGAATTGGAAGACTGATTTGATTCTGAGAGATTTGATGATTCGGCCATAGACACAGCTTTATATGTTTTTTCTACATACCTCAAGGTACCAGGCATGGCTCGTGAATGCTGAGATAGTGGGGTGGATGGAACTTCCCATGGGAGTGTGGGAGGGGTCCCCTGTGCGCTTGGCAGTGGACCCAAAAGTGGACCAGAAGTAGTTCCAGTCCATTTCTGGGTCCTCCTCAGAGAATGAGCCCCCCCACACACACACACCCTGGCTTGGCAACTGGTGCCTCCTAGGTTTGGGGGAGCACCTGTGGTCCCCCCAGGGCCCATTACCAAGCTAGGGGAGTGCGGGGAGTGTCTGCCACCAAGCTCACGCCCCCCTCCCCCCCGCCACTCCTGTGGGGCGTTCCATCTGCTCCACCATCTCAGCATTCATGAGCCACACCTGGTACCTTGAGGTACATAGAAAAAACATACAAAGCTTCTTCTATGGCCGAACTGCTGATTTTCCAAATCAGAATCGAATCTTCAAATTCATATTCAGTTGAATCAAATCGGGACAGTGATTGAAATCACCTAATCGAATCACTGTCCCCTGAATCAGGCTGAATCCAAATTGAATTCTGCCTGCTTTGCACACCCCTAATGTGTATCTTGTACATTCATCTTGTGCAAAGGGTAATTATAAATAGATCCAAGTCAGAATGGTAGGATGTTTTAAGTGGAGTCCCACAGGAGTCAGTCCTGGGCTCAGTGTGGTTCAGTATGTCTGTTAGTGATTTGGATGCTGGAATAGAGAGTTTCTCAAGAACTGGGAAGGATTGTGAACTTTGTAGAACAGGAGAACGATTCAGAAGGCTCTTGACAAATTGAAAAGCTGGGCTGTAGCTAACAGGATGAAGTTCAGTGCTGGTAAGTCCAAGGTACTATACCTTGGCAAGAATAATCAAAAACACAAATACAAAATGCGTAACACCTGGCTGGATGGCAGCACTAGGAGTCTTAGTAGAACACACATTCAAGGTGTCTTCAGTGTAATGTAGCTGCAGAAATAGCAATTGCAGTTTTGGGATGCATTAAAAGAAGTATTAGGTGAGAAGTAATAGTGCCTTCTAGTGCCTCATCTAGACTGTTGTGTTCAGTTTGGGACTCCACATTTTAAAAGGGACATGGAAAAGTTAGAGAGGGTTGATACAGGCAACAAAAACAATAAAGGGTTTGGAAAGCAAGTCAAACGAAGAGACATTGAAGGAAATGGGCATGTTCAGCCTGCAGAAAAAATGTTTAAGATAGCTAATAATCTTCAGATATCCAGAGATGTCAAGTATCCAGAAATATCTAGAAGTAGATGCATCTCTGCTCTACAATGGGTATTTTTTATGCTTCTGGGCCTAGCTGGTTGCCACATGGGACTGGGAAATTAAATCGATGCAAAAGCATTTAGCCCACTTTAAAGTGTCATGCACACACACATCTCTCATTTTGTTTACATATGCCCATAGGTTAGACAATGGATTTGCATAGGATGGTTTGGACTGGGATGATCCTGTCTTCGCTGGGAAACTCCGCTAGATGACTTCTGGAGGTCCCTTCCAGCCCTACTTATCTATGATTCTATGATGTTTTCGCTCTAAGGAAAGGGCTTATATTATAATGGACTATCCTAAAGCCTAATGCTCTTATTGGACCATATGGAGTCATTGCTGATGTTGTCATTTTTTAAGGGAGGAAAGAAAACAGTTATCTTCTGCCTTAAAGCTGGCTGTTCTCTTAGTTACCTAATTTCTTTTCAGGAGCTATACACCTTCAAAGAATACACTTTTTTTGTGGATTGGCCTAAAGTAAGTAAAGTAAGGTCAGCGGACATGTTCAAATAGTGTTGCCTTTCAAAAAACAAAGGAAAAAAGTAAAATTTTTATATTAAAATATTGACCAGCTCTGAATCCAAAGACTCGAATTGTTAGTCTGTCTAGTTGGGTGTACTATCTCTAACAGAAGGCAGCACAATTTTTTCCAAGGAATTGCTATCTACAGAAGCTCAGGGTGGGGCAATCTTCCTCTCCTATATGTCTCACCCTAATAGGATTGCTCCTATTTAGACACTTAAACGCTTAAGTATGAGGTTTAATATTCCTTCCAAATATTTTGACATTTATGATTATAACTGGATATTCTTGTTTTCCATATGTGTCCAGTGTCTTTTGAATTATATTAATTTTCTGCCTCAACAACTTTCTGTAGCATTAAGTTCTATAGTAAAAAGGAGTTTGAAAAAGTATTTTATTTTTTATTTGTTTTGAATTACCTACTTAATGGAATTGGTTATCCCCTTGCTCCTGTATTAGGAGGCAGAGAGAAGTCCCCAGACCATCTTCTCTGGACCATTAATTATTTAATATACTTTTATAACATTTTTCTTGTTATTCATCGCTTTTTCTAAAGTAGACCATTCCATAAAAGACATTCTCCAAGTCACTGATCACTTTTCCTTTTCTGTGAATCCACTCCAATTCAGTGGTATATTTCTGAGATAGGGTGACAAGTACTGCACACAATATTTCATGTGACTGATTTATACAGGGACATTTTACCTTTTCCATATTATTCATCCACTAGTTTTTTACATTTACCCTTTGCTCACTTCACAACAGTGATATGAAACTTAATAATGTGCTTGAAGAAATAAAGGGCAGGCCACTGATTAGGCCACTAATCTGGAACTCATGAGATGCAGTTTCAAGCCCTTGCCTCACCGGAGATAGTGTAATGATGGGATTATATAAGAAAAAAAATCTTAAACGGAAAGTGTTGCAGAAAGGCAGGTTACTGTCATCAGTTTTATACCTAAACAGGCCAATTGCCTGAATCAGTTTATTTATCCTGTAAAAAATATGAAGTAAATCAGAATTCATGGTGTACAAGTTCCAAGGTAGGATGACTTCTGAAGACATTTAAGTGCATTTGCTTCACAACTGCATAAAAGAATGTTTAAAGTATAAGAAACAATAATTCTAGTCTGTCAAGAATAATGGAAGTGATATGATATAGGCAGGAGAGGTAACCTGACAAAAATGAACAGTAATATTGTCCTCATGTCACTTTTAGTCCATTAAAAAGCTTTCATATCAGCTTAAACTAAAAACAGGAGTCCTCAGCTTGAAAGGATTTTGAGTAGATGGAATAACCCCTAAATATGCTCCCCAGATTAGCAATGACCTCTTGGACTTTCCTTTCTCAATGGCTCTTATACAAAAGGTTCTACAGTCTTGTCATGCCAACTGGTCAAATGTATTCTTCAGGGTCATTTTGAGATGCAACATCATAAGTCTTCTCATTAGTCTTCAGGCAGTTCTGTGTCTTTTTTTTTTAACCAACCACTAGTCTGTGATCTCACTACTTTCCTGAAGATAGGGTTCTACATGAAAGCAAATTTGATGCAACCTAATCAAAAGAAAACTGGGTTGGAGTTTTCAGATAGCAACAAGTAAAGGAGGAATTAATAAATGGAATCTCCAAGATAAATGGAGAAGATGTCTGACTACCCTTAACACAGTACAATGTCTGGGTTGTATTAGCTTAATTACTGTTTCTGGGTTCTTAGACAGAAATGGTGGTCTGTCATTCAGTCTTTCTTCTTCAAAGCAAATCTTATTCAGGTCATCTACTTTGTTGTCACTTTGCTTACACTACCATAATTTGCTCTAATTAGCACTAATACTAAATAACATCTGGAAGCTTTCTACTTTTCAAAGTTTTCATACACATTCACACAGCCTTGTAGAGCTTCCAGTTTAGTTCCATTTCTTAGGAACACTGCCTTTGGAATTTTTAATTTTGTTGGTCAAGCAGGGTATAAGTGTAGAGTTTCTTCTCAAAAAAGTTGGCTTTCTAGGGATTGTACTTTTACAGGAACTCCATGGTAGCAGAATTTATGCTACAAGGTGGAAATTCTTCTGTGATAGGGACAGAAATTACACGAACTGGTATAAGTGACTGGAAACTAGTTCAAATCTGTAACACAGCAGAAGTTCAGTGCACATAAACTTCGTTCATAATGACCAAAACCAGTTTAAGATAAACCTGGATGAATGTAGTATCAGATATCACTGATTTAAGTTAAATCAGTTTATTGGACTTATGTCCCAGATTCCCTCCAGATTTAAGTTGACTCACAATCCCCCAGCATCCCAGGATGCTTTGCACCTCCTATGCAACCCCACCCTAACAGGGTGGGTGGCCTACCCTTAGCCCAAGCTGTCTGCTTCAGCTTAGCAGGGAGCGTGCTCCAGCACCACCCCCTGGCTTCTGCCCTGGGCCACTGCAGGCATGTGGCTGCATTTCTGGAATGAAAAGTGAATGTCTGTTCTTTTGCTTCTAAGTTCAAGTGAACACAGCTTAGACTAACCTGCAAAGATTGAGTTGATTCAGTCTCTGGCTTTTTCACTGTCTGCACTTAGCCTTGGAGTCTGATTTGTATGTGCCTGCAGAGCACAAAAGAAGGCAAAACATTTGGTCTAACTTTGAGATCAGGTTGGTTTGTTTTAGCATTTTGTCATCTTTTCTCCCTGCAGTTAAGTAATCATTAGCAAGTTTTTGTCTGTACTCTGTCCTGTGTGCAGCATTGAACTTACCAGCTTTTAAATTGGTTTGAATCACAGTTCAGTTACAAGTGGTTAAACATCTTGACTACAAAGCACAGGTACAAAAGATAACATTCTGTTTCAAAGGGTCTAGATCAGGGGTAGGGAACCCCCAGCACGCGTCAGAATATGACAAGTGAAGGCATTTTGCTTGTCACCTGCACCTCAGGGAAGGGGCTGAGGCCGTGCTGCCACAACAAAGATCAGGCCCCTCATGGCTCTCCTATGATCCACCCCTGGCCCTCCAACATCTTACATCCAGGTTGAGGTTGTGGGTATTTTTGGCACTCTGCCCAAAAATGTTGCTGACTCGTAGGTGAGAGAGTTTTACTCTCACATATGCAAATACAGAATTTTGAACTTATCACCTACAAAGGGCAAAAAAAGTTTTCTTAATTGAGTTTGTACTTGTTTTAAAAGATAAAACTAATGCTAGTTGACAATACACAGTTTTCAAGCATTTTAGAATCATATTTCTTCAAATATTTCAAGCATCTGTCTCTTTATTAGGCAGACAAGGTTCCTTGGGTGAATTTGATATCTTTTATTAGACCAACCCAAATAGTTGGCTGGATACTTACCTGGCTGGACTCATTTGAGTCCCGTTTTTGTTTTTAGGGTGGACCTATTTCATGTGTCACAGGGGTGTAGGTTGTAGCTGTGTTGGTCTAAGGACATATGCAGACAAAGTTCTTTGTGTGAATCTGATATCTTTTATTAGACCAACCCAAATAGTTGGAAAATAATTATTAAGCAAGCTTTCGGGTTCAAAAACCCTTCGTCAGGCTAAGGAAGTTTCAGCAGTTGGTGTGTGTTCTTCCTGGATGGAATGAAAAGTAAAGAAGTCAGAGGCTGGGCTGGTATGCATACAAGACAGGTAGTCGGTGAAAATGTAGATTGAGGAGTCAATGGGTGAGAGACAGGCGGGGTGGGGGAGGGAGAGATAGAGAAGGGGGATGAAAGTGGAGAGGTATCTGGGGAGTCAGATGTCAGGCAGGTTATAATGTGTCATAAATCCAATGTCTATATTTAGTCCATGATTTCTAGTATCCAGGAGGTTGATGAAGTGGAGTTCATAGGCTCGTCTCTGGGAAGTGTTTTGTAGGTTTCCTACAAACTGCTGAAACTTCCTTAGCCTGATGAAGGGTTTTTGAACCCGAAAGCTTGCTTAATAATTATTTTCCAACTATTTGGGTTGGTCTAATAAAAGATATCAGATTCACCCAAGGAACTTTGTCTGCCTATGTCCTTAGACCAACACAGCTACAACCTACACCCCTGTCTCTTTATTAGGCTTTTCTTCTTCATTGTTATCAATCTTTTACTAAATTTCCCTGGATTTTAAGGAGCCTTCCACCTTGAGGTGAAAATTCATCCCTGTTCAGATACCAAAACCCTATTCCTTCTCTGCCCCACTGCAGCAGCCAGGGGGAGCTCCAGGCTCCTCCAGATGCCTGCCCGAGCAGCTGGCAGGGTGCACAGGGGGTCAGCCTTGATCTCTGACAGGTGAAGAAAGCTATATTGGCTTCAGGTGCAGCTGTCTTCCCGGCCACATGGGGATCAGCACGGGCCCTGATCCCCATCTGGCGGGAAAGCCAGCTGCCCCTGCAGCAAGCACAGCTGTCCCCACATTGGAGCTTAGCTAAGCAGCAGTGCAGTAGGCCCCCCTCCGCAATTTACTCCCAGTCAGCAGCTGCATGTGCTCTATGGTGCATTAGCTAATGTACTGTTTATCTAGTACCTGTATGTGTTGGTACTTGCAAATGGTGCATTCAATTAATTTAGTGCGCAATAAATCCTGCACACATATAGATGGTGATGATCTACTGTGCATTAGATTAATCTATTGTGCAGTAAAGTGTCTTATGTAGACATGCCCAGTGAGCAAGACCTCTATTCCATTTACATTGCTAAAGGGGATAAGAGTCATTTTAGAGCAGCCAAGAAGTTTCTACTCACACTTTTAAGCCACATCAGAAAAAGACAAATTTGAACAGTACAAGGAACAGAAGAGGTGCTATATGGGAAGTGGTCAGTTTTAACTTTAGCTATGTGATGCAGTTATAATTCCATTATTAATAAGACATTGCAGGGAGTACATTTGAAAACAATTATTATACATGGGGCAAATTTAAATTTAAAGTAATTCTAGATATAGCCTTGTCCCTTATAATACCACTAGAAGCCTTTCTCCACATATTGCTTAATTATAAAACGTATACTATAAATATTTTGGAGAGAGAAAGTGGACCATCAGGGCAGCAGTTTAGTAGTTTGCTAAGAAAATTAAAAGAAACTGTTAAGCCAACTGACATTGGCTCCAAAGATAAGCAGCTTGAAACCCTCTGGGTCAAGCTTCAGGGGGGGTGAGGTGAGAGAGACCTGACTGTGGGCATTTACTACAGGCCACTAAACCTAGGGAAGGAGCTTGATCTGGAGTCCTCTCCAGAACTGACAGAGGCTGCACATGCAAGGGACTTGGTTGTCGTAAGTGACTTAAATTACCTGGACATAGATTGGGAGGAACACTCAGCTAGGTCAGATTGGTTATTTAGCTTCTTAACTGTAATCAAGGAGCTCTTTCTGACTAAGGAAGTGTAAGGTCCAACCAGAGGTACTGCTCTCCTAGACTTGATCTTGGCCAAAGGAGATGATCTGGTGTGTGGCTTGAGCATTGAGGCAACAGCAACCATGAGCTCATCAGGTTCATTGTCCACCGCAAGGTTGACAAATCAACTAGTAGGATTGAAGTCCTGCACTTCAAAACTGCTGACTTCAACAGGCTCAGGGCATTAGTAGGGGAGGCAATGCTGGACCAGGGATGGAAGGTGAATGGGGTGTACAAAGAGTGATCATTCCTCAAGGACATGATCCTCAAAGCACAAAAGAAAACTGTTCCTATGAAGAGGAAGAGGAAAGGTAGCAGAAGGGCTGGCAAGCCCTCCTGGCTCAATAGGGACATTGCGGTCCTCTTGATAAAGAAAAAAGAGGCATACACACAGTGGGAGCTAGGGACAGTCCTCAAGAAGAACTGTACAACAGTGGTCCGCACTTGTGCAAAACCATCTAGAAAAGCTAGACATTTATAAGTCAGCAGGACCTGATGGACTTCACCCAAGAGTGCTGAGGGAGCCAGCTGAGGTCATTGCAGAACCCCTGGCAAAAATCTTTCAGAAGTCGTGGCACACAGGGGAGATCCCTGAGGATTTGAGGAGGGCCAACATTGTGCCCATTTTCAAGAAGGGGAAGAGGGAGGACCCAGGCAACTATAGGCCAATCAGCCTAATCTCCATCCCAGGAAAAATCCTGGAAAAACTCATTAAAGAATCTATGTGTGATATGCTCATTGAGGATAAGATTCTGAACAACAGCCAGCATGGATTCATCATGGTTAGGTCTTGTTTTACCAATCTAATCTCCTTCAACAAACAGGTCTCTCCTCACCTGGACATGGGAGAGAAGGTTGACATTATATACCTAGACTTCCAAAAGGATTTTGATCTAGTATCCTATGAGATCCTTGTGGAAAAATTGGAAGATTTTGGGCTTAACTGCTCAACAGTTCAGTGGGTGGAAAACTGGCTGCATGGTAGGACCCAGAGAGTTCTCATAAATGGACCTGTGTTGTCCTGGCAAGAAGTGTCCAGTGGTGTCCCTCAGGAGTCCGTGCTTGGACCAGTGCTTTTCAACATCTTTATCAATGATTTAGATGTGGGGGTGAAAATCTCACTGGCCAAGTCTGTGGATGACACCAAGTTATGGGGGAGCATGATGATGCCAGAAGATAGGTTGCAGGTAGAGGCAGACCTGGAGAGACTGGAGAGCCAGGTGGAATGGAACCAGCTGAAGTTTAACACTCAGAAATGTAAGGTACTCCATCTTGAGGCAAACGCAAACAATCCCCAACATACCTACAGGCTCAGTGGTGACAATTTAACTTGCATTGCGGCTGAAAGGGACCTGGGGTAGTGATGAAACATTGCATAAACATGAGCCGGCAGTGTGATGCTGTGACCAACAGGGCAAATAACATGCTGGCATGCATTAAGCATTGCATCTCATGCAAAACTAAGGAAGTGGTACACCCACTGTACTCCGCACTGGTGAGAACATAGCTAGAGTACTGCATCCAGTTCTGGGCACCGCACTTCAAAAAGGACATGGAAAAACTTGAGAGGGTCCAAAGAAGAGTCACCCATATGATCAGGGACTTGCAAGACAAGCCATATGAGGAGAGGTTGAGGGACTTGGGCCTCTTCAGCCTACAGAAGAGAAGGCTGAGGAGGGACTTGGTAGCAGCTTACTGCTATATCAGAGGAGTACATCAAGAACTCCAATGGATACAAACTCCTGGAAGGCCACTTCAGGCTCAATTCCAGAAAAAACTCCTTCACAGTCAGAGTGTCCAGACTGTGGAATAAACTCCCTCCAGTGGTGGTGCAGTTACCTACCCTGGGAATCTTTAAAAGGAGACTGGACATTCACCTCGCTGGGGTCACTTGACCCCAGTTGTCTTTTCCTGCCTCGTGCAAGGGGACTGGACCCGATGATGTACAAGGTCCCTTCCAGCTCTTTCTATGAATCTAAGTACAAAGTCAAAGTTATTGCGTTAAAAGCTGTTTACAGCTAATGAGTATTAAAAAACCCACTGAAATCGGAGGTAAGCAAACAATAAAATAGCATGCCAATTCTGTACACTTAAGGCCAGATAATATTCCATTCATCAGGCTTCGAAGTGGCCCAGGCTACCTAAGTGCAATTCTATTTTGCCCATTTAAGTCACTGAAAATCTATTAATTCATCTAATTTCGCAACCCACCTTAATCTTACTTTTAAGGTTACAAAAAAAAACAGTGAGAAGAAGGACCCACCCAGGTTTTGCATTGACTGGTTTTCAGGGACCCAAGCAGAGTGAAATACAATAGCAATGAGGCACCAAAGTTAACTTATACAACCAACAAGTGGGATAGGATTTCTCTCTTACATCACAGTTGAAAGAGGAAGCCTGAATTTTTAAACCCATCTATTTTTAGATTAGTATGGGTAAGTATAAATCTTTATTTTGCCACAGTAGCTTCTTTAATTTTACATTAAATTAAATGAATAAGCTATCGCAATTACAAATCAATTTCATTTGGAGCCACAAGAGGCAGAAAGCTTATAAGCTGACATAAAATACACCTTTTCTATCCTGCTTCTTTCTGCCTCTATTGCTCAGAGGCCTTTATATTAATGAAATGCATTTTAATCAATAAACTGTGGTCTCTGTCAAAGATTTTCTTTTCTTTTTGTATCAAAACTCGAATCCAATTCAGCACAGACAAATTAAATTCAGCCCTCCATTTCTTTATTAAAAGATAAAATTATTTATTTTTATCTTTATTAAAGCTACTTTGATAATTATATAAATATATTGAGGGTGATTTTTTTCTCATCTTAAGAAAATATTATTTTGTTTAAACAAAATAAAGAATGTAATTAATTTATACATACACATGCAGGAAAGCATGCAGTGAAAAACAATCCTGCTTCACGAAATCTTCATACAATAAATTTGTCTCAAGATATCTAATATAGAGCATAGAGTATAAGGCTAAAATAGAACTACAGAAATACAGTTGGACTAGTCCAAAATCTTTTAGCATATGGAGCCATCAACAGTTGATGGTTTAAGTTAGTGTCACACAACCTTCTGTCTCTGCAGGCCAGATGAATGGCACGGAGCCAGTCTGTGAACCTTATCTAGCCTGGGGTTGACTTGTAAAGTCAGTCCACAAGCACAATCCAGTGTGCTGTGCCCACCCTGCAAACCAGTCCAAAACCAAGTGTAGCCCAGTGTCATAAACTGGATCCATCCACCTGCCAACACAACCCTGCATGCCAGATCTGGCGGCAGAAGGACCCTGAGTGCTGTCCCTACTGCTATGTAGTGTGCAAGGCCACATCATCTGGCCTATGAACAATGCATGCCCCCGGCAGCTAGGGGAGCATGGTGGTGGTGGGAGTGTGGTGGCAGTAAGTGGGAGCTCCTGCAGACACCACCGGCGCTGTCGGCAGTGGAAGGGTGGTGGGTGGCAAGTGCCGACCTATTGGCGGCGCCTTTTTGTAGGGGGTGCTCCGCCACCCTCAGGGAGTAGCCCCTGATGTGACCCATAGCATTCCAAGAATTTGGCAACAGGGGAGCTGCAATTAACACCATCACTGCCTCCTGCTGCCAAATTTTCATCACATGGGGAGACCCATGGGCCAGATGACTTGGCCTCATGAGCCAGATCTGGCTTGTTGTCCAGAAGTTGAGCATCACTGTTTAAATGTTAGTTACACACTGGAGAATTATGCAATAATGCACCCATGCAATTTTGTGTATAGAAGGCATGACTCTGCATAATTGTATAATTTTGCATCATTTAACCCTGGCAGGCTCTGTGCCTCCACCTCTGCAGAGCTCCCAGCACTCCAGCTGGGAGCCCCATGTGGAGGCACAGAGTAGCATGACTGGACAGCTGGATAAGT
Source organism: Alligator sinensis (assembly GCF_000455745.1). Taxonomy (NCBI): domain Eukaryota; kingdom Metazoa; phylum Chordata; order Crocodylia; family Alligatoridae; genus Alligator; species Alligator sinensis. The sequence goes on from NW_005842245.1 coordinate 1,228,493, forward strand.
GAGCAGGGGAGCTCCTGCCTACAAGAAGAGGGAGTGGGCGTGGAGTTGGTGGGATGGCATGGGGTTGTGTATGTAGGGTTTGTGGACCAATATAGGAAACACACCATCAGGCCAGGCTGGCTGTTCCTGTGCCTTGACTTGGGGCTTCTTGCACTCCAGAGGAAAGCCGCATGTGGAGGCACAGAGTCAGCCTGGCCCAATGAGGCATAGCTCCTACCTGCAGTGCCATGAGTCAGTGTGTGTGCAGTGCAGTGCAGTGCCATGTGCCATGTGCAGTGCCATGAGTACAGTGCCATGTGCAGTGCCATGAGTGCAGTGCCATGAGTGCTGGGTCATCTAGACCCAGCACTCTAATTCAGAGATTTTAGGGAACTATTCCAGCCTGCAGGGGGTCGGCCTCGATGATTTATTGAGGTCCCTTCCGACCCTAACATCTATGAATCTATGAGCCCCATGTGCTGGCACAGAGCCAGCCTGTTCTGTTTTAAAGGCATGCATCAGCAGGCTGGGCCAGCTCTGTGCCAGCACATGCAGGGCCTGGTACTCAGCTGGAGGTGCATGCTGCTGAGGTCTCTACCTGCCATGGCCATGAGTGCCCCAGGGACCTGCTGCTGCTGAGCTGCCACCAATGAGGGCTGTGCACTATGGGGGTGGGAAATGTGTGGAGGGGAGACCCACGCCCACCCACAAACTCCACACCCATCCACACCCCCACCCACAAATCCCACACACTCCCATACCCATACCCCACTACAAACCCCACACCCCTCACACCTACCCACAAACCCCACACACACACCCACACTCCCCCACACCCCTTCACAACCCCCATAAACTGTTATGTGTTATATAGTTGTATAAATACAAAGTACCTGCATATATTTATAAAGAAGGTTCATATAGTGTTATATTTAGTTTAATTCATAAAAAAGTAATTAATTTGCACAACTATGAACTTTTCTGTGCATAATTTTGAATTTTTCTGCACATAATTCACTGAAGTATAGTTAGTGTTTACTACTCAGTGGGTGCATCTACATATTTATTAATGCATTGTAATTATGGCACATTAGGTTTAGTACCTGTAATAACAAGTATTAATTTAATACACTGTAATCAGTGCTACTCCGCAGTAGTGCCAATGCATGCTTTTTCTATGACACTAATGCACAGTAGATTAATTCTACTATGCGTTAGTGCAGTAGCCTGATTTTTGACCACCACACTCATTCTACTGAACAATGCACATTAGTCTACTGCATATTTAGCATCTTGTGAAGACACACCCAGTATATTAGTATTAGAGGTGGTATTGTAACACTAAATTATTGTACAAGGTTCTGCAGCCATATTTATAGCACCAAGAAAAACACTGCTAGGTATGGCAAGAATTTTCCTGTAATTTCAGCATTAATATTTTCAGTGGAAGGCATTTCTTGGGGAATAGTAATTGTCTGGGAGAGCTGATGGCCTAAGTCAAAGTCCAGGGCCATTACCCCTGGTGGTTATTACTTCCCCAAGAAAAGTCCTGTGTCAAGGTCATCATTACTATTACCTCATTTGTTTTTTTAATGTGCTTTATTTTATTTTATATTATCCCCTGTGGTGTTTTATACTTCAAAAATACTATAGGGAAACTGATATCAGTAGCATTGTTGCTATCTGAGAGTTTCTAGGTAACTGCTGTCTGATCCAAGCAGGTGGAAACCCTCCTATTCATTTCAGTGGTCTCAAGATCAGAGCATGATGACCAGTACAGTAGGTAATGTTTCTATGATGACCCTGGATGGTTGCGCCTTTAACAGTAAGCTGTGACATTTTTATAATGACAATCTAGGCAGCGTGTCATAGTCAAAACTCTGTTCAAGCCATTATTTCCTAGCTATAAATTAAAAATTTTTTAAATTGACCGAATACAACATACAGCATGTTTTAAAGTCATATTCCATGCGTCTGAGGCAAAATGCAACCAGTAACCCAATATCCAGTGCCAACATAATGTTAAGGAAATTAGTTATTATGTAAAATGAACATGACATTACAGGGGCAAAAAAGCAGTCACATTTTATTGTCAATAGAAGTAGCAAAAGCATGCATATTAGATTAGACCCAACCTAATTGGGAGATATGGGTAGTTTGAAGAACAGTAATAGGAACAGGCGCTAATTCATGTCATGCTACGCCATGTCACTACCACTTGAAATTCCATTGGGCAATATTAATTCAAGCAGAGGTCTAGGCCACTAATAAATGAGGTAAATTGAGCCAATTACTAATTTCATGCTTTTATGATTTTTGGTTTAGATAGCTAATATCTGCCGTTTAATACACTGTCCTCTAGAGATCTTGACCACTTACGAAGAGCATGTGTTCACAACACTATTTGTACTGTTCATTTTGTTAAATATTTTTCCTGTTCACTGAGCAACAAGGAAGTAAGTACAAGGAAAAGTAAAGTATATTTTTCCTAGCTGTTTTCCTTTCCTCCTTAATAGAACTCTTTCTTGATTATCATTTCCCTTCTGTCCCTTCTGTCCCTCTGTCCATATTCGTCTTTTCCCTTCTTCTTAACATGCAGTGGCACTATTTTGATGTAAAGATGTTGGCATTTTCTGAACAGTTAGGTCTGATTTACAAACCACTCGCATAGCATACTGCTATTATGGATATTCTGTGCCAATGTGTGCAAACCAGAGGCATCAGTTTAAAGTTATATACCTTTATCATTGGGACTTAGGGGCTGTTTATGATCCCGTATGGTGGAGGGAGCCTTGAAGGCAGCTGTAATTTGAGATCCTGCCCTATAAAGATCCTGTTAAGCTTTGTGTTGGATAGAGAATAGGGAGGAAGAGAATGTGCTTTCTTTTCTTCCCACAAACCTACTCTTACCTTTCCCCAGGAATTTTTTTCAAGGGACAAAAAGACAATGTAGTTTGGACTGCAGATTGTGCAGAGGCATCATACAGCCAGAGTGCTGTTTTTAATGCCTTAATTTTTCACTCGTTTCTTTACTAGGTTTTTTTTTTTTTAATTTGTCCCAACTTTCTACTTAGATAAAAATAAAGGCTAATTAACTTGAATCAGTTCAGCATTATTTCCATTTTCTTAAGGCCTAATTCTGTTTTTCTTACTGAGATATAACTCCCAAAAATGCATAAGGACTACAGGATCCACAGCCCACATTCAGACATACATGGACCTCAGTGGAATAGGGTCTGAGAACTCCAACTGAATGAAGTCAAGATGAAACATTTTCTTTGACAGCCCAGAAATGGAGTATGTTCATGCAAATATTAAATAGATATGGCTTTCCTCCAGTAACTTTCTTATGATTTTGCCTCTTATAGCCAATATTAGGCTAAATACATCATGGTATATAAGCAGCATCCTATAATTTTACCTTTGGATACTTCTTAGAACCAATACTGACATTCTGATTAGATTCACTCTCATTTTTCAAAGTGTCCAATTTTTTATAATTTTATATATATATATTTCTGTGTAGATGAAGATGAGGTACTTCCATTTACCAGAGTTTTACCTTCTGTTACACTGATGAAATTGGTGGTGGGAAGCATCCATTTCTTCAGTTCAAATAAATGTAGTTCACGTCTGTATTTTTGGAGAAATGCCTCTCTATGTAGGGCCCGATTAACCCTTAGTGGGCCTTAGGCAAATAAACGCATGGGCCCCAGGCTGGTCAAGATCCCCCTCTCTACCCCAGTGCTGCCACCCACATGGAGCGGGGCTTGTAGCCACTGCTAGGAAGCAGCTGCTGCAGGGTGAGGCTGGCAGAGGGGAAGGGAAGGGACATGGATGGAGCCATTCACACCACCACCATGGAGGAAAGGACCAGGCCCCCACCACAGCTCAGGGCCCTAGGCATGTGCCTAGTTTACCTATGCATTAATCCAGCCATGTCTCTATCCCACATCTGAGATTCTGAAACACTAGCTAGCACATACCCTCTGGTTTTCACTAGTGCAAATAGTTGGGTTACATTTCTGAGGTATTTAAATTTTATTAAAAGAAAATAGTTGTTCTGAACTTCTGTGACTTTCCTGTGTTATTTAATAGAAGGTCTATTCTGCCTAAAATACAACTAAGTTTTATGAATTTCAACATTCAGCTTTCCTGACTCACCTTTTCAAAAGTTTCTTCCCCACTTGCAGGCCCTCAAAAACTGCATGGGGATATGCAACCACAAATTTATGTTAGGAGAAAATAAGATGGTATCTATTTTCTGTATACTGAAAAATAAAATTGCCAAAATAAGACCAGCTGTGATAGGTAGTCAGACCCTTGTTCTGTTAACTGCTTGCTTGTTAGGTGTCCAAAGTACCATATAAGAAACAAGTCCCACCCTCCAGTGACCTCACACTTAAACTCATTTGCAGCGGTCACCAAGCAGGTGCTGGGGGGATTTGCCAGTCTGTCTGATGCAGCCTAATGATTACTGCATTACCAGGCTTCACTCTGCTCTGTGGCTGCCAGGGCAAAACATACAATATGAGCTTGGCTGCTACCCATTCCAGCTGAGCAAACTCAGCCCCATAATCTTAGCTGCTGGCAAATATAGTTTCAGAAATATCTGCTCTGCTGCTGTTGGCATCAATCCCATAAAATCAGTGTCATGCAAGGCCCAAAACATAGTGAGATGGCTGAATAGAGTTTCTGTGCTCTACTTCAGAGCTCCTTGTCTCTATAGTACCTCTCCTTGCTGCCTTGAGCACAGTACTGAATTGGGGGCAGCAACCTGTCAGTTCAGGATAACCTGTTTTATTCAGGTTCCATTTTTTTTTCCCATTGACATGCACATGCACCATTTAATACCACTGGATAAATGGTTGTGTATTCTACAATGAGGTTTTGTGTGTATCTGAATTTGTCCTCTTCTAAAGCACTGTCTTGAGCATGCAAGTTATCAAGACAGAAGATCAAGCTGAATCAGACAGTTTAGAACTTCCATTTACATACAAATATTGTGGCAATGTGTAGTGATGAAAAAGGAAATATAGAGAAATATGGATGGCAGTTAAATGACAGTTAAATGAGCTGTAGCCCTACTCCCATCTTCCATGGTTCAATACAGGTCATTGGGTGAATATTTTTTTATGCTGTACTCTACTCATTGTCTGGCTTTGTAAAATGAGTATTCATGGCTGCATCTCAAAGAGAGATATAAATCCTAAATATTATGAGAACAAATATGGCTATGAAGGATAGCTATGTAGATCTTTACAATCAGGGCTTACATTGCAGAATTTATTAAATGTGGTCCTATCTTGAATACGTACATTTGTTTCTGCTTTCTTCTGTTTAAAAAGAATGAGCTAAAATATAATTCCATCCTGGAATGCCAACTCTGGTATTGATATGGTTAAAAAAAGGGGCAGGGAGGACTATTAGTGTCTACTACCAGTGTGTACAGGGATTCCTAGTGTCTACATTTTACATTTAGTTCATATTTGGTGAAATACTTCTTACTTATTACAACACTTCTATATCATTCAAGGCCCCAGTTCCTGTTAAAATGGTACGTTGTTTATTTCTACTTCTCCCTGTGTAGAGTTTCAGTAAAAGAAGTATTAAATATTTTTACAAATCATTGCCCAATAGTGCCCTTAAACTACTTTCATTCATAGTGATTTCAGCACAGTCCTTGAAAGTTGGAGAGGAGGAAAAATTGCTTGACTTGAGCAAAATATTATTCTTGAAACTGGGATAAAAATGAACATGGAAAACTTTAATATAAAATGTGAACCTATTAGCATGCGTAACATTAATATCATAGCATAGCATAGCATCTACTGATTCTTTAAAATTTGATAAATCTGAAATGAAGGTATTATTGTTAAGAATATTGTAACATTTTAAATACAGAGGAAAAGATACTGAAACAAATTATGAAAGACATTGGGTTCTCAGCTAGGCTTGTACTTTGCATGTTTGCTAGGGTTTTAACCCCAGCATGGGAGTTGTGTGCCCCCTAATTACACACACAGGTTATTTTCAAAAGCTTTTAATCAGACAGTCACATAGCAATGACCATGGAAAAACAGTGATAAAAAGGGGCCATGCCTTTGAATTTACATGGGCAAATAGTACTTTCAAACCTTCAGCAAGGATTTTATCTGTTGACATTGCAGATGTGAAGTTTATGTCATCGGGGTCAATAACCTCCTTGTTTCAAGAAAAATGGCTTTTTTTCTGCAATGTTTAACAGACACTGGAAAAGATTAAACACCAGCCCTTACATAATCTTTTCATTTATATGTTAAGGAGAGATGGAGAGAAAATGAATATAAAATGGTATTTGTGGAATTTTAACTGGAACTACCATTGCAATGGAAATACAAATAAATTACAGCAATTCACATTTATTTTAAGTTTAGCACAGTGAAGTGTTTGCATAAACCTTTTCAATGAATTAACAACTCTGTGTAGGAGGTAAATATGAAACCAATCTCTTGCACTTGAAGTTGTTGTCCTACCTACTCAATAGGAAATATCCTCTTCCCATGGTTCCTGGGCTCCAAAGATGAAATCCTGGACCCATTGAAGTTGGCAGAAAAACTTTCATTGACTTTAATAGGCCCAGGATTTCATACTAATGTCTGCCACCATGGATACTAATCTTAATCCTTCAGGAAAAATTTCTTCATTTTTTCAGTCTCTGCAGAGCAGCGCATCGCATTAAGCATTTCACGCTCCCTGCTTTCCAGCATTTCACTACCTTCCTTTGCCAAGCCTGACTGTTGGGCAAAGGCATCTGTACAAGAGACTACAGTGGGGGCCAGTCAGCTTTTTGTCTTCTATTACATCCTTTCACAGTATATGTGAGAGATTACATAAACCGATTATGAATAAATATTATATTTATACCAGAAAACTAAGTGATTTTTTTCCTTAGTAGAGTTGTAAATTTATGAATAAACACAGTGTTGGTCAAAATTAAAAACTGAGATGTATTGTTTTGTCTTAATGTGTAGAGATGTACAAATTCAACTTCCATTATTCTTCACTAGTGGTGAATACCTAATTCCATTTTGGAATTGGAAGTATCCTTCAAGAATGACAGTTATATGCAATAAATATTTGCTGTGGGCTATTAATTAATCTTTCATAACATGTTGGACTACAATAACTGGAAGCAGTACATGATTAAAGTGTCATGAGTTGCAGGGGATTGTTTTATTAAGGCACAGTAGCACTTTCTTTGTTAAACAGAAATGTTTATAATATATGTCCACACTTTTTTGTCTCTTACTATCCTTTTATATTGTGGATCTTCAGGCTAGGAGAATCAAGGCATTCCCAACAAGGTATGCTACCAAATAAACATGGAAGTCATGTTGTCCTGCATTTAGATTCCATTCCCAAGGCTGAATCCAGCAGGTAGGTGCTTGGAGCTTCTCCCTCACCTATAGTCAGAGGAGATGAAGGGTTGACAGAACCTGAAAAGGAGGTACCCCATGGGTCATCTGACTCCCTACCACCAAATGTGTGATGTCAGTAGGAGTCACCAATTTACTAGTCATTCTGCCGTATCAAACAATGTGTTATTTCCCTTTACTCTAACCTCTTTCTACTTTCCTATTTTTCCTTCTGTGCTCTATACTTCTCTACAAACTCTTCCTTACCTGATTCTGTCCTTTTTCACCCCCAACCCCATGTTGCTCCTTCTACCTTGTTCATACTTATTCATATCTTCCTCCTGCTAATGTCCTATAGTTAAAATAAGTGGAACAATGCGGAATAAAGATGCATGCTGTTTTCTATTTTGGGCATTTTTTATGTTTTCTCTGCCTGTTTCTGTTTGCTGGTATATTGCCTTTTAACTTGCAAGATCTCTGGGGCAGGGACCCTCTTTTTCTACACATTGCTACCATGTTTATAACACCTTACAAGTGCTCTTATGGTACAGTTTTATGATAATCTACAGTCATTTTTTAACTATATGACAAAAAGTATGTGTCAGCTTAATAATTAGTGACAGAACCGGATGATAAATAATTTACTGGCAAGCATGCATTTCTTTGGAGGCAGCAAACTCATAAAAAGGTATGATGCAATTAATTAGAAAAGTCTCACAAATACCTTTTGCAAGTGTGGTGTATTTGGATGACAATCAAAAGATTAGCTTCTTGGTCAAGCAACTTCACGGAAATGACAAATGGTTCAACTGGTTAACATCAAGTATCCTGACAAGCACTCTTACTTAGGTGAATGCTGCTATAGATCATGTAATGCAAATCTTCCTAAAATATTAAAATGGTCTTTCTCTCCCATAGCATCTGAGGAAGCTGCATCTGGGGAGAAAGAGGTAATGAGGAAAGTGAAACAAAGTGGTCTTGACCTAGGAGGTATTGTCTGTCATGAGTTATAGGGAGGCAGGTGGTTCTGGGTGAGAATTCTGACAGCAGTGAAGTCGTTTGAAGTTAACATAGGCTTCCTCAATCCAATATATCTAGTGTAAAAATGCATTGGAAAAAGGAATCTATACAATGCAGTTATTTTATTGTTGATTCATATTCCCCCTTTATGTTCTGTGTTATGCATTTTCAGACAATAGTGAAGAAAACTTAACTGTGATACTGGATAATTAGCGCATGCCATCTGTGTCTACATTCAAGTATCAGTGGTCCATTGTGCAAGGAAATGGAGAGAAAGAAATGAGGAATTTAGGGGCAGGATAAAATGCAACATAGAGAAATGGAGGGGAGTCAGTAGAGTGAATTGTGATGAGAAAATACCAATTTAACTGAAGGGAAAAATCCAGTTATAAAGCCAGTGCTGTTGTTTGAATCAGTTTGTTGAAGAATAAAGAAACAACTCTTGTCCATGATGAAAATGGTGGAAATGGAGATTCTGAAGTGGATGTGTGCAGTAAGCAAGAAAGGTTCTGTAAGGAGCAGGTGCATCAGCTGGCAACAGTGAAATTAATGGAGGAAAAAGCAAACAACAGATGACTTAGATGGGTTTGACATATAGCTTGAAGGCCTGAAGGGTGTGAGAGAAAAACTTCAGGTCATGAGAGCTGAGAGAAAACAGAGGGAAAGACCCAATAAAGCATGTTATAAGTATATAAAACAAGACCTGTGAACAAGGTTGTAGGTTGTAGCTGTGTTGGTCTAAGGACATAGGCAAGGTTCTTTGGGTATCAGATTAACCCAAAGAACCTTGTTGATCTGTGAACATGTTTTTTTTCTTTTTTTGAAGAATAGACGGGTGAAGCTTGGAAAGAGTGGGGATACAAAAAGCAGATGCCTCTTCCCCCATCCCCTCCCCCCCTCCATTACTCACCTTTGGGAAACACCACTTGGAAGTAGAAGAAACAGAATTGTGTGTATATATTAAATCATGTTTTGGACAGGTATATATCTGTCTGTCTGCCTGTCTATATCTATGCAAATATAGATCTTGATTTCTCTCTTACCTAGTCCTGCCCCCCACATATAAAAACATCCTTCAGAGGTGTATTAGCTATGTTCATGCCATTAAAGTAAGTGGGAACTTGAAAAGGGAACAACCTTTTTGAAAAAAATCTACCAAGTAGATTCTACTTCTTTTTCACAGTTCCTCAAAGATATTTGCAGATTCTGTAAACTGTGGTGCATTTTCAACTAAAATGAAGAAAGAATGTTGAAGAGATTTGTGTAATCTCTATAAGCAGTTTCAGTCCATAGGAAGAGGAAAATTAGGTTAATGTAGATCTGGGGAAGGATAATGGAATTTCAGGAGGAAGAAGAATGAGCAGCAAGGAGAAATAAAGTGCTAGTATTGATGAGAAAAATAGTTAGGCAGATGGTAGTACCAGTGAAAGGATTGAGCCTAATTTAACTGGAAAACTGTCTGGTCAATAAGACACAACTGAAATGTGAGCAGTAATGGGGAATAAATGTTTGGAAAATATAATGGGGGAACTTGAACGACTTGTACAAAATGTGAAACTTGGCTTTGTAGAGACGACACAAATATGGTGGAGTAGCATTTAGCACTTTAACACAGTGCTGTTCAAGTGTTATATGCTGTTCAAGAATGATAAAAATAATGGCAAAATTGATAGGTTAGTGTTGTACATTAAAGAAATAGCAAATAAAGAAATAAAAAGGGATAGTATACATAAAGCAATCTATTTGGGCTAAACTAACTTTGGGGCAATAGTGTGTGTGAGAGCGAGACTATTGGAAAACCTAGACATTCAGTTTGGACAAGGTCTGCAATATTGTTAAAAAGAGAAATTCTATGGGAATTGGAATATCCTGGGAGACAAATTTCCCGGATATAACTCTTGGGACAAATGGCACTGATTAATTGTATAATATAGTTAGCTGATTTCTTCATCCCTAAGCTAACAAGAATAGGGATGCCTATTTTAGACTTGGTTTTAGTGAAGTTATAAAAAAAGCTGGGTCTTAGAAAATAACTTTTGGATTAAGTTGATTCCATTTAAATTAAATGGAACAAAAAGCAAAATTCTGTAATTAAAGATTTATATTTCAAAAGAGCAAATTTTAATAGACTAAAGGCATGTGCAAATGTTTCCAGGGACCCAATCTATGATCACATGGCTTACTTTAAGCCACATGATCACAGATTGGGTCTCCACTTGTACAAACAAACATTCATTGGTGTTGGGATCTGCACCAGGAATATGATCTAAGTAATTTGGGTTGGGAGATGGGTGGGCAAGATGGGGGTGGGGGGATTCTAGTGGGTCTGTGAGGAAGGTTAGTGGGTCTGGAGTGGGGTTGGCAGGATTGGGAATCTGGCAGGTCTGGGGCAGGGATAGAGAGGGGGAGGAGGCTGCATTCTGAATGTGTACACATGTGTACACATGTTCAGTTAGACTAGACACAGATCTAAGTGGAACATCTGTGCATACCCTAAAAGGGCTACTTACTGACATCTGGAGGTCTGTAGTGAATAAAAAACCGGGGTGATCTTGAAAATCAGAGTAATAGAAAAGCAGTGAAATTGAATAGCTCATGTGCTTGAAAGGAGTTCAAGAGCCAATCACAGGTTATTATGAACTGTGAATGCCATGTGGGCATGAAAAAAAACAAATGTGATGTAGCAACTGAGATCTCCAGCAGAAATACAAAAGGATCAGAGATATCGTAAAAGACACTAATATGACCTCTCTGTAATGCCACATTAAACTTTGGTCATCTGTGTGCAAGGACATTTAACTTAAAATGAAATGGGGCAGAGGAATGGAGAGCTTGGAAATTGGTTGACTTGCTTAACCTGACTAAAAGGTAGCTGAACGGGCACATCTAAAAGGGGAGAGCTATTTAAGGTAAAGGATAATGTTGGCACAAGTTCATATGGCTATAAAGCGATCATGACTAAATTTAAGCTGAAAAGTAGAAGGCTTTCAATCCATCAGTGGAATAAGGATCTGGAAAACTTTCTAAATGGGTTAATTGAAGTAAAACATCTAATTACTTATCAAGCTTCATCCTCTAAGTATATGAAAAGGGTTATATGATGATGCCTGGCAAATCCTTATATATGAGAAGGTCCTCTTCAGTCTGAGAATTTGTTTTACTTGTATTTCTTTTATATAATTTTGGAACAGAATCATGTTCCCTAGTAAAATTTGGTGAAAACATTGGAGAATGTCAGCAGTAACAGAGATCTGGCTGGAAAACAGTCAATTTATTGACTCATTAACAGTCCATAAAATGTGGGACATTCTGTTGTTTCTTGTCACTGGTGAACATATGTTCTGAATTTACAATGGACTTGGTAGTCTCATTTCATAAATATTAAAAATAGTCCTGTGATCATTACAATGGAAATGGTTCAAACCGCACTGGAAATCTGATCTTAAATAAAAGAACAGAATAAATCCTGTCAGGCATGTTCAAATGATGCACAACTTATAGCCTCCTCATCAAAAGCTTTCAGGAAGGATTTTCTCCAAAGCATATAGAGTTCCCCCAGTCTCCTTTATTAATATAATTTAATTTTAATGCTTAAAATCACAATTCATTCAAATATTGTCAAAGGAGAATCTTTGGTGGTAAACATTTCAGTGTACAATGTTTTTGTATAATTAACACCCAGATACCATAGCGGTTGTTATAACTATAAAAAAATATAGTTATAGGTAAATGTATGAATTATTGATAGTGTCCATTACTTTATTTTCCTTGAAAGGGGGCTATATTGCTAAATGTATCACAAAGTGGAACACAGAAAATGGCATTCCCCGTCTACTAGGAAACCTATATGATGATGATAAATCATTTTAATGAAAGAGAAAGAGTTAAGACTTAAACAGAATTTTAACATACCTAGCACTTGTTATATCTCCTCACACAGGGGCAGATGAACTGATAAACTTACCCATATTAAAAAAACATTATTCTGTGTGAGTAGGTGAGCTGGAATTTGACACAGATTTTAGGAACATTTGTGTTTATGGGGTAAGTTAGCTAATAATGGAATGTATTCATACTTGTGATTTGATTTGATTTCCTGTACATATAACTGCAATATAAGTATGCATGCTTACAGTTCTTATCCAGCATGTGAAGATGTCTATAGCTGAGAGTTGTCCTGCTCCATTTACAAAGGTTATTTTCAGCTTCTTTTAAACTTTTACTTTACCTGTCTTGCTTTTGAACAGAAATTTGGTGTACTTGCTGTCAGGCAAATAGTTTCATCAGAAGGTTTATCGGCTCTCAAGGAGAAAAAAAAAGAAAAGAAAAACAGCATGGTTTTCACTTCTTGTGACTTTTGCCCACCAGTGATACAGCAAGATTTTTAAAAATAGGAACCTATAGATAGGTTCCTAAATCTATATTTAGGCGTTTACATAGAGCCTAATATGTTTTACCTCAAAAAACTATTTAACTGCCAACAACTTCCACTGGCTGATAAGGTAGCTCTTTTGAAAGTGGTATTGTGAACTTATGAACTCAATATTAGGAACCTAGTTATGAAAATGTTTGCTTGGTCCCTCAGTTGTATATGTGCCTTTTGGTTATCCACTGAAAATCAGATTTGATTTGGTATAGTTAAATGAGTGTAAAAATCATGCTCTTGGCATGCAGAAGGGGTCTCAAATTATCAAGTTAATGATCTTCTGTCAGCAATGAGCACGTGTAGGCATAAAAACTGAGTGATTTTTTTTCTTTCACTGAGAAGACTATCTTGTTGCATTAAATGGATTTGTATAGGTATGGTTAAGAAAGTTAAGTGAGCAATCAATTATAGATGCATGGATTTCTGGGATATGGTCTGTGACAGTGCATGTGGAAAGAGGAAAAGACTCCTTCCTCAGTGAGTGTGCACTATGAAGTGCAAGGCAGTTGCTTGCTGTTCAGTCAATAATTGTAAACAATTGGACTCATTTTCAATAGAAAATTCAGAGAAACAAGAGTTGTTTAAAAAATGCAAAGGATGCAAAATATTATGGAGTTGCCTGTGAAAGTATAATTCTTCCATCAGGTATGAGATTATAATCTTTGCCTACATAGTTTCATATCTTCCTTGTTAGGACCTCCTTGATTTATATTTAGGATGCAGACAGAAAAGGAATGAGGCTATGGGCTGCAGCATACCTGCCTCATTTGCATTGTGGTTTTAACAGTGTACACTGTTTGAGGCCAAGGAACAGGATAGAAATTCATTCTGATCAGTTGCCTCACCTAGCTAGTATTTCTCAACTGGTGTTCTTCATAAAGACGCAGTGAGAGCTGGAGAAAAATTCCAGATCCCACTGCAGTCAACACCAGCCTTTTGAAAAGTCACAGATCTGAGAGCCACAAAAGATATTTCACTGTGACTTTCTACATAAAATAGGCCATGAAATTTCACCAGTTATTCCTACATGCAGCCTGATTACTTGTGGTTGAGCAGGAGAACATCCTTCAGAAAGTCCTTCCATCTCAATTTCATAAAACAGGGAAACTACCATATTGCTTATGTTGAGCAAACAGAACAGAGTACTGCCTTAATTCCAGATGCAATTTGGAATACCAGCCTGGTTCCTGGACAATATTTCTGTTGTCATTAGTAGTCTTTTTATAGAACTGTGCTTGATTATACAACTCAGGATGATGGTGTGATTTATACACCAAAATGGGGAATGTTTACTTTATCACTTCCTATAGTTGCAGTGCTTTACTTTGCAAACTCAATAGCTTTTTTTTAATAGAATAGTTGAACTGTTGGAGCTGTTGAGGTATTATAAATATTTCCAGTTCATATCATTAGCAAGACTGTCATAATTACAAAGTGGGTAATGAATAAATGACATTTAGAAACTATTTTTGCTATCTGTTAGATGAACTTTTAGAACTGCTATATTTCAGCTGATTAAGATAGTAGGATGGGGAATATTGCCTAGTTGTGACTTAGCTGTGTAATGACCAAAAGCTATTAACATAGCTGATGGCTGTTTGATGTCAAATGAGTTTGTAGTGGATTGACGTTATCCTTCAAATCCCCATTATAAATTACAGTAATTAGCACCGTTGCTGGCAGGTTTATCAGAGGCTGAGGCACTTGCAAACCATAGTTGCCACATAAATTTCTGCAATGGTATTTGTCCATTACTTCTGCAAGCACTGAATACTTAATATTGTTTAGAAAATTAAATGAGGAAGATTTATCAGATAGGTTGGAATGGTGCCTTTGGGGCCTGAAAAACACTACCAAATCTCAGTGATAGCTCCTCTTTTTACATGTGTTTTACAAATTAAAAAACATAGCTCAAGAATGTATTTATGTCTATTCAAAAATATTGCTTAAAAACTACTGAGCATGCACGAGAGCATCTATTCCATGGCTTTATTGCATATCTTTATTCTCGGAAAGGTGCTTCCAGCTCCCATCCTCTCACATTTCCTGCATATGTCAGCTGTTCCAAACCTCAGGCCCTTTTAGGACTAGAGGGGTGCCATGGGGCTTGAGAAGTTATTGGACAGCAAAAGCAAGAGGTCTCACATGAACTGAACAGTTTGTAAAGGTCACTTTTAACATTGTCCAGCTGGAAAAGATTTAAATTCCGTGCATTAAAAATAGTTTAGTTAAACAATAGTTTATTTTTTAAAAATGCAATTTGGAAAATGTCAGTGAGCCCTTGTATAAAAATGCAGTACCTCATATCTCAGTTAGGTTCAGTGCAAGATGAGCACTGATTCCTTGAGTCCCCTTTGTCAACCCTTATCTTATGTCTGGTTGGTTTCTGGAATAAATTAGAGAAGCTTAACTGACAGCTGGTGGGTCCAGGAAGCAGTTCTGGAAGCCAGTGTTTGCTAACATACAGGGACACCATGGGCCTGTTTCTTTTCTCCTGGGGATCAGAAATGGACAGGTGTAGGAGAAATGCTGTCTACCGTGTTCTGCCTTGAAATTCTTCTATGAAGTAGTCTGAATAGGACCAAACATTTGGCCACTATTGGTGCCATTTTTCATTTTCATCCTAAATATTTTTTCATGCTCTCAACAAATGGCTTATCTTATATAATAGGGCACACCCATAGTCAACAATTTCTGGATATAAATAATAACCACATAAGTGATATCAGAATTATACTTTACCAATATCTGGATAAACTCATTTGCGGTCTGCAGACAGCACAGTAGAAGATAGATATGTGTGTTCAGATTGTACAGAATCTGACTGTTATAAAAAGATGACTTGATCATGATCTCGAATATCCTTATTTTTCTTTCCTGTGATTTGTTCAATAAAAGGGGCTGCTTGCTCATCTGGCTAGGGAAACTGGTAAGAAAACTGATTTATCAATCATGAAGTGAAAAAGACCCTTTCTTTAAGCTTGAAGAGGGAAGAGTGGGATACTAGAGAAGATATTCATTGCATTAGTTATAACTTAATGGAGCTTTTGAGCAGTAGCTCCAATAACATGTCAGTTTATCTCCTTAGTAGTTCCTAAGGTATGCGTAATACCCGGGAAATGAATTCTTCGTGAATCCCTAAGGTACCAACGCAATTCAGACAGACAAACTTCAACTTCAATTTCAGCAGAAGTGATAGGTTAAGAAAGTGTCTAGAGGAAATATGAAACATCTGAAATCTAAACAGAGAGACACTTTGACTTCTTAAACCTTTATAATATCAAAAACAAAAGGTGAAAGTGCAAAAAAGTGTGGCCTTGTCAGGGGCTGGGTATAAACCACCTGTCAGTAATGAAAAGAGTCACATCACTAGAGGTTGAAACCCCCTTCCCCCAATGACCTTCATGTGGTTACTTATTTAGAACTAGCTGTTGGTCTTCCAGTCACCTGAGTGCCCTCTCAGTGATCCAGTGTGACACAAACTGGTCCACATACAAGGTGACGCGTCCAAACACAAATGTAATGTCCACCCAAACCAAGAAATGGAAGAGTTGGAGAGTATCATCAGAGCTGGCCCCTGTGAGCTAGTTTATGTGGTTTTTCAGGGCTGCCATCTTGGCCTGGCCAAGCAGAAAATTGGTCAGGTGGAACATGTTCCCTTCAACAACAGTACAAGATAGAGAAAATGTGCATAGTCTCAGAGAAGTGCAAGTTCAGTGTGCTCAAGAGGGTGCTTAGGGCAACAAAGAAAGGCTGTAGTTGGGGGCCATCCAGAAAGGCATAGAAGAGAGTCTCCTCCTCCTCCTCCTCACAGAAAGGGCAGGCTGCTAATGGCGCTGGGTCTACTTCATGGACAAATGTACCTATGACCAGGACCAGCAGCTGTCACTGATGTCACCAGTTCCTTTGGCAATGGGCAGCTTGTACAGGGTGTGCTAGGCCAGGTGAACCTGCTCTGGTGCTACTGCCACTAAGCCTAGGAACACACGTTCAAAAAGCCTAAGCCTGAATTGATTCAATCTTTGCAGGTTAGTCTAACCTGCAGAGAGTGAACCAGTTTCCAAGTGGATAAATGTTCCTTTTCTATTCAGGAAATGCAGATACATGCCTGCAGTGGCTCAAGCCAGAAGCCCAGGGATGCTACAGCAACCCTTTCCTTCTACAGAGAAGTGGAGCTGAGGAGCGGGGGCATGGCCAGGCCCCAGGAGGCCCGCCCCAGCAGCTCCCTGACAGCTGGGAGCAATCCTGCCACACAGGGATGCCTAGCCCCAGAGAGGAACTCTTTCCTCTCCTCTCTCTCCCACACTGTTGTGAAGCCAGGAGGGAGGCCCTATTCAGTGCTGGGGTGCTCTTCTTCTTCCTCCTCTCCCTCATCCCCCTGCCACTGTGGGGTGTGTGTGTGTGGTGGGGGGCATGTCTGAGAGGCTGCCTGGCCCCAGAGGGAGGGGGATTCTTCCCCTTCCCTCACTGTGGGGTGGGGAGGAGGGGTCCCTATGGGATGATGCACAGCCCCAGAGGGGGATTCTTCCCCCACTCCTTCCCCCAGGGCAGGGGAGGCTCTGTTTCATGCTGGAGGGAACTCTTCCCCCTCCTCCTCCTCCCCCCATAGTGGCAGCAGAAGCACACAGCTCAGCTGGGCAGGGTGTGGGTGTAAAGATGGGACTGTAAGGACCTCCCACATACTCCCTCCATAATGTGCAGCCCCCCCACTGCTTGGCAGCAGCAGCAGGAGGGAGGTCAAGGCACTCATGCCCAGAGCAAGTGTGACTCAGGCTAACACTGTTCATGGGGAGGCATGGAGCCTGTCCTAGTGCCGCGGCTCTGCTCCCTGTACCTGCAGCTCCAACACACACATTGGGGGAAGCCCTGCACTGGAGCCTGCTGCCTCCCCCACTCCCTGCTGTGCAGGTCCCCACCCTGTGCTAAGAGTGGAGGGAGCCCCTCTCTGTACTTCCCTGTGGAGTCCAGCATGGGGCTTCCCCTTTGCAAGTGTGGAGCTCTGGGGATAGAGGTGGCCACCACTGAGCTGAGGGTAAGGAGTTCCCCACCCTGCTGCACAGCCTGGCGCCAGGCAGCATTGCATGGAAGAGGAAGGGGAGGAGGAGGAAGAGTCCTAATCCCCAACCTGGGAGGAGGAGGAGGAGGGGGAAGAGTCCCCTCCCCCCAGAGCCCTCCTCCCCACCCTACAGGACAACGAACCCAGCATGGCCCCATTAAGGTGAAGGGGACAGGGAGAAGGCTTAATTCCTCTCTTCATCCCTTCCCTGCAGCCAGGGTCTGCCAGCTACAGGCGCCACCACTGCAGCCCCCTCCCCTCTGCCCCCCAGGAGACAGGCTGACCCCAGCTGCAGTGGGGGAAGAGGGGAAAGAGAGAAGAATTAACCCCCCTCCTTGCCCCCTTTGTCTTAAGGGGGCCTTGACAGCCGGTGTCTCTGCTAGGACCAGTTTCTGCTCAGGCTAGAGAGGAGAGGGGTGGGGTCAGCCCTGCAGGTGGAGCAGAGAGCCCCACCCAACCCAGAGACCATGCTGGGATGCTGGGGGACTCTGGTTTAATTTAAACCTGGAAGGGGTCTGGGACAGACATTGCATAAACTGGTTTGAGCCACATCAGTTAAGTCTGATACTACATTCAACCAGGTTTATCTCAAACTGGTGTTGGACAGTTTGAAACTGGTTTATGTGTAATGTTTTTCCCTAGCCTAAGTGCTGCCTCCAGGTCATGTCAAGGTGGGTGGTAAGGGCACAGGGATGACACATTTTGACTGTTCATGTATACAGTACCTTCCCAAATAGGATCTTGAAGCAGATCCCACCACTGTTCTTACTTGGCACAGGAAGAGACAGCAGGATACCAGGGCTACCAGTTTCATCATTGTCCAGTGAAGGGGAGGGAGGGGGCGGCAGGGGAGGGGGAGAAAGAGAGATTTGAACTTTTTTAACAGAAATATTAAAAACAAAGGTGAAAGTGCTGAAGTGTATGGCCCTCCCAGGAGTTGAGTATGAAACTTGCCAGTAATGAAATCACTCATATCATCAGAGAAAGGGAGGTTGAGAGTACAGTAGTTCATTATTTTACTCAGAAACTCATTGCAGGGCAGGCAGCTAATGGTAGTTCTGTTTATGAAACTGTAAGAACTATGGCGAGGCTGTAACCTGGCTCATCATGCCTCAAGCACAGTACTTCTGATCCCAAAATCATTGTGTGTCTAAAAGAACATTCTTGCTAAACTGTCTTTCACTATTAATGAAATATGTTCAATTTTTTGGTTCTCCAAGAAATTGCTATTAGCTGAAATTGTTTGCTTGTCAGAGCAGGAAAAGAAGTAAAAAGAAAAAAGTGGTGTAAACTCCCCTCAAGCATAGCATGTACTTCTGTGGACAGCTCTTGCCGATTTACTTAAAAATGAGGCTAAGAAGAAATCCCAGCTAAGAGAGACTAAATGGACAGACAAGGAGAGCAGAGGCTAACATGCTCACAATTAACTTCAGCGCACAGGAAAAGTTGAATACAAAACAGGTAAAATACAGGCAGTGGCAATTCCAGTCTTCTACTGCTCTCTTGTTAATCTATTTCAATCCTATTCTTGACAGACTACAAGACGTGGTTGGTGTCCTTGTTCAAAACTCCCCCACCCTCCGCATTGTATTTTACTCAAATCAAAAGTTTGCATGTGAAAAGCTTTTTGGTTCCCCCTCCACCTTCCCCATTTTAGAGTTTGACAACATGAAATAATATTGCAGGATATTTAAGTTTTTGTTATTCAACTTGAATTGACCAGAATGAAAGATGCTGGGGTTTTCTCTCCCCCTTATTCGTTTTTTCCTTTTCCTTTTAATAATTTGTAATTTTCCTAACTTCTCAAGTCTGAGAGAATTCTAGAATGCCAATAGGAAAAAGGAAACCAGTAACTGTACAACCCTAACTTTTTCAGATCTTGAAAGTTGTGAAATTCACAAAACAGCAAAAAGAGAAGGTATAAAGTTTGTCAGGGGAAAAATCTGGGTATTGTTCATTTTATTGAACTTGGTGTAAAAAATGTGGGGGTGCAGGGAAGGAAAATGAAATTTCAGAATAAAATATTTTTTCCAAAATATCACAATTTTCTTGCACAAAAAAGTATTCCTTGATAAATGCCAAGAAAATTAAATCAGCTTTTTCTTTAAAAAAATATTTTTCTCAGTTATTTTTTCTAATTTTTAACTAGCTCTGGAGTCCAGTTCTAGAGGCCTTTTTCCAGACTAATATATGATGCCAGGGATGCCACCAGTTACTTTTACATTCATATTCTAATAGAATATTATGACTTTTGGTCATAATGAACCCTGTCTTTATTTGCACCAGTAGGTACTAGAGGAAACATTTGATAATTTTCTCACGTATGCTATGTGTATAACTTTTACTTTGTCAAGAAATAGATTTAAATTATACCTAATGTTTTTCATTTTGGTAATTGAAGAACTCATGTGTCTATTTCCTCCGAAAGTTTAAATAGTGAGGCCACTGGCAAAAATAAAACAGCTTCTTCAAGTGTATAATTATGACTCACTATGTTAAACATTAGTATATTTTCAGGTCTGTCTTCATGTAGCAAATAAACTAATTTCCATTATCTTCAAAATAAAAACCAGGACAGCTTTAGGAAAAAGGCAGAACTTAAAAAGTAAAATACTGATTTCACAGTTTTTAATTCGACAAGCCAACAGCTGCACGTGGATATTTTCTTAAAATGTAGGATATTTTCCACCTACTTGGTCTTTTGAATGACTTGATCATGATTACTGAACAAGTGTCATTCAGTTTGAGCACAGGAACAACTTTTAAATTATCTGTAGTCATTTGACTTATCGCTTCAACAGTAAACACATCGTACTGAACATGTTGCACTGGATCATTTTTTCCTGGTAAACAGAAGATGAAATCTACTTGATGAAAGTGCATTGTTTTAAACATTTTGGAGCTGTTAAAAAAATGGTACTGAGACTGGAAGAGTAATGTGTTTTTAGACTTTTTTGGGAAGTGGGATAGAAAATAAAATAATGAAGTGTTCCAGCACAATTGGGATGTATAGTGACTTTATGTACAATAAAAATAAAGTATCATTTTTATCAAAGTTATCTTCCAGAAGGAAAATGCTGTGTGCTAGTGACCTCTTACCATGAGATTACTTATTGACCATCTTCTACCTGTAGTTGCAGTTCTGTGCTGAACAGACGCTTACTGGTGTGCCCATGCTCAACTATCTTTTTTAATTGAGGCCTAATTACCTGGAAGCTAATTAAAACATTACTGCAGTAAGAAATGGTAAAAGAAAAGACTCAAGCTACAAAATGATGGGTCAATGATATCAATATTCTGTTGAAAACATTAAAAAATATATATCTTTATTATCTCTTTTTAATATGTTGAAATCTATTTTTATCTTTTGACAGATGTGTTTTTTATTTTTTTTCCTCCTAGATTCTGGGAGGGAGTTGGAGACCAAGTAAAGAACAATCAATAGAAACTTAAAATTTAAGGCAAAAGCTTAATAATTTAATGTGATAGCTACATTTCATTGAAAACATTTATAAGTTTTATTGATTTCAATGAAAACGATGTGCCTAGGAATTTTAAAAAAATACTACATGGATCTTATCTGCATTTTTAATGGCTAAATGACCTTTAAAAGACCTTTATATTCTGATCCAAAGAACATACTATCTTAATGGATAAAATTCTTAACAGTGGTGCAGTGAAAAATTAGCCAAGATTTTTTTTCTTTTAGCTCAGCTGACCATAAAAGCTCTAAAGAAATAATATTTAAAATCAATTAACTAGGAAGGCCAAAATCAATTTACAGGACTTAGATAATGTTTTATTAAAGCCAGCTCCTCCATTTTCTTTAAGTATGATTAATATCATTAAAGTGTGTGTGTGTATCTGTATGTGTGCAATATAAAAAAAGAGAGGTGACACAACCAATAACAAAGTGTAACCAAAATTGTAATGAAGGTTCTTTTGTGTACTTGGCTGGGATTTATGAGATGCACACGTAGAAAGCTAACACTGCATTAGAGATTACATCTCTTCCTTGTCTATGAATGATATATTAAGAGTGTACTCCATTTTCATTCAGAGTCTCCTTGGAATACCTTCTGAAAGGTCGCTAAAGGATCATACAATATTAAACTTTTTTCCATCCATGAATCAAAGCCGCACTATGCAAATTTTATTCTTCCATTCCAACTCTCAAATTCTGTGTCAGATGATAATATATTATGAAATGTAAGGATTTCTTCTCCTCTTAGCTAAGTATTGCATGTTTCAAGCCCCTAAAAGCTCATGTCTGACTTTCAACATTAGGTAGGTTCTTTCCCATTTTATCTTGGGTATGAAACTAGTACATTTCCTTCATGCTTTAGCCAGTGAAGAAAAAGATTTAAGTTCTGTATCAAAATATCACTCAGCATAACTAGATTTCGGTTACATTCATGATGGGGGAGAGAGAGAACAGACTGATTTGTTAAATATGCATCAGTTGTTTGCCTTTAAGTCTGATCCAACTCTCGTTAACGTCGGTAGGAGTTTTTCTTTTGGGTTTATCTCCATTTAAAACAACCTTAACATTGTTACATCTTCATTAGAATTAGAAGAGGATCTTACAACAATCCTGAGAAATACTGACAAACACATTCTTGCTACTGTATACATTTTCAGCTCTACTAATACTGAGGGCATGCATGGACATTACACTCAGACTGGTCTAGGTGAACATAGATCAATCTAAACCCATAACCATACAGGAATTCGGTATACATAGACTAGTCTAAAAATGGAGCAAGCAACCTAGAATAGACCTCATCCAAGATATACTCAATTAGAGATCAATTCAGGTTAGGCTGATTTATTGAACTTGTGTACTGTTGCCTTATTGATTTAAATTACATCACTTTCCTTCAGCATCCCAGCCTGCTTTGAACCCCCCTCACAGGAGCTAGGGACAGACATTACACATAAAGCAATTTAAGTGATCAGAAACTGTTTTAAACCTGTAACAGAACAGACGTTCAGTGCACATAAACCAGTTTGAAAATGGCTGAAACCAGTTTGAGATAAACCTGGTTAAATGTAGTATCAAACTTAACTGATTTGGCTCAAACCAGTTTATGCAATGTCTGTCTGAGACACCTTGCTGGTTTAAGATAAACCAGAGACCCCCAGCATCCCAGCATGCTCTCTGGGCTGGGCTCTCTGCTCCAGCCCAACCAGGCTGGCCCCTCCCCTCTGCTCCCCAGCCAGAGCAGGGACAGGCACGGGGGGGGGTCTGGCCAGGGAAGGGTTTAATTCCCCCCTCTCTATCCCACCAGCAGGGACCCAAGCTGGGTCTGTCGGATGCTCAGCCCTTGCTGCTGCAGTGGGTACCATGGCCCCTGAGGCAGAGTGGGGCAGGGAGGAGAGTTAGTCTTCCCTCTACTGAGCTGGGTCTGCCCACCCTCACTGCTGCACTCCCTTCCCCCTCCCAGGGGCCCTGTCTGGCTGTGCCCTGACCCTACCACTGCAATGGGAGGGGCCAGGACCCTTGTTGGGGACAGCAGCCCCTGTCATAATGTAGGAGTGAGCTCTTTCCCATTGGAGGCGATGTGCTATGGGTCCAGCAGAGCTGTGGCAGCATCGGGGTCCAGAGCGGGCTAGAGCCCTGCAAGCTCCCCACAGCACTGCCACACTCCCCAGCAGCTCTGCCGGCCATGCTGAGTGGCCCCCACTGGAAAGGAGCTCATACTCTGGGAAGCAGTGATGGGCTGCTGCCTGTCACTGTCACTCACTCACCGCTTGCCGCTTCAGCTACCAGGCAAGGGCAGGGTCTGGCCCCCGCTGCTCGGTCTGTACTTGGAGCAAGCCTTCTCCAGGCAGGAGGAGGCTTATTCAACCACTGACTTCAACCACAGATCCAGCAGTGGCTGCAGTTGAGCCGGGCAGACCCTAATGCAGTGCCAGTGGCCAGCATTCAAATAAGCCACCTCCTGCCCAGAGGGGGCTTGACCCAAGCACAGAGCAGCCACCAGCACTGCAGGTGGTCTGCCCGGCCCAGCCATCACTGCCGCTCTGTGCTCAGGCTAGCCCCCTCCCAGCAGGAGGAGGCTTATTTGGATGCTGGTCCAGAGCACAAAGCGATGGGTCTTGTGGTGCCACCGGCCGCTCTGTGCTTGGGGCAAGCCCCCTCAAGGCAGGAGAAGGCTTATTTAGACACTGGCTTGTGGCTGCTAACCACTGGCAGCACATTGGGGTCTGCCTGGCATGACTGCAGCTGCCGTTCAGTGCTCTGGGCTAGGCCCCTCCTGGCAGGAGGAGGCTTATTCAGCCACTCACTTGCCCCCTGCACAAAGTGGCTGCTGGCACCACAGCAGGGTCTGCCCCGCCCAGCTGCAGCTGCTGCTCTGTGCTCGGGCCAGTGTCCGAATAAGCCTCCTCCTGCTGGGAGGGGGCTGGCCTGACCAGAGTGGTGGTGGTTGCCCAGGCTGGGCAGACCCTGCTGCAATGCCCATGCCCACTCTGTGCTTGGGGCAAGCCCCCTCCAGGCAGGAGGAGGCTTATTTGGATGCTGGCCTCTGGTGCCGCATCAGGGTCTGCCTGGCCTGGCTGCAGCTGCCACTGGGCCGGTGGTTGGGACCAGTGGCTGAATAAGCCTCCTGCTGCCTGGAGAGGGCTTGCCTCAAGCACAGACTGAGTGGCAGGGGCTGGACCTTGCCCCCGCCTGGCAGCTAGAGTGGCAAGCAGTGGCAAACAACAAGCTGCCCATCACCACTTCCTAGAGCATGAACCCCTTCCCAGTGTGGGCCACTCTGCAGGGCTGGAAGAGTGGCTGGTAGAGGATACTGAAAATTTCCAGGCAGGGGTGAGGGACATTGTCAGCATCATGGGGGTGTCTGCTGGAAGCCTCTTGAGAGTTCAAGGGTGTGTGTGGGCGGGTGGGGGGGAGGTAGCTTGGCCACTGGAGTCTCAGTCATTGTGGAGCATGGGCCGAACCCAGCTGAAGCAAGAGAGAGGGCCACATGCTGGGACTTGCATTGACATGCACCCACCATTCCTTCCATCCATTCTTATATCCACCTTCTTGCAGCTAGACCCTCACCTACACATGGATGCCGAGACCCCACAGGCCCTGCCATGGACCATGGAATACCTCATCCTGTCCTTCTCCAGTATACAACCCTGGTCACACACCTGAGGTGAAAAGGAGATGAGGGACCTCATTGCTATCTGGGGTGAGCAGGAGACCAAGGACCAGGTCCACAAATGGCACTGCAACAGGGACAAGCGCAAGCATATTGCCCAATAGATTCAAGCCCGGGACTGCAGCAGGGACTGGGTGCAGTGCTGAGCCAAGATGAAATAGATGAAGATCTAGTACAAATGCATGCATGATGTTAATAAAAAGTCTGGGAGCAGGAGGCATAGCATGCCCTTCTAAGAGAAGCTGTCCCGCTTTCTCATCATAGACAGGACCATCGCCATCCTGCACACGTGCAGTACCACCATGGGGCAAGAGGAGTCAACGGCAGGGCCCCCACTACAGAAGGGCACAGAAAGGCTCCAGGATGACAGGGTAACTGAATGTCCAGGCACAAGTCCCTGTGGGCCACAGGGCACAAGATCTGCTGCTGAAATTGGTCCCTGAGGACTAGCTCAATAGTGCTGGTCCCCAGAACATCACAGGATGTAGAAGCAAAGATGCACCTGCAGCTGGACCTCAGCTCCCTCAACATTTTATCTGGCATGATCAAATGCACAGACCATAGCACATGGGGCCATGGGGAAAAGTTCATCACCAAGGTCATCAGGACACAGGACCTGGACCCCAAGCCATGCCCTCCACCTCACAGAAGTCCCCAGTCCTTGATCCTGTGGATCACAGCTAAATACATGACACCCCAGACACTGTTCCTGCACAGCTGCCTGGGGTGTTCTGCTCCTACTCTGATATCTATTTGATACCCTGCTTCCAGATGTGCAGAAGTGGGGAGCTGCAGAAGATGTGGGCATTGTGGGAGCTGCCTGCCTAGGTGGCAAAAGATGTGGGAGGAGTGGCCATGGTGGTCAATTATGCCTTGCAAGACAATGAAGAAGTAGCCCTTACAGTTGAGGAATGTCTGGGTGCCTTAAGGTGGGAAGAGGATGGGGATGTGAGTGGAGTCCATGGACCTAAGGCAATTGGGGAAGCCCTTGCAGTCAAAGCCAGTGACCACCTCCTGCAGGTTTATGAGGCAGATGAAGTGGTTGTCTAGGATACTGTGGATGATCACACACACCTCCTGGATGGCTCCTCTGCTGGCTGCAGGCTGATGTCTTGCATGTGATGTGGAGGGCCATTTGTGTGATGATATCCATGAAGGTGGCTTGGCATACAGAAGGTCTGGATCTACTGTTTGTTGTCCCAGGGTTCCAGGATGGTCTACTCCCACCAGTCACTGCTGGTGGTGTGGGTCCAGAACCGTTGCTCAGCTGTCTGAAGGTATTACAAGAGTACCTCTGCATCCATGGCATCCTGGGTAGACTCCTCTTTGGCCATGTGGAACTCAGTGGCCCAGTCCAGGAAGCATGGTGAGCACAGGGTACAATATGTGGCTCCACACAGAATGGCTAGCTGCTGGCTCAGGGCCTATGGCAATCAGCTGCTGGATCACGTCCACATGGCTGTGCATGTGTCCTGAAGTCTCTGGGGAGATTTGCACAGTGTGACAAGCAGGACATGCTGCATCTCTTTGGTCTGCAGGCTTGGGTGCAGGTGGTGGGGTGCCATGGCAGGATGTGAATAGGCTGAAAAAATATAAAGGAAAATGCAATTAACAAGGGAAGGCACACCTTCTGGGGCTCTTCTGGAAGCCTCGGTGAGGGGGGCGGGGCGTTAAAACTGTAACTCTTGCTAATTTGCTGTCACTTAATGAAATTGACAGACACCTTTCTTCCTCTAGTGATGTGGATCTTGACCAAGAAGGAGAAATGGAATTTGAACCTCTATTGTGAAGTTGCTCAAGATTATACTTTTCTTTCAACTTTTCCTTCATAAGGTCCATGCCTGCTATTTGGAAACTGAAAAAGAGGTTAAGTAAGGAGATAAAAGGAATATATAAGAAAAAAAAGATAATTCCAGTGGAATTAAATGAGCAGGATGATATGGTAGATGTGTTCAAATTCAGAAGCTAAACATAAGATATCCTATCAGATTTTTGCTAATGGCCTCACAATTTAAATTTCAGAGGAAATAATCATAAAGTGTTCAACTTTAAAGTGAATAAGGAACCTGAAATAAGTGGATGGCACAATATTATTTGTAGCACAATTTCTCCCTGTCCCACTGATTTTTAGGATCCAAATAATTATTTCTCAAAAATTAACAATTTTATTTTTAGTTACTCATTTAAATACTTAATAGTGCAGCAAATATTGGAGCAATTTTGGTAACTTTTAGCACAAAGAGTAGCAATAACTCCTGCCTGGATGAAACCTAAGAGTGCACAGTTTTAGACTATTACAGATATTTTTTTAAGTTTTAACATCAAGCTTCTAATCAAACAATGAGGGAAGAAAAACAAAAAACCCCACATTATTTCTTCTTTTTTGACTTACTCTTCTCTCACTCTCTCTCTTACACACACACACACACACACACACACACACACACACACACACAATAAGGGAGGGTTTTTTTTCACTTCCTCATGTATGAAGCACAAGCAAACTTGCATAACTTATGAGAACAAATTGATCTTTCTCCTTTCCTAGGCTGTTCTCAGGTTAATAGACTCCAAGTGACTTGCTAGTCAGACATGTTGATATTTAAAAAGCAAAACAAAACTCAGCTAAAAGCAGCTCAGGGACTAGATCCTAGTCCCCATATTGCATGCTGTGTTTCTTTTGTTACACTCTGTTAGAGCAAAGCTAGCTGAAATCAAGTATAATCAGCCCATTGGGGATTTCTCTGGTTGTGATACCTTCTGTCAGCCTCCACTGTAGATGGCTTGTCAGGAGTACATCTGAAAGGGAGGGAGTATGGCCAGAGCTCTTCTGAACTCCAGCAATCCCCTATGGGCATAACAACTATAGACAGAAATTAAAGTGACCCTATGACTCATTTCTAAGGTACTCCTTGTGACCAGCTCAGTGACTGGGGGTCTGAGAATCAGTGACCCATAAGGTTTCCTCTT
>NW_005842245.1:1256528-1264098 GCF_000455745.1 Alligator sinensis
GATGTGTAGCCCTCCTAGAGTATCTCCCATATGGCCAATATAGATATCTTTATCCCTAGGAATTTTCTGATACCAAAAATACTTGTATATCACATAGTTATACGTACATACATACATGCATACATATATATGTGCATGTATAAAACAATGCATTATTATTTGATATGTTATTTCATATTTAAAATGTATATGCATTCTATTTTAAATATAATAATTCATATTCATGAATTGGATGAACCACATCAGGGTATCATGGTGAGATGTATTATACTTTGAGTCTTAAACCTATAGCCCACCGAATACAAAAGAAAAACTTCCATTGGCTTTTTCCTGTGGCTAAACGCAAGCACGGCGCTGGGACTGGAGAAGCCCTGTCTCCTCAGTTCCTGGAGCCACAATATGAGCATAGCCAGCACCCAGAGGGCAAAAGCTGCTGCAGAATGTAGTGATGTTGGTCACTGCTGGTGACTAAAATCTGGGGTGTTCACCCTCCATGTCCTAGCCACACTGACGCTGCAGTTCTGGCTGCCATGGCAATGGGGCTTCAGCTGCAGCAGTACAGCAGCTGTGGAGGGAAGCCCCACAGGCATGATCCAGAGATGCGTCATCCAGCATCTGGGAAGCCCCACAGTACTGATCCAGCCCACCAACTCATTTTAGGTGGGTGCGATTGTCTGAAACCAGTAATTTTGCACCTGTGGTCCACAGACCCTGGGAGTCCGCAGACTATGTCTAAAGGGTCTGCGAAAGGTTACTGTGATCAATCAAAGGTATGTGAGTACCCACACTTACAATTCAAAGAGGTTTGCACCTCCATTCGAAATTTCCAAAGGGGTCTACAAATGAAAAAAGATTGAAAACCACTATCTTAGAGGATGTGTTAAAGTCATCATTGCATAATTGAAACACTATAAGGTAAACCAAATTCAGCTGAGGGTGACGTTTGGCATAAAACAGACATTGGTAAAGTTCCTAAAATGGACACTGAAAGAACCAAAAGAAGCAAGGAAGCTCTACCCTGTGGGGTTTTCTCTTATCCATCTGTTGGAAGAATGAGACCTTCCGTTGTACACACAGAAGAGTACCAAGGTCTGTATGAGGCATGAATGTGCTTTTCTTTGTCATTCAGATGCACAGCCTATTCCCTTCTATCTAATCTCTTGAAGCATATCCTGTGCATGACTGATTCAGTCCTCTATTTTTCTACATTTCAAAGCTCTGCCAGCAGAGCAATGTTGAATAAAGATGTGAAAAAAGCATACCCTACAATTGTGTGGGACACAGCTGTGCCAGCAGAAGGTAGCTTCTCCAACAGAACTCCAACAGAAAAGAACTTCTTCCACTGACTTAGTTTCATCTGCGCTGGAGGCCTTAGTGCTGCTTCTATAGTATAGATATAAGGTTTCATCCATGGAAAAAGCTTACTCCAGTGAGTTAAACCCCTGATCAGGACTTGATAAATACTGCAGAATGAAAGATAATGGATTCTGTTTCCAAATATCACACCATATAAAGCAGGTTATTTCTACTTTTTATGTTTCCTAATAGGAAGATGCATAAGACATCTTTTGGGTTTTAACTATTTTCAGTCTATAAATCAAAGATCCAATGGAAGGTAGCCATTAACCCATCCCAGTATAGCAGTATTTAGGTACTGAAAGTTGCAGACATGTTTAATGCCTAATTGTTATGTACCTAACTGACTTTCAGCCTGAGTTAGGAATCTAATTTGCAAAAGGACTTTGGTAAATCCTAGTTGCTGCATCTACTACACATCCACTTTACCGTAGAGTAGACTAATTAGCTATGGAGTAAAGTGTCACTGTCTGCACGTATGACAGTATTAGGCTGAAGAAAAATAATTTATTAGGGGTATATGAAATGGGCCATATTCAATCCAGATTCAGCCCAAATCAGGGACAGTGATTTGATTTGGTGATTCAGATCGCAGTCCCTGATTTGATTCAGACAAATCCGAATCTGAAGATTCGATGCTAATTTGGAAAATCAGCAATTTGGGCATAGACACAGGTTTAAATGTTTTTTCTACATACCTCGAGGTACCAGGCATGGCTCATACATGCTGCAATGCTGGGGCGGATGGAGCATCCCACAGGAGCTTGGAGCGGGGCCCCACATGCTCAACAGCGAACCCAGAAGTGGACCACTTCTGGGTCTGCCAGGAAGTGCACTGGGGGGTCCTCCTGTGTCCCCCCAGCTCAGCAGTCAGCCGCAGTGGAGCCCTGGATGCCCCCTCAGACCCAGGAGGCACCAGTTGCTGAGCTGAGGGGTTTGGGACCCCCCCCACATGCTCCCCAGTGGACCCAGAAGTGGGCCAGAAGTGCTTCTGCTCCACTTCTGGGTCTGCTGCTGAGTGCGCTGGGGAGCCGCCTGCACTCTCTGGGATGCTCCATCTGCCCCACTGTTGCAGCATTGACAAGCCACCTGGTACCTTGAGGTATGTAGAAAAAACATTTAAAGCTGTCTGTATCCAAATCTTTCCAAATTAATTTGGAGGGTTCCAATTAGATTCAGAGAGATTAAAGGGTCTCCTGATTCAATCTGGATTTGAAGATTCAACCACCAAATCGAGTCAGATCTCTGCCAAATCGAATCAGGGACCAAAACTTCACACAGCCCTATAATTTATGCTGCAGTAAAATAGTACTGTTGGGGACAGTACTAACCACAGGCATAAATTGTGCCTGGTCAGCCCAGCCAGCAGGGGGCCAGACTCCTGCCTGCCACCTAGTCACGTGGCTCTGCACTTTCAGCATCCTCTTGCCCCAGCCAGCATCTCCACCACCCAATGCTGCCACCTGGAGTTGGGGCTAAGTAGGCCTGGCATAAACTGCTCTGCCTCAGCTCAAATTGCTGCTGTCTCGGGCATGCGTGTAGACACTGTGCCCAGGAGTAATTTATTTCAGCTCAAACTGCTCTGTAGTTAATTGGTTCAAATTAATTGCATGTGTAGATGCACCCAGTGGCTATGTGCAGATGAGCATGGTCATGCGCACATACCACATATTCTGCTGTTCTCTGTGCATCAAGGGAGCAGCATGGTGGATATCCAGGGGCCAAAAATGCCCAAACAAAAAAAAAGAAGAGTGGTGCACACGGGGGCAGTGCACACGATCAAAACCAGAGCCTGACTGGCCAGAACCACACTCCAACTGCCAGTCAGGCTCTGTACAGAAGGATTGCCACTGCTGCAGCCCCAGAAGCCTCCGAAAATCCCAAGTAAAGCTGCTGAGGGCAGCCCAGAGCTGGCCCCAACCTTCCCTACCTCTCCTGGGGTAACCTGCTGTGCACCAGAAGGTGTGTGGCATAGGTGTTGCCCAGGGACAACTAGTGGCATCACAAGATGTCCCACTGCTAGTTGTCCTCAGGGAACCAAGCGTCCATGTTTGTGTGGGCGTGGCCAGTGGGTGGATCTACACATACAATTGAGGCACATGAATAAGGTCTGGAACTTATTGCTCCAGGGTTAATTGCTCCTGGGCATACTATTTGAACATGTGCATGGGAGCAATAATTTCTGGAGCAATAAGCTCCAAAGTTTATTCATGCACAGCACGTTGAGCCGGGTCAGAGCAACTCAGGCTGGCAGGGGCTCCTCCGCCCAGCTCAACATGCTGCGGAGGGACTGGCTGGAGCAGGAGGGTGCTTCAACGTGGGGCAAGCCAGCAGGCAACCCCCTCACTGATGCACCCTCCTGACTGACTGGGACATGGCAGCATCTACACTTGTGCTGCTGTGGAGTAAATTAGTTTACTCTGGCCTAATGGAGGCGCATGTAAACACAGGACATTTACTTTGCAGCTAATTAGTCAACTGTGCAGTAAACATCTTGTGTAGAAGTGCTCACTATATGCCTAACTGCACCTTTAAGCTTCCTTAAGTCTGGCCAAGGAAGATCAGGATGGTCATTCAAAGATGAAATTTTGTGATCAAACAAAGTGGATATACATTGAGATCTAATACCCAATTGAAAATAATAGCATAATGTTTTTGTTTATAGTTTCCGTAAATTGTGTTAATCTTCATTATAAAATAACTTTTAAATGTATTAAATGCATTCTTAATAGGAAAGCCAGTTTTTCAGATACAACTTGAATTTTTTGTTCATGTAAATAAAGCTGATCAAATAGGCATTATTATGCAAGATCACCAGTCTGAACAATATAGTAACAGTAAATGATTAATAGTATTTGAGGGAAGTCGTTTGTAAATGGACTGAAAACCAGGCAACTAGTATGGTAAGGCAGTAGTACAAACATAGTAACTGGGAAAATCTTCTTCTTTAGTTTAAATATTTAAAAATGTTGAAAGACCCAGGAAACCAGCAGAGTTCAGATGTCAGATATATGGTAATGCCTCTCAATGAAAAGAAATCTAATTACAGCTTTATCGACATAGATTTTCCTGAAAACATTTCTATAGAATTTAAAAATAGAAAATTTCCTACTGTAAGTGCCTGAAGTGCATATGACAGAGTTCCTACTGCTTAGCTTAATGAGTCTGTCAGTCCAGAATATTAAGCAGTTTGATTTAAAATATTCGGATTCACTTTAAATACAAAGTAGATCTAAAATGTTAGTGGGAAATGAGTTTTTTAAAATACAATAAATTTTGAAGGAAAGAGGTCCCTTATCTTGTAACTATGGTCTGTGCTGTTTGGCTAGATTATGAAATGTGCCACTTTTATAAATAAAGCCTTTGTTTAAGGAGTGAGGATGTCTAAATCCAAACTTCTCCACAGATTGAATGCACACATGTTGTTCTCAGTTGGTTCATGCGGACTCTTAATCAAATCCAAAGTTGCTCTTCTGGGCACAAATTAAGAAGGATAGGGTTAGAACAGCAAGATTTTCTTTGTGCTAATCTTGTTCCATAATCCTCTTCTTTAGCATAGGAGAATGGCAGCCAGGGCTTTGCTCCCAGGCATGTCTGGTGGTGGGGTGGGGCTCTTAAGCTCTTACCATGTTTTGTCTAAGGCATGTCTTAGAGGTGCTCTAAATGCCCCGAGGTTCAGGAGTAGTATTCCACCCCCATTCCCTCTCCTACGCCAACCTATGCTCAGCAGTAAAGAAAAACTAGTATGTTGCATCCTACCTTCTTTGGCTGGCAGAATTATGTTAGCAAGAAGCCTCATTAAAGGAGGAGAGTGATGATAGATATGCCCAGAATTTTACAGTTGTACAAGTCAGAAAGAGGGTCATTTATTAAAGGCATTGGAGAATAAGCATGGTGAACATTCATAGCCAATAAATCATAACCTTTTTAGAAAGCCCTTTTTTGCTTGAACTGTGTTGCATCTTTTCATTTGGATTATATTGCATTAGGGTGGTTTAAAGATTAATGTGTCACGGAACACATCCAAACTTGTTTTAACTCAGCACAGTTTGAATCACAGATCATCTTCCAGGTCATATGGCATTAAATATGCATTCATTACAAAGGATACGTAAAAACAAATTCTTATGTACTGCAAAGTTCCATGCCAAGATTACTATAATCAAAGGATCAGCATTGTTAGGTATGTCCAGGCAAACCCACGTAAGGACTTTGGTAAATAAGGAACAAAATGTGTAAGAATGTGAGCGACTTTTCTTTGAAATGTAGAACAAGAATTTTTACCACTCCCAGAGGAAAAATCTCTAGGGTGGCCCACTGCATTATTTCAATGAGGTTTTCTTCTAAGCAATGGTATGATGCTAATGGAAAACCTTACAGTCTCTCTGTGATGTTTGGGGATTGAAGTGTGTAAGCCCTATTAGCACTCAGGGGAGTTTCGCATAAATTCTTGTGCACTTAGATGAGAGTAACTCATGCTATTTTTAGCGCGTAGTATTCTTTTTTAAGTGCCAATAAAAGGTTGCATCCAGCGCAGACATGCCATTTTGAGCCTCCCAATGTAAATGTAAACATCACCATTGCATTTACATTTTGGTATGTATTGTGCATTCTCCCACTGCTTTCAAGACTACTTATTTTAAAAAATACTTAACTCTTTATTTGGGTTAGTTGGCTTTGGATTTAATATTTTTCTAGAATTTGCAGAGGTAAATTTGAGGAGTTGGGTATTTATATTTCTTTTCTTGACAAATTAAACAAGGTATTTCTCCTAAGACATTTTATATGTATATTTGCATTATTGAAGTGATATTTTACAGCATAAAAATATAAGCAACCTTCAGCAACTAATTTAAGGGCTTTTTTTCTTTGTTTTGTTTTTTTTTCTATAGTATTTCCTAGGAACCTTGGTCTTGAATGAAGGTGGTATTCAAGTGCAGTTTTATATCTGCATTGATAGGGTCATCTTGAAGATTATCCTCAAGCCTGTACCCCTGACCATCTAAGCTGTGAATCTTTTAAGCCAGTGATTCTCAACCAGGATGCTGTTATAGCTTTTTAAGAGTGCTTCAGGCTGCTATACAATATTATCACTAGTAGGTGTGTAAACACCTACATGTTATTCATAGCAAATCCCCAGAGATTTCAATTAAGAATCCATACTGTCAAAAACATTCTGACCTGTTGTGGGCTTTCTGAGTTTATTTTTCTGTAGTCAGGAAATGAGTAAAAGCTAACAACTGGCATTTTCAAAGATATGGCTTGAATCTAAAAAGATGGAGAACCACTGCTTTAAGCACTAGCAGCCCAGCCTAAGCTGTAAGCTATACTGAGCTGCACGACAGGAGGTAGATCTTGCTCCTGTTTGCCTCCTGTAAGCCTCCTTGCTGTGAATAGGGGATTCTCTGCACTGTAAATGCAGAGACTGTGCCAGCAGGAGTCCCACAATCCCCTGGTTCCTGATTCTACTTCTTCCCACGTCCTTTTGCTAACTGAGTAGAAATTGCTCCAGAAGGAGAAAGTTATTTCCTAGAACAGCTTAGGAAGGAAAGCTAGGATACAACTCAGTGTTGTGCTCAAGAAGTAAACACAAAGTGGACATCTTTGGCAAGCTACAAGGTGTGATACAGACAGATCAGAAGAACAGCTGATATCATTCAGGCTGGTTGAGGTCCACCCTAATTATCAGGTTTGATATAACTCTGGTTCATGCACAGGATTAATACCTTGCTTGGTAACAGGAATGCAAATTACCCCATTTTCTCTTATTGCTGTTTCTTAGTCTTGTTTTAGAGGGTCACTTTCAAGGTTGAATGCTTGGTGGTGGTTTTTCTTGGTGTCTTTGTTAAGAATATTAATTTTGAGGTTGAGTTTTGGAACATGAGAAACAGGTTTCAAACCAATTAAAAAAAAAAAGTGTCAAATAGTTGTAATTTTGGGGCACCCACAGCATTGGTAAGATGTGTACTGACAATTCAGATACAAAGTACGATCAATCAATCCATTTATCATGCATAGGGAGTTACGTAAATGAAGAGATTTTCTATTTTCCATGTGCTGAACCTTCTGAATTTAGAGTCTCCTTGCTTATGGCAGGAGGTTGCTGCTAAATGAAGAACATCAGAATGAGTCACTGGCTGTGGCTCTTACACAGTGCTCTACAGATTTTAAAGGAGTTAGTAGAATTGGTCCTAGGTTAATGGTATTCCCTACA
>NW_005842245.1:1264558-1275664 GCF_000455745.1 Alligator sinensis
GGTGAGTGGTAGCAAGGAGCCCCTGGCACGGATCTCTGCTCCCTGCGGAGCCAGGTCACATGGCAGGGCAGTGCTGGTCCCTGCGCATGACCTGGCTTCACAGGGAGCAGAGATCTGCACCGGGGTCTCTTCGCTGCTGCTGCCGCCCACCCAACGCAACCTCAAATTGCTGGGGCAGTGTGGGTTGGCAGCAGGGACCAGCAGGCTTGCTTGCTGCTCTGTGCTGCTTCCCTGCCCTGTGACCCAGCGTGACAGAGATCAGAGATCTGCAGTGGGGTCTCCTCACCTGCACGGAGGGCAGCGACCCTCAATCATCCCCAAGGCCCATGGCTCTGCCCTGCTCCCTGCTGGGGACCCAAGCCCTGCCCAGCTGGGTAGGGCTGTGCGAAGCTTTCCTTGTAAACCATTCAAAACAGATTCAGAGGAGATTCGGCCAAAAAGAAACAGGACAGTGATTCAAAACACCGAAACAAATCACTGTCCTCTGAAATGGCCATATCCGAAATCGAATTGAAACACAGCCGTTTTGCACAGCTGTACTACAAAGGAGCAGCTAATCTGACCTCTTACAATACTCCCCTTAATTCAGCCCCTGTACTGAGAAAGAAAAGATTTTCCTGCTATGTTCTCTGTACAGGTGTGATTGATATCTTTTGCCACCCCTCCCAATTTCTCCTAATCTGCAATATTTCGTGTATGGGAAAGTATAATGCCAAGTCCCTGGACATTTCATATTCACTACCTAGTTGTAGCTTTAGGACTAATTTCCTTCAGAAAACTCATTATCATATTACTGTGTTTCTCTCCATATCTGTTTGCAAGGAAAAAGTGCAACAGCTTTGTGTACTGTTTTTAGCATACAAATCTATAACAATTTAGGTACAGAATATATAAAATATAGTCAGTAAATGATTGCTGGCACTTCGATTATTATTTGTCACTTACTTAAATGTGTACATCTAAATGAAATAGTTTAATCCACTATACTATTTTCTGGTTTAAACTTTGAGATCGATCCCCTGTGTAAGAAGTTTCTGTAAGGAACTCAGTGGTAATCCTCAACCATTCATCTAGTCTGCTGTGTAAGTGGGAATCATTTTGCTTGAACCATGCTACAAGAACTTTTCTGAGCATCTGTTTCCTTTTGTAACATTGTGCTTTAAAAAAAATATGAAAAATTAAATCACATAGCCACATAAAAAATTTAGATAGAAAACTAAATTACATCAGTAGTGAAAAATCATATGACTGAAACATCAATTCTAATTTAAAAGCATTTCTGGAGACAATACAAAATGTAATTCTATTGCTGAAGTGAGGCAGGACTGTTCTGGGACAAAACTAATATAGGAGTCTGACAAATAATATTGTTAATAATCCACTGATATGTATAACTGATGACAATAGTGTTGACAGCACCATATTGCAAAAAAAAATCATGGCCTGATGGGAACACTAGAGCACACTGGTAAAACCAAGCAAAAGCCTCTAATGCTGTTAAGGCTGCCACCACAGTGATGGACCAAATTCTCAGGAGCTGACATCTTCATAAATCAGGAGCTGCATGGTACCACAGTAGGTCCTTGGTCTGGCTAATAAATTATTACAATTGAGAACTTTAACATACAAGAAATCATAGTGAGCAGTAATGTGTCCACACTGTTGACACTTTAGAGGCCAGAGATAACAGTGGTGGCTTTGTGTGACTGGCTCTTGCACCAAAAGAAGGAAGAGCATTACTTTTCAGAAAATACCACCTCAAAAATTACTGAAGACTAAATAACAATGCAGTACTTATTTATCACTTTATTTCCAATCCCTATGTTCTTAAAGAATGGATCAGATCCTTGATAAAAGACAGCTTAATATCAAGAACAAATATGTATTTGAGAACACCAATGACATTTTAATTCTGTCCCATAGATTGTGTAGGGTATGTAATAATCTACATATTTTAAGAGAGAGAATTAAATGGCAAATATCAGCTAATTAGACTAGAACTATAATTTTTGATCAAATATTTTTAGACATGACTGAAAAAGTTACCTATCCACTTGAATAACAGACAGTAAATTATAATTTTGTACTATAATTATATAGGTATGTCAGTTTCACTTTGAGACCTTTAATGCATCAGAGTGACATATATGCTATCTATTCAGGTAGTTTTACATTTGGTGCTTATTCATGCAGTTACCATAATTTTTGGTGAGATAAGGTTGTTGCACTGTGAAATATGTATTGGTTCCTCCTGAGAATGATACTTTTCTATTGCTCATTTCAGCACTGTCAGATTGATGGTACTGTTTATTCTTTTTCTTTTTCTTTTAAATTACACAATCAAGCTGTGGCCACCTAACAATATAATCTATTTTAAAATTATTATTAATGAAGATTATTTGCTGGTTTTAATTTTATAGGTGTATGGGATTTATTTGTATTCAATACTATTTTTGCAAGCAAATCAAGACAGGGTATTTTGCTGTTGTTAAAAGAATGACAGCACAAGCCATGCCTCATGTTGAGATCTACTTTTATGTAAAAGATGTGGGATAGACTATGCATCCAGAATATATCCAAACTCTGATGCCCTTGCCTTGCCTCCAGTGATTCAGAAAGATGAATAAAAATATCAGAATCTGATTCTGTGTAGCTAAATTTGCCTAGCATTAAAATGCTTGGCAAGGGGGAGAAAGTGAAGGCCCTTGGTCTGACCTACAGAATCCCAGGTATGAAAGGCTGCAGAAAATGAGGGACACAGCTCTGGTGGTGTGAGGGAAGGGTAATAGGATTGAAGAGAGTATCTAATACAGAGGAAGATGGAAGGGTGGCACATAAGGAGTTTGTGGAAGGAATGGAAGATGTGAGGTGCCTGTTGAGTATGCTGGGGTTGGCAGCCTGTGAACAGCAGTGGGCTGATTTTAATGGAGGTATTTCTAAAGTGGGCCACTGCCTATGAATTGTGAATTCACTGCCTGTGAATTCTGAGCTCCTGGCTGCTGACGTGCTTTCCCCGGTGCCAAATTGCTGCTGCCATCCTGGCTTAGTGGGCTGGTAACAACCCCTTCATGGCTTGGAAGTTGGTTGCAGACCCCTGGCAAATGCAATGAGCTCAGTTGACAGTTTCAGTAAAGTGTGAGACCCTTTAGTTCTGTATGCTGTTTACTGGAACAGCTAGTTGATAGGAATATCTTCAAATGTGTTTTTGAGCAGACCATATTCTGGTACAATGTGCAGTGCAGAATTCACCATTTCAAGCATTTTGATTGGATTTTGCTTGAGGAAACGGGTAGGTTTTACATTTGCAAGCCTTACTTCAGGTATTCTGAGACAGTGATGAGGAGGGTGGGGTAGCACTACAATGGACTGTTCTCCATTTCTCTCTCTGATGATTTGCCTTTCAAAAGGAGTCACCAATTCAACAAAGCTTCCTGAAATCACAACAGATGTCACAAATGCTTAAGTCTGATAACAATCAAGCAATTGTTCTGTTGCTAACAGCTTATTTGTGTGTGGAGTTACCTAATTTTAAAACAGGAATGAGGCTTTCTATTTCTATTTAAATAGATAACATGTCTCTAAGAAAACTTCATTTTCAGTGCTAAACAGAGGAGACTTATCTGTGGTGGGTCTTGCCTTTATCAGTTTATAGTCAGTAAGAGCTCAGAATTCAGGAAACAGATTTTGCATTGGCTATTATGACAGGCATTGTACCTTTCATATTGCAAGTTAGGAGTTAAAGCCAGTACTATTGTGGGTTAGTTACATTTCTAAGGTGTGACATTTGTATTCTATTACTGTAGAAAGGCCGTTGCTCTTGGTAATTCTAGTTTAGAATATCTCAGAGGAGAGCATCCTGCCATGTTTTTGTAAATCGGAAAATACAGTCCTGCACCTTTGCAGTTGTAAACATATGGACCATTCTTTCTTGAACACTTTGCTTCCTCCCCTTTCCCCGGAGTTGTCTGTCTCTTCTTTACCCCCCACCCACAGAAGAGAAAATCCTGCCTTGTTTTCACGTATAATACATTCTTTTACCAAGCTTTACTTCTCCTTTCTTGGATTCTCTCCAACCTAAAAAATGTGACAACGCAGGCAAATTCTTTGGTAGAAAACAAAATATTTTCTTTTGTAAATAACAAGCATATTTTGTTTTGTAGGAAACAAAAGCTTGGTTTTTCCAGAACTGTGTGTGGTTCTGTAGGATCCTCAAAAAGCCATAGTCATAAATAGGATTTGTTATTTTAATTACTATGCAAATGTATATGACCATTGTCTATTAATTTCATTCAAAAAGAAGGAAGGGATGAATCCAGTAGAATTTGATAGGCAAGACAGACTAAAACTTTTGACAAAACAATATCATCTAGATCTGCTAAAGGGTTTTACACAATAAACTCTAGCTGCAAAAACTGAGCTATCGTAGTATGTGTGGCTAAAATACTGTGGTGTTAATTTGAGGGTTTCTTTCTTATTTTCTATATACGGTGACAAAGAATGCCCTAAAAATACACCCTCTTATAAATACATTAAAAATATCCTCTGTACCTAAAATAGTGGTCAGTAGACAGTATGGCCATACAGTGTTTTCTATTTATATGCATAGCCATGTGACCGAAGGCAGGCTATGCACTTACCTGGAGTATGCCTTTATCCAAACTTAATGTAAATGAGGCTTATAAAGTACATAGCACTGACAGTAGCTCCCATCGGCTGAGAAGGTCCTGTCATTTTCAAGACCTGTAATAATTCATTTTCGGGCTGCTATAAGGAACTTTGGAAATGAAAGGAGCTGCCAATATTACAACACTATGTGTTAAGAGAATATTTTTTTCAGTATTGTGCTTTAACATTCCTGACACTGACTAGCTGCCCGATTTTCAAAGCTTCTGGTAACATGCCTTTGACTTCGCCTTCACTATTTCTGGTACAGCTGAACAAGGTGGACAGTTAAAGCTGCAGTTAGCATACAGTTAGCACAAAGATGCAATAATCAATTTGTGCACATAGCTCATAGGTAAATAACTCCATGTTTCTTGCCTATTCTGCACATTGAAACAAGACTGGGACCTGCTCCTTGTTGCACAGTTAAGTTAATTCTGTACTAATGCGGTATGTACATAATGGTGGAACTATCACTGGGTGGATCTAGAAAACTGATTGGCCAAAACCACTAATATTGACAGGGGAAATCTTGTCTTCCATGAAAACATTTTCTAACTTGCCTTCCTGCTTAGATAGCCACATAATCACTTTCTGAATATTAGTTTTATGGCAAATAGATTTTAAATGTGGATTGTTGCTGAGGATAATGAACCACATATAGTTCTTGAGAACACCCTCAACAGCCTTTGATGCCCCAATACTACAATACAAGTAGTACTGTACCGACTTTTGATAGGAGAAGACCATATGCAGTGAAAGAGGATGATACTAATAGGCGTCTTTCATCCATGTTCTCTACATTCATGTGGTAATTTGTGGGCATTAAAAAATAGTGGTAGAAGTTCTAGTATTCTACACAAATTCCACTTCTGAGAACTGCCTGTTGTTCACGTGCTTGGATTGCTGAAGTACTTGTATGGTCCTGACTGCATCATTATCTATTATTTATCCTGTCAATATCCTTGTGAAGTATGCGAGTTCCATTATTCTCATTTTTTTAGACTGAAGTGCAGAGACTAAGTGGTTTCCTAAACTCTCTCAGGGTGTTTCTGAAGTCCAGGCCCACAAATTTAACTGCAAAACAGTTCTTCTCTGATTTGATGGCATTCTTCATTGCCTATTTCAACCTGTTATATAATTTTGTGGTGTATAGTGACCTAGTGCTACATGCAAATGGAGGCTGAAATTCAGACTGGTTGAAGAGATCATTTAAATATATCACCAGATCCTACAAGCCTTTGCTCATTTCTCTCACCCACACGCACCCACCCACCACTCCTGTTTTAATCTTCAGCAATCAAATACACAGATTGCTCAAGTCATCTTTATTTTGACATCTTGAAATGACATCCTTTTCACATGCACTTTGCTATGATCTTTAATTACAAAAACACCTAATATGATTCCATGGGACCTGTGCCCTATTTAGTGTCCATGTTAGACATATTGCTTTAATCTTGTTACTTTAATCTGGGCATTACCATAGTTTTGAGATCATAGGTGCCAGGGTCAGAAGGGACCTCAGTGGATCATCGAGTCCGACCCCCTGCCCATGGCAGGAAAAAGTGCTGGGGTCATGTGACCCCAGCCAGCTGCTTGTCCAGTCTCCTCTTGAAGACCCCCAAGGTAGGGGAGAGCACCACCTCCTTTGGAAGTCCATTCCAGATTCTGGCAACCCTAACTGTGAAGAAGTTATTTCTGATGTCCAACCTAAATCTACTCTCTAACAGCTTGTGGCCATTGTTTCTGGTTATTCCAAGGGGTGCCCTGATAAACAGAGCATCTCCTATTCTCTGCTGCCCCCACCTGGTGAGTTTGTATACTGCCACAAGATCCCCCCTCAGCCTTCTCTTGTGGAGGCTGAAAAGGTTCATGTCCCTCAGTCTATCCTCATAGTGCCTTCCCTGCAGGCCTCTAACCATATGGGTGGCCCTCCTCTGGACCCTTTCAAAGTTGTCCACATCCCTCTTGAATTGTGGTGCCCAGAACTGGACGCAGTACTCCAACTGCAGTCTGACCAGTGCCACATAGAGAGGAAGCATCACCTCCCTGGATCTGTTTGTGACACATCTACTAATGCATGACAAAATGTGGTTAGCTCTGCTATCTACTTCATCCCATTGCCTCATATTCATCTTGGAGTTGACAACAACTCTGAGATCTCTTTCCACCACTGTGCTGCTGAGAAGGTCATCCCCCAGCCTATAGGTATGCTGGTGATTCCCTCTCCCTAGGTGCAGCACCTTGCACTTGTCCTTGTTGAACTGCATCCTGTTGTTTCTTGCCCACTTCTCTAAGCTGTCCCAGTCCCTCTGGATTCGGTTTCTTCCCATCGGTATGTTTACTTCACCCCATAGTTTTGTGTCACCAGTGAATTTGGACAGAGTGCTTTCTACACCCTCATCCAGGTCGCTGATGAAGATATTGAACAGCATCAGCCCAAGGACCAAGCCTTGGGGGACTCCATTGCCCACATCTTTCTTGCCCACTTCTCTAAGCTGTCCCAGTCCCTCTGGATTCGGTTTCTTCCCATCGGTATGTTTACTTCACCCCATAGTTTTGTGTCACCAGTGAATTTGGACAGAGTGCTTTCTACACCCTCATCCAGGTCGCTGATGAAGATATTGAACAGCATCAGCCCAAGGACCAAGCCTTGGGGGACTCCATTGCCCACATCTTTCAGGTTGATACCGACCCGTCTACCACCACTCTCTGGATACGACCCTTAAGCCAATTTGCAGCCCACATGACTGTGTCTTCGTCTATGGCACAGCCATTCAATTTGTTTATGAGAATCGGATGGGATACTGTGTTGAATGCCTTCTTAAAGTTCAAGTAGATGACATCTACCTCAATTCCCACATCATTTAGTGACCTGGTCATAGAAAGAAACAAGGTTAGTCAGGCAGGATCTATCTCCTATGAACCCATGCTGCCTGCCCTTCAGCATTATATTACCCACTGGAATCCTATAAATATGTTTCTTGATCATTTTTTCAAGGGTTTTCCCAAGGATAGATGTGAAACTAACCAGTCTGTAGTTACCCGGATCCTCCTTCCTCCCATTCTTGAAAATAGGGACCAGATCACATTGGCCCTTTTTCAGTCCTCTGGGACCTCACCTGAGCACCACGAGTGCTGAAACAGCCATGCCAGTGGCTCTGCTATGACACTGGCTAATTTTTTGAGCACCCTTGGATGGAGCTCATCTGGTCCCACTGATTTGAACACATCAAACCCCTCCAAGTGTTTCTTTACCTGCTTGGTGCTGACAGTTGGTGGGCTGGTGTTCCTCCTGTTTTTACCTGTAATGCATTTGGGAGATTTGTTTACATCCGTGCTCAAGAGCACAGAGGTGAAAAACTCATTGAAGAGCTCTGCTTTGTCACTTCTATTTGTCACCAACTGCCCTAGTCTATCCTGCAGGGGTCCTATGCTGCCCTACATCTTCTTTTTGCTCCTTATATACCTGAAGTACTTTTTGTTGTCCTTAATTTTTGTCGCCGGCTTAAGTTCTAATGCTGCTTTGGCCTTCCTGACTGATTCCCTACAAGTGTGAGCCAAGGAGGTATACTCCTCCCTGGTAGCTACCCCCTTCTTCCACAGCCTGTATGCCTCTTTCTTTGCCCTTAGGCTTTCCTGGATTTTCCTGTTTAGCCAAGAGGGCTTCTTGGCCCCTCTGCCCCCTTTTCTATGCAGTGGGATTGTCTCCTTCTGTGCCTGAAGGACTGCTTGCTTGAAGAAGAACCTCTACAAAGTTGTACGCTTTGAAACTTTAATCATATATTTTTGGAAACAATTGTTTAAACAGGGCTGTCCTTTTAAAAAAAGTAAATTGAAACACCACAAATGTATGAGGTACACCCAATTGACACTTACATGGATTTAATCAGGATCTCAAATCCACTATCTAGAGCTCCATCTTTTGTACCACTTGCATGTGATTAAATCAGATGGTACATTTAATTATTGCCTTTGTAGGGAACTTCCTGCTTTGGCTCTACAGTCCTGATTACCAATAGGTCTTGTGCAGCTGGAATTTTGAGGGAAGTAAGTTGCCAAAAAAAAAATAGTTTACAATTTGACCGAACTTACCCATAGCATGTAGGCAAAAGCTGCTGGCACAAAGGCCACCTTTCTGCCATGTATCAAGTCTCTTCTTCAAAGCATGGAGATGAAAAAGCTTCTTAAACAAAAGGTCACTGGACTCTAACATGGATAAGACTTTTTTTTCTTTAGCCTTTTGCATGGGAATGGTTAAAATTTTGCAGAAATTCTACCATGACTGTTTAAAGTTTGGCAAATTAGCACCCAAGATAAAACAGGATCTTAAAATGGGAAGTAGTAGGCACCCTTAATAATAAGTAGCCATACTTATAATAGGTAGTCCTGTTGGCTTCAGGGGGAATTTGAAACCCTGTGGTATACAGGTTATAAAAGAGTCTATATCTGCAAAGCATGCATATAAAATTCATAATAGCTAATACTTTTTTAAAAAGCATAAAAAGGGCTGTTGCATTGCAAAGGCACTTCAGATGTAAACATTTCTATAATAAACTAGTCAGCAATTTTAACCTATACTGTCCTTGAAGTGTCCGCTACAAAGGGAGATATTATTTAATTTTTCATGTCTTGTTATTCATGTTGCCGTCAGAATGGTGATTTTATGGATTTCTAGTATTGCC
This sequence comes from Alligator sinensis, assembly GCF_000455745.1. Lineage (NCBI taxonomy): Eukaryota > Metazoa > Chordata > Crocodylia > Alligatoridae > Alligator > Alligator sinensis. Next base: position 1,273,909 of record NW_005842245.1, read on the forward strand.
AGTTCAGAAGTACACCGATAAAGACATGCATTTGATCACCTTCCTCTAATTAGTTGTAATTACAGCCTTCTGTACAAAGTAGTCTTTAGATGTTTTAAAATATATATTTATCTGCAGGGTATATTGTGAGTTCAGAATGATACTGTTCACTGATTTACATAAAAGGAGTTTAGGGTTGTTATACAGTTTTGAATATGGTAACATTAGCTTGCTTAGAGACTTGAATTCAGGCATATCACGTTGCTATTTTTTAGGATTTTAAAATGTTTGTGACTTTTTTTTTAAAGCTAGCTCCATTTGGACTTTAAATAAAAGGTACTCTGGAGCTCATTTAAATGAATACTTGTAAAAGGTATGCAGTGCACAGAAATAGAGATTAGTTCCTATAAATGAGGAAGGAACTTAGTAAAAGAATCAACTTCCAGTGCAGTAAAAGGAAAATCAATGGTAAACTGACCTAATAAAATGATAGGCCTCTTCAAAGGAAAAAAAAAAATCTAAGCACTGAGCTACAGAAGATAAGATAGTAAAGCCTTTTTGATAAAATGGTTCTGTTAATCCTGATGCCTCAAGAGGGCAATTCTCCTCTTCCCCTTTAACAGGTATCTGCTATAATTATTTAAAATCATCTTTAATTTCAATGTTCCGGTCATAAATAAAGCATGGAAGCTTGCTATATTTTTCCATAACATTTTGTTTTTCATAGGGGACTGTTCACCAGTAGTGAATGAAAATGGAAGTACTTGTTGAAAGTTTTTTTGCAAAGCGGAGCAAGTTTCTTAGTGCACTGAAATAATCCAATGCAGTTTTCTGTTTTATTCTGGTAGTGCATGATTCCTTTGTTATCACTACTCTGTCCTCACAAAAAAACCCCCTCTCTGTACTGTAAGGGATCTGCACTGACATTCATGTTTAAAATTATCTGCTGTTCCGATATATTCAGGTACGTGTGTGTTGATCACCTAGTGTGTATTGTGTGTGAATGGGTATGTTGGTATGTGTTGTTTGAGGGGGGAGTCTGTGAGTATGCTGATGTGTGCTGATCAAGGTGTATGTTGTGGGTGGGTGGGTATGCTGGTATGTGTTATTTGGGGGGGGCTGTATGCTGATATGTGTTGTTCGAGGTGTGCTGTGTGTGAGTTGGGTATGCCACTATGTGTTATCTGAGGAGTGAGTGAGTGTGTGTGTGTGTGTGGATATGTGCTGTTCAAGGTGTGTGTTGTGTGCAAGTGGCTATGCCAGTATGTGTTATTCAAGGAGTGTGTGTGTGTGTATGCTGATATGTGCTGTTCGAGGTGTCCATTATGTGTGAGTACCTATGCTGATATGTGTTATTTGAGGGGTGTGCATGTGTATACTGATATGTGCTGTTTGAGCTGTGCATTGTGTGCAAGTGGGTATGCCGGTATGTGTTATTTGAGGAGCGTGTGTGTGTATGCTGATGTGTGTTATTCGAGAAGTGTGACTCTGTGCTGATACGTGTTGTTCAAGGTGTCTGTTGTGTGTGAGTGGGTATGCTGGTATGTCTTATTTGAGGAGTGTGTGTGTGTATGCTGATATGTGTTGTTTGAGGTGTTGTGTGTGAGTGGCTACGTTGATACGTGTTATTTGAGCAGTGTGTGTGCACATACGGATATGCGCTGTTCAAGGTGTACATTGTGTGAGTGGGCATGCCAGTATGTGTTATTTGAGGGGTGTGTGCGTGTATGCTGATATGTGCCGTTTGAGGTGTGTGTAGTGTGTGTGTGGGAATGCC
>NW_005842245.1:1275674-1276444 GCF_000455745.1 Alligator sinensis
GCGTGCATATACTGATATGTGCCATTTGAGGTGTGCGTTGTGTGTGAGTGGGTATGCTGACATGCGTTATTCGCAGGGTGTGCGCGTGTATGCTGATGTGTGCCCTTCAAAGTGTACATTACAAGTGAGCGGGCATGCCAGTAGGTGTTATTGGAGGAGTGTGTGTGCCCTGATGGAAAATACATAGGAGAGACCAAACAACAACTGTGCACCAGAATGAACGCACACCGGAAATCTATCAAAGACAGAAATACCCAATGACCGGTGGGGGCACATTTCTCACAGGAGGGCCACTCTCTCTCCAATCTCTCAGTCCTGGTCCTCACAACACTTCCCAGAGACAAGCCTATGAGCTCCATTTCATCAACCTCCTGGGTACTAAAAATCATGGACTAAATATAGACATTGGATTTCTGACACATGATAATCTGCCTGGCAACTGACTCCCCAGCCCAGGCCCTGGCTTCTTTACTTTTCATTCCATCCGGGAAGAGCACACACCAACTGCTGCAGCTTCCTTAGCCTGACGAAGGGTTTTTGAACTCGAAAGCTTGCTTAATAACTATTCTCCAACTATTTGGGTTGGTCTAATAAAAGGTATCAAATTCACCCAAGGAACCTTGTCTGCCTGTGTTGGTATGTGCCATTTGAGGTGTGTGCTGTGTGCAAGTGGCTCTGCTGGTAGGTGCTGCGCGGGGCCGTGCCAGGGAGGGTCCCCGGAGGGGTGGGCGCGCGGGAGAGCACCTGCGCTCGGCGGCGGAACAAAAGAG
>NW_005842245.1:1276526-1278573 GCF_000455745.1 Alligator sinensis
GCGCCTCCCCGCCCCCCCCCCCCCCCCCCGGCGGCAGGGCAAACAAACAGGCGGCGGCTCCTAGCCGGTCGGGCTCACACGTGCTCCCAGCCGCACTCTTGGCACTGGAGGCTCAGCCCCTGGCGCGTACCGGGGCTTTACCCGCGCCGCTCGCGCTGCCCAGCCGGGTTTCTCTTAACCCCCCCCATGCATCACTTCGGTGTCCCCACTAGGGCTGGGGGCGAGGGTTGCTCCTCAGGGGGCCCAAAGGCTGCGGAGGGGACGGACGGGTGTGTCTCGGGGCCCTCCCCGCCTCCCACGAGAGCAGCATCAGGAGGAGGAGGAGGCCGGCTGCCGGGGCCGCCGCCGGAGCTCACACGCCAGCCTCTCCCCGCGCTCCGCACACGCCCGCCGCAGCGCGGGGCGGAGAGCCCGCCCGGGGGGCTGCCCCCTCTGCTCACTCCTGCCTGCACCTCCCTAGGATGGAAGTGAAGTGAGGAGCTCTGCAGCCTCAACTGATTTGGCAGAGAGAGAGAGCGAGCCCAGCCAAGCCACTGGTGTTTTTTTTTACCCCGGCAAAGTGCTGAGAAGTTTGTGGAGCACTTTCTAGGAATTAGCTCCGAAGAAAGACCTGGCTTTTGGATTGCCATGGACAGCTTTAGCCACCCTTGAATAAGCCCCTCGCCTTGGCCTGGGGGAATTTAGCCAGCAGTTGTGTGCAAAACCCCCCCCCAAAAACCAAATAAAAAAAAAAAAGCAGGAGTCTTTTTGGAGCTTGCTCTCTAATCTGGATGGATCTAAATGTGTCACATCCAAGACCTTTCCAGCTGCAGCGTCTGCCTTGAATACCCCTCTCCCTGCCCCTTCACTTTAATGAACTGCTAGGAGAGTGTAAACTTCTGGACCTACCTCTTCTTATCATCATCATCATCACTATTATTATCATCACATTCTTTTTTCTTTTTTTTGCTGGGGGGTAGTCTTTGGGATTGGTCTCTCAAGTGATCTGGATTGCTTTTAATATGTCAAAATGGGTCTGCTGACACCACTCCTGCTCTTTGGATGCATCTCATTCCAAGTTCATGGTAAGTGTGCCTAGTTGGTTGGGTTTTTTTGTTTGTTTGTTTTATCCTCCTCTGTCATCTCTTTGCAGCATTTCTCTTCATCTGACTCTGATTTGGGACAGCACATGGAGGATATTAGGAAGCTTTCATGGGATGGGATCCACATTAAGTTTTGTTTCTGCTGAAGAAATGGCATTAAGGAAAAAAGGGAGTTGGGATGGGAGGGGGAAGGGGAAAGAGGGGTTATGCATGTTTCGGATAAGCAGCCCTTCCTATTTGCCAACTGAATGGAAAAGTAGTTCATGAATGGGGAAAATGTCAAGCTAAAAGAAAGGAATGAGACCACCCCCCCCCCCCGGGAATCTTTCAGAGATGCCAACCTGGATATGTGGATGTTTTTGCCTGCTTCTATTGTTAAACTTTTTGGTAACCATTGATTTTTTTTTTTGTTTAAGGAAGGGTAGGAAGGGCTTGCTCTGATTCCAGCGAGGTGAATGGAAACTGGCAGAGCCCCTAGATGTGATCCCTTTGTATCTGCTGGCAGGCAGGAGGAGTGGAGAGGGGTCTCAGGGGGGTGACATTTGACTGGAAATGCACTGTCAGGGGAAGCCAACCAAAGAGGGTGGGGTGTGCAGAGGAAAGTACAGCACCAAAGCCAGGCAGGCTCGCAGAGAGAAAGCTCTCCTGGGAGTGAGTAAAGACAATAGAGATGCTGAACAGGTGCTGTAGGTGTCTCCCCCTACTTTCAGAAAGTCTCTCAAGACCAGACCAATATCCTTAGGTGTGCTGTTTTTTCAACTTCTGGTTCTTGTTCCATATCCTTGGCCATTGTTGCAAGATGATCTTTGTTGTGAGACTCAGCAGCATTTTGGAGACAGTTTATTTTGGGATATCTCTGCATTTGCTTGGGGGGGGCGGTTGTTGCTCTGTGTGTGGCACAGGCAGAAGGGGACACACACATGCACACACACACCCATGTCCCCCTCCCCCCCCTGCAACCACCA
>NW_005842245.1:1278583-1344644 GCF_000455745.1 Alligator sinensis
CCATTCCCCCCCCTCGGTGGGTGTGGTATGTAGTGGTCCCCCCCCCCCCCCCGCCCCCCAACCACCAGCTCTACCGCTATGTGTGTGTGGTATGTAGTGGTACTAAATGTTTGGCCATCCTAATTGGATGCATTTGGATATTAACTTTAAACAAGCTTTTTGGACTTCAGATGAATTTGACTTCTGGGACACTAGCCATTTTTCTTGGAAACTTTGTTCCAGGAGGCTGCTGCTTGAAATCATTCCATATATCAGAAGCAAAGCAAGGCCTCTACATACTGTCGAATTATTGTTTGCAGACAGGGGCAGCTTGAGTATCTCTGTCCTCAACAAGACAGGAGGCAAAACACTTCCCCCCCCCCCCCCCCCCCAAGCTAGCAAAAGGAGACATGCAAGTATTGCTGAATATAAGTTGTATAATGTGCTGTGCAATTTACCCTTCAATCAGTGTGGTCTGTTGGGAAGAAGTTTTTGTGTAATGTATGTACATCCTAAGTACTGTACATCTTTCTGGATAGACCACTTATATCCATTAGTTACAAGTGCTATTTTTTTCTCTTTGAAACATTATGATTCACTAAGTCAAGGCAACAAATATTGGAGTTGTATATTTCACATGTATAGACATGGTAAACATTGGGCTGTAGAAATGTAATTATTAGTAAGTGTTTAAAATTTGTGTGTAGCTAGAAGGAATACAATTAAAGTGCTCAGTGGAAGTGACAGAGTGAATCAGAGGAGCTTGGTGTTACAGAATGTAATTAATGTACCAGGCTGTTTGGAGATATACGAAACAAATGCAATTAACAAGCTTGCTGGAACGACAGGAGCACGACATAATTTATTCTGTTTTTGTCATGGGGAACACAACTAAAACCTTTGTTCAGATGTAGCACAGGACAAGGGAGGGAAGCAGGTGAAGCAGATAACTAATGCAGAGCTGGACCACTGAAAATTGTATTAAATTGCCAATAATAGACGAGATTCTCTCATTTCATGGGAAGATTATGTAGGGGCAGTGTCAATATTGCTTACATTAACAGGTTTAAAAAATACTGTTGTATAATGCCTTGTGGATAGCACATCATGACAGAATACAGATAAGCTTTTATTGTCATGATGACTAAAGTAGCTTTGAAGAAACGCTGGCATGCAACCTTGGCATGCTGTCACTTTTGCCCCCCATAGATGCATAGTAATTATGGGAGCAACTTAAGGTAACGTGGTACCACTGGTTGCTTTGAAAAGATGCAGATGATCCTTTTTTTAAAAGTTTTACAAATAAAGCTAAATTTAGTTGATCTGAAAAATGCCTACATGTAGGAATAGTTGATTAGTTCATTAAAAAAATGTATAGAGGTAAGCTAAAATGCGGGCTAATGCCCACTCGTTAGCTAAATCCTTGGGTTATTTTCTCTACTTGAAGGATTGCTTTTAATGTACTTACATTATTATTTTTTTATATACTTTCTTGGCATGAATTTCAAATGGAGAGAAATACCCAGGACTGGCTGAGACATAATGGCTATTCCTTCTTTTTCCTTGCTGTGACATTAGTTTTGTTCAGTGACTCACAAGTAGGGTTACACACAGTGCTAAGGCAGTGGTGGTGCTGCAGATCTAGATGGTAATTTTTCCTGTAAAGTTATTTTCTGTCTCTGGGCTGTTATAGTACCTGAAAATTGCAGAGCTCCATGAAAATGGCAGAAAATGTGTGACTTTTATTGTGCTTATGATTTTCATGCAGCCCTGCCTACATCCTTTGCAGTCTGCTCAGGGAATAACTGTAATTCTCTCTTCTTTTTCTTTAGCAATCAATCTTGGGACCAATTCTGAAAAATGAAATGTATCTTCTACCACAGTGCACATACCTCAAAATAAGCCAGTTGATGTCGGGGTTAAAACTGCTGATTCCACATAATTTTCTTTCAGTGGCTTATTTTTTGAAGCTTTGGTTTTTGAAGTTCGAGCTTTTTTGATGGAGATGAATGGGGGAAAAGAAACTGCAGCCACCTAGACAAGTTCACAAACATTTGTCCACAGATATGATGATAAGCAGATGTTAAATACTAGACAATAGTCTCAGTGGGTCTTACTCAGCCATGGTCCAACTTTCTTTGCTGTCAATGGGAATTGAAACCTTTTACACTAAAGCTGAATGAAATCCATTGTCCTGTTGCAAGTGCAACACTCCAGTCTGCTTGATATTAAAAAACAGCAAAAATACTGTTTTATATAGCATTTGTTTCCCCCACTAATATCTAATTCTGGTGCTATTTATTTTCTTAATGAAAAATATGAATGTAAAATTCAAGTCTGAATATTCTGTCCCATTTTTGCAAACTGTGCTTTCCAACAGCAGGCTAAATGTCTATGGCCTTATGTAGATCACACATATCAAAAAACAAATTACACATAAACCTAAGATACGTCCTTCCAGTGGGCATTTGTGTTGACAGGGTCTTGATCTCTCATGTGGGTTTGGTTGTGTGCATTTTAATGCCTTAAGTGGCATTTTAAATATACAGTTTGCACTTTTGTTCCCGGTAACCTTAGTTACCTTTCCTTCCTTAAGTCTTGCTTCTGCAAAGCATTGAGGCACGTGCTTCAGTCCGATTGATCGAAAGTCTCACTGAAGTTAACAGGTCTGAAGCATGTGCTTAAAGTTAATCATGTGCTCATGTTCTCAAGTCTGTAATCCCTGAATAGGAATGAATTTATGCGTGTGGTGAAGTGCTTTGCTAATTTGGGGGCTTGATATGTTGCTTTTCCTACTTTGTGTCTAGGGAGGCATTATTACAGCAGTGTGCATGCATATGAAATAGGACATGAGAAAATGAGCCTGGGGCAGTCGCATAGGGGGTGTGTATGTGAGCATCTCAGTGGATCTGGCTTTTAGGAAAACTCCTCTAATGCCCAATAAAAGGGTATGATGTCAAATAATTTTTTTAAAACCTCTTTCCCACCCCTGTTTAAACAGCCTGCTGGATTGTGTGTACCATTACAGCAGCCCTTCCTGAAGAAGTCTTCTGTGTAGAAGTAGGATGGTGCTGCTTCTGGAAGTCTAATTTTTGAAGTGGAACAGATAAATGGATTAATGGGTTGTAAGAGGACAAATTGGCAGGGAGACCTTCATGCACACTACAGAAAATCTATTGAAAAAGTGAGAGGCATGAAGGGGAATTCAGGGGAGAAAGTGCGGAGTTATGGGATGGCTTTTTCAGATGCATCCAGTTAACTGTGTTTCCAGGCCTTAGCATCTAGGATGTGCTTGTCTGGAAGGTCACAGCACTGCCCAGAACATGCTTTGCCTACTGTTGAACTGTTTTAGTTTAAACTACTGAAGATAATGCTGTTTGATGCATTTTATCAATTTATTACCCTGGACTAACTATACAAATATTGATCTCTGCTAAATACATTGCTAACGGGTTCAGCACTTTCTACATTAGCCACGCTAAGAGGGTCACTGCTGTCAGGTTTTATCTGTTATTTCAGCTGGTATGGGAGAGGTTGCACTTTCTTTGGCTGCCATCTGGCTCTGTACCTCCCGTACCAAACTTATAGATGCTGCTTAGACATAGTGTTGATACTTAATGGTGCTCATTTCTGAATTTCTATAGGAATCCCTCTGTTTTGTGTGGAGAAGAAAGGAAGTCTTCACCCTTGCCAAATAAAGAAATGTTTTGTCTCCTCAAACTGAAATGTCATTTCTTGCATGTGAGCAAGTGTTTGCTAAAATCCAGAATGCTTGCTCTTGCAGAGAGCAATTTTAGGCAGTTCCTACACTTGAAAATGTCTGTTGCATTCTGGTTTCACGTTGTTTCCCTTTAGCATTTAGAGTGTGCAAGAATACAGAATCTAACCTTCAGTCACCAGTAAGTGATAACATTGGGGTCTCTTTCTCTTTTTTTTTTTTTAAGGCCCAGTCCTGTAAACCTTAACGTAGAAGAACTTCAGCTTCACTGTGCTGCACCAAGACTAAAAATGCCTAAAACTGGGCCTTAATTTTGTCGTCTTTAGATTTAGATCCCCTTCTAGTACGCAGCATATACTGTAGAATATCTCCAGAAAGAAGGTCAAGATTTAAGGGCCTTGTTACACAGTAAATTTAGGCAGGGAGCTCTTAACCCTTGGACTGGTCACACGTTAATACCGTCTAAGTGGTTTAAAACACTTGTTATTCAGCTTATAGTTATGCCACTCCAGGGCAGGATTATCTCCAAAAGCAAATAATTTTGCTTTTGTTCCATTAACTTGTGGCCACATCTCTCAGCTATTCTGCCCACGCTGAAGTCCTTCAGTATCCCAGAATGCAGTAGGCAAGCAGAGCGAGAGAGCTCCAGGGCTGTGGCACTCACCCCATCTTGCCCCAGCCTTTTCCGCACAAGTGCAGGAAGCTGGGGATACCCTAGCCAGGCACAGCACATCCCTGGTTTGCCAGGAAGTAGCAAGCACAGGAGGAATTTCCCACCACTACCTGCTTGCTGCCAGCCAGGAGAATCAGGCTGCCTGTGGCTGGGCAGGGTGTCCCCGGCTCCATGAACAGGTGGAGGGAATTCTTTCCTCACCCCCATACTTGTTGCAGCCCTGAAGCATGCTCTCTCTACCCAACGGGAGCAGTGATTGAGTCCTGTTCCTGCTCCTGTCTCTGCTCACCAAGCCTCTAGTAACAAGTCACAGCTGTGTAGGTGAAGGACAGTTAGAGCAGGTTTTTCACCTTACTGTGCAACTGTTTAACTAAGTGGAACAACACTAAGCTGATTAACACTTGCTCAGCTTGGCAGAAGTGGGCAAAATACAGCTTGTGGGTGGGATCTGGCCTGCCAGGCCATTCTATCCTGCCTGTGAGGCCCCTAAAAAAATTAGAAAATATTTATCTGCTCCTGGCTACCTGTCAAAGATGGTTGGAGCCAGGGGCAGTAGGACCCAAGGGGAGCTGGCAGCAGGATGCAGCAGCCCAGCCCAGCCCTGCCCCACCCCCAGCCATTTCCGTGCCTTTCTGCCTCCCACACCTCTCCAGCATCTCCTGGCTTCTAGCTATGTTGCTGTACCCTGGGAGCATGGTACACACCCCAGGGCCTGCATTGGTACCCCGGGGTGTGTATGTTTGTAGGGTGAGTCTCACCCCCCCCCCACCATACACATGCACCCACGCAATGTTTTAGATGTTCGCTTTTTAGAATATAATTTGGTATTTTTCTGGTTCCGAGATGGCAAAACTCTTTGCTGAAAGGAGTACTTCTGGAGGCAAGGGGAGGGACTTCTGGTGGCAAAAGTCAGGGGTTAGGGGTGGGACTTTCGGTCACAAGAAGGCAACCAGGGGTGGGGCACCTGTCAAGGGGCAAGGATAGCCATGCAGCCCTTGACAGCTTGCCAAAACTCAGTAAGCGGCCCTCTGCCCAAAATAATTGCCAACCTCTGGCTTGCAGGATAAAGTCTACCAAGGCCCTGAGCATTCCCTCCCCTCTAGCTCATTCTTCACTGAAGTAACGTATTGTTATGATCAGCAGTTAATAGTTTTGTATAGATAAACTAGTGTATAGATAAACAAGATTAACTAAAGAAGACCTATTAATTTAGGGCCTGATCTTGCCCCACTTAAAAGTAATAGGAATTTTGCCATTGACCCTAGTAAGAGCAGGAACCTTGAAAGAGAAGGATAGCTTCAATCACCACATCAAAGCACTGTATTTTAGGGCACTTCAACATGTGCTTCAATGCTTTCTGATTAGAACATGTTGAAGCAGATTTGATTAATCGAGCCTGCTGCAGCATTCTAATTGGAATGTTCCAGCGTGCTTCAGCGTCTTGTGTATTCAGTGTCCTGCATTTCAAAATGGCAGTGGGAGCGCTTTCACTAAAGCTCATTGGATGAGCTTTAGTTAAATTGCTCCTGCCACCATTTTGAAATGCGGGATGCCGAATACAAAAGATGCTGCAGGCTTTTTAATTAGAGGAGTTCCTGAGAGCCACTCTTATTAAAAGCTCTGCCCTCCCCCCCCTCCCCCCGCAACCCCAGAGCATGTGCATAGGTGCACTTAGTTCACAATATGAACTTAATGACTGTACGGCTGTTCAGCCTTGCTTGTTGCTATATCTCCATGGTTCTGGTTAGCCTATTATCACAGTTTCACATGTGTTAAGGTGCTTGGTAAAGAGTAACTGTAGTTTGCAAGTGAATTTGACCTCTTAGGCATTAAAGAAGGGCATGAATGCATTTTGTAAAGCACAGTCACTCTCTCTGACACAGGCAATTAATAAGGAAAAATGTCTTTATTTTCTTCTTAATTTGTGTCATCTGTAGACTTGTTCGATGAATCATTTTTTCATGGGTCTGCTGTAGGAAACCAGTTAAGGCTGAGTTTTGATAAGATTACATTGAGTAGTTTAGGACAGCAGGGTCTTTGACAATACAGTTTTGATCCCAGGTTTGACAAGTGAAGTTGAAAGCTTGATGCGCTGATCACAGTTCTCATCATTGAGAAGAAGAAAAATAAGAAAGCACAGGTGATATTAGCATCTTGCTTTTAGTGTCACTGTGAAGTGGATTTCTTCACAGAAATACACACTACTTGCATCCGGGCTGAACTAGAGCATCTGCTGCCATAGTTGTATGGGTTGTCGGGGGGTAGTGCCTGGAGGGATTCTACTAGTGGTGGCACATTTATTTTTGTAGACAGTATGCTGAGGCGCTGCAGTGACCATCCCTTTTAAGGGATGCAACATGAAATCCCTATCTGATCACCAAGCAATAGTGAGCATTGCGGTGGGTGCAGCCATGCTCCTGCCATGCACCTACCTATCTACAAGCTTAAAACATGGCATATTTAGCCAATTGGATCTCCCTTGTATTGAAGTGGCATGAGCAGTTTCCTTCCTGATGCCTTTCATGAGGTGAAAATGGGCTGCCTGTACCTTCTCTGCCCTACACCTTTGTCACAGTTGTCCCCTGCTCCTGTAGAAATAATACCATGTATAAGTAAGTGTATAAATTACACTATAAGTCCACTTTCATTCCATCTCATCTTTCCCTCAAGCGGTTTACCTGAGTAACAGCTTGCCTTGAGATTTGGAAACATACTTTTTCCACAAATTGAAACACAAACTCTTTTGTTACAGAATAAAATATCTACCTAGATAATTGAGCCCCCATGTTGGTTATGGCAGATGTTTTTTCAGTATGTATTTACACATTCTGATACTACTGTAGAGTGACAGCATGAGTAGACTTTATCTATAATGTGCTTGTCATAAATATTGATACAAACTACACCAATACCCATGTGAGGCCATTATGCTGGCAGGTAAAGCCTTATTTGGCATTCATCCGTTTATATTGTTGACCATTGTGATAGAAATATGTTAATTTTAAAGTTTTGGTGAAAGATACTGATCTGAATAAATTTGCTGTTTATTTAGTTAAGTAGATTCTACATAAACTCAATAAATAATGGCTTACATCTAAAGCCCTGTGCAAGTTAACATTTATGTTTCGCTGTGTCTTATTATTGGGGTTTTTTCAGGGGTGGGATGGGGAGGGGAGGGTTGATCTAGGCAGGTGGCAGACATTCTCCATGCAGACATTCTTCTGCATTCTAAGTTTCAATTTGAGTTCAGTCAAACCCCAACACTTCACAGCTTAACTTGTTTAAAACCACTGAATCTTATTAAGCTTCCTTTCTTAGCTTTAGGGTAAAACCAGGTTTCCCATAGTTTCTTCAATCAGAAATTGTAGCTTGACCTAGCTTTTCTGATAACTGGTGGTAGCAAACCTTTTTGTAATTCTGGCAATTGTAGTGTGGGCTTGGAAGCTAAGAAAGACTGTGCTTTTAGGTTTCACTATATACATTTTTTTTCACAATTCTTCCAAACCAGTGGCTATGATAATGAACCTTTCACTTCATGGACATGTCATCACTGCTGCACTTTCACACACCCTGCTCAGCATTTTCAGGAGCTTGCTGTATGAGCACTGTTCCAAGTACGGGTTGGAGCAGTTTTCTGACTTAACATTTGCAGTATTGCCCTCTTCCTTTGTGCCTCTTAAATTGTACCTCTTCAGCAAGACTTGATTATACCTCTTCAGTTCTGGTAGAATTCTTGTAGGCAACAACAGTGAAAGACAAGGGTCTGGGATAGCTTTTTACTTAGTCTTAGGCTCACTTTCACCCCTACCTCTCTTTCATTTCCTCCAAAGGGTTTAATTGGGGCAACAGTATACTTGGCCAGAGGTTTGGAAATGCATTGTTGACCTGAGAGGAAAAGGGGTGCCAAGAATTGAAGTACAGTCTCTTTTGGTACAGAATGAAGCATTTGCCTAGATAATTAAGCCACCATGTCAGTTGTGTCAAGTGGTCTTTTAGTATATATTTACCCCGCAGTTGTACAGAAAATGCATAGTGTGCCAACACAAGTAGACTTTATCAGTAATGTGCTTGTCATTAAAGTGAATCAAACAACGAATAGATAGCTAGCTGCAAGTTGTAAAACGTAGTAAACTCTGTAGTTCACTTCTATTAATCACTAGCCATTGATTGCAAAAGAAACTGACTGGAAAAAATTAACCTTTTTAAATCCAAAATGTCAGGTAACTTGCATTAGCTGTCATCTTTCTCTTGCGAAGTAGGCTGGAGGAACCCTTCATTTGAGGGTACCAGAGGTACTTTTTAACTGCTGTGGAAATGTCAAGAGTAAAGAAGCAGCTATGAAAAGTATTTTAATGGTAGATCAGCCCTGTAATCATGGTTCCTCAAGCTGTCATCTGATACAGTCTTACTGGGTCCTCATGTTTCTACAGCCAATGGACTTCTATACTAGAAGGGAATAAGCCATTTTAGCATAGCATCATATGTTATCTCTGGGGTGGGGAGAAGCTATTATTGCATTCTCTCCTCAAACTATTACATCTGAATTGATTCCAGATTGAATTTTAAGAAATAATCTTTAGATTTCAAGGCAGCCAATCTAGTGTGTTTGCTCACATGAATATCTGAACTACAAATTTGTTGCGTTTTTTTTCCTGCTATTTTCTTTTTTTCATTTTATTGTCTTTAGCAGTGCAATATGGCGTGCACCTAATAAGACCAGCCAGGTATTTAAAAATCAATTAAAATACAGTTCTGCAAATATATATATTTTGGAGTGTGAAATTTAAAAAAAAATGCATGTAGTCCTACTAGTTTTAAAACTCTGACTTCAGGTATATATGTGTATTTCTGTATGAAGAAAAAAATGTCTCCAGACACTCTAAGGAAAAAAATGTGATGTGTTATTCAAAAACAGCAAAATAGTAATGGGGATTGCCAGAATATTGCATTAAGTATAATGAAATGTATGACAAGCAGACGAACAGATATCTAGTTAATATGGATAGTTAACATTCACATAAAATGGAATTGTTTAGTGTTTACTGAATCCTTTTTGACAATCAATCAATTTAGGATCAAATGCAATAGAACATGTGTCTGGCTTTGTATGACCCCAAATTCTTCTCTTCCCCCTTTGAGCAGACAACATGCCTTTTTCCCTAAGTGATTTTGGTTGCTAGGAGAAGTGCAGTAGCCTGGCCTCCTCTTATCCAGCAGTAAAAACCAAAGAGCGTATTGAGGTATAGAGAGGGGCAAAGCACAGTACGGGCCATGAATCACAAGTTGTCTAATATACCCACTTTGTTCCACTTTTTCTTCAAGAACTTTTGTTTTTACTGATGGTTCTTCTTTTCAACCAAACCTCTATAAGCCTTTCAGAGAGTGGAAAAAATTTGTGCTGCAGAGAGTCCACTCGGAGCAACTAAAAAAGGGAGTTGAGAGTTATTCATGGGGCCACATTAATGACAAAGCACAACTCCATGAATAGCGTCAGTCAGCTGTCTTTAAAACTGGGTGATTAATACCTTCTGTTTTTACTAGGGGGCAAAAGGCACACAGAAAGGTCTTCCTGCTCAGGTCTGGCAGTTTTCAGTCTGTCAGAACCAGGATTCTGACCACCTCCTATGGAACCCTTTACAAAGGAGTCTCCCACTGCAACCTATATGGCTATCTTGAGGCAAGTTTTGCGTTTTCAGATATTTGCAGCATAGGCACTGGGCTAACACATAAATGACAAAACCCTTGTAGCTCAACCATTATTCACTGAGGCACAATACAGTGTAGTGTAGTGCCATTCAGTGTAGCGATATGCAGATGATACAGAAATGTAAGGCTAAGTGCAGGGGCAACGTAAGCAGTTGTCTAAGAGGAAAAGCAGCATAACTTGTACCAATTTGTAGTTCACTGGGTGGGCAAAACAGGTGAATGTACCAGTACCCTGTAGATAACAGATTTAGGTCTAGAATGATTTAGTGGGATTTGTGCATGTCCAGGCTGAATTTGCCTCCTGGGACGGTTGAAAGTAGGAGAAATGCAAGTTTAATTAGAAGGGGCTTTCTTCCTCTTACACTCTGAGGACAGTGGCTTTTCCTCTTCCACATGAAACCTAACAGTAATGTAGCAACTATTTATGTCACCACTGAATTTACATACTTACTTCCATGAAGGCTAGGGACAGACATTCAAAAAGCCTGAGCCTGAATTGATTCAAACTTTGCAGGTTAGTCTAACCTGCAAATCTTGAACCAACATGGAGGTGGATAGAGATTCCCTTTTCATACCAGAAATGCAGGCACGTGCCTGTAGGGGCTCAGACTAGAAGCCGGGGGGGGCGGGGGAAGAGGCGCTAGAGCAGCCCTCCCTTCCCTTCTACAGTTCTGAGCCGGGGGGAGGGGGGGCTGTGCCAGGCCCCTGCAGTATGCTCTGGTTAGGGAGGGCTTTATACCCTCACCCTGGCCTGCACCATCTGAATATCTCCCCCTGCGCTCGCTGCTCAAGGGGCAGGAGTGTTGCCACACCCCAGCCCCAGGCTAACACTCTGAGGCAAAGTGGGGGTGTGCAGTGCATGCATCTGTTGATAATACCGGGCTTTTCAATCTCTCTCTCCATGTCTACACACCAGACATGGCTGCAAGCCAGCAGGGGGCTGATAAAAATCACGGTGTTTGTCAGCCCATCAACAAAATAAAAGCCTCTCTCAAAACAAAAGCCTTGCTCTTCTTAAACAGCTTTTTCCAAGGAAGGAACGGAGGGACATTACCAGCTGACCTGTTGAGTAGCTCCAAAAAGCCTTAAGTGGGCACTATTTTGTCTGCGTGTCCCAGTGAAATTGCAGACACACACACATGCACACAAAGACACCTCTCAGCATTAGCTAGCCTACCACATGCTTAGGGTCCATGCAGCTGGGGCTGTGCTGTGGGAGATGGGAGGGAGGGAGGGAGGGGGATCCCTGCTTGAGCAGGGAGGGAAGCCACGCAGACCCTGCTGTGCCTGCAGTCTACCTCAGAGCTCTGGCTAGGGAGGAGAGGGGCAGGGCCAGCCTGTTCTTTGGAGCAGACAGCACAGCCTAGCCCAGCCTAGCTGCAAAGCATCTGGGATGCTGGGGGACTCTGGTTTAAGTTAAACCAGGAAGGGGTCTGGGACAGACATTGCATAAACTGGTTTGACCCAAATCCGTTAAGTCTGATACTACATTCAACCAGGTTTATCTTAAACCAGTTTCAGCCATTATAAAACTGGTGTATGTGCTCTGAATTTCTGTTCTGTTACAAGTTTAAATCAGTTTCTTATCACTTAAACCAGTGTATGTGTAATGTCTGTCCCTAGCTGAAAAGTGCATGTGGCTTCACCAGGCTGAATCTGGCCTAGAAATCTGTAACAGATGCTGTCTTGTTTATTTTTCAGTGCAAGTCCAAAACTCAGGTTCTCAGCATTCATATATTCATGGAAAAATAAGTCTTAGTGAGAATGACATGTTTTGGTAAATTATATTTAGGTTTTATTTTAGGACTTTGCTTAGTTGATTGTACTGATCACTGAATGATTTTGTTTCAGTAACTGCCCAGCAAGGCATAGGAGCTCTGAGGCAGAGACAGGGGTGAAATCTAGGGTGGTGTGTGGCTGTTCTTACCTCATTCCTTATACATCTGTTACTCTTCTACCAAACAAAGCCGGTATTTAACAGAAAACCATCATCTTCATTGCACAAATCAATCAATATTCAGAATGACCTTTTTTAAAGTAGCAGATAAATAGCATAGGATCATCTGATTAAAGACTGTCATAGTTCACACCCAATGGAGAGCCAAATTAAGGTTGCACGGGCAGTTTTAATTTTGGCATTTCATAAACTGTGACAAAAACTTGATTCTGCAACCTTAAAGCTCTTTTCCTATAGATTTTTGGTATAAATTTCTGGGTTTTTGAAAAGGCAAACTGAAAAAAAAATGGTGAATTCCATTATGTTTTTGCATATACATTCTGACAGGGGGCAGCAGCGGGTTGCAACATTTAAGGTTCATCTACATAGTACAGTACAGTGCTAGACAGATATATCTGAGCACTGCGTCATGCCAACTCCTTAGATTTACCATAAAGATCTGTGCCACTTGTGTTTGGTCTGTGAGTGTGACTGGTGTTGATAATAAGCTGTTTTCCACGTGGACAAGCTAACATAAGGGACTAAGAGAGATATTTGTTCTGAAATCTTGAAAACCGGGAATCCTGGATTAATTTTGGTAAAGTGTAATTTATATTTGTTTTATACATTAGTGTAAATTACACTGGGATCCTGAAAAGACCAATGAGTATCTGCCTGGAAGTAGCTGCATACAGTATGTGCTATAGCCACTAGGTGGCGAAGGAGCTTGTAATAGACTGGATCTTGATAGGTAATGGCTCCTTCAGGATGGAAGCCAACCAAGGAACACTACCTTGATGGGGGTTTGTCACCTGCATATTGATACTAAATGTTTTTTTCTGGGGTAATTTATCCTGAATTGAAGGCATTCATGCTGTTGTAGAGGTTTATATAATCTGTTCACTCTTTGTTTATATTGTCATGAACACGTCTTGGGTCCAAGCCTTCTGCCGGGTGAACTCCTAGCAGTTGGGACGACCAATTTCAGGAAGAGTTAGGACTACCCTTAGCGTATCCTCTGAGTTGTTTGTGGGTAGAGCATGCTCAACAGAGGTACAATGTTGAGAAAATTGTATGCTCAACCCTTAACAAATATCTACGGAGAAAATCATGACTAGTTGATTTATGACTCAGAAAAATTTGAATATTATTCAGTGTGACCCCGTCCTCCCTGCTTCAAAACATGGAAGCCCTAGAGCCTGTGAATGAAATGTGGTACAATTACATATTAGTTGTAATATATTTTTTAACATGGACAAAACCATATGCATTTTCCCTTATTCTCATAAATGCTGAACAAAATTAGCTGAAAATTTTTAGAAGGAAGGAAGGAAATGAATCCTAGGCAGTAAACTGGTCTGGAAGATTTCAGTGCAAGTGATTAAAGTTATAAATGTTATAAAAATCTTTATTGGGATCTTTATAATAGGGTTGTCTAGCACCTTCTACAGGCAGCGCTCCCAGCTTTGTGCTAAAGGAATGAAGCTAAGTAATTAAGCTGAAATAAATTGCTATTGAAGTCAAGGATGAATTTGGCCCATTAACTGCTTAAAATGTCTGTACCTTAAAGTTCTCTATTTTCTGGATGAGTGTTTATTGCATTGTATGTTTGAATTTAATATTCAGCATTCCAATGGTAGTGAGTTAATGATGCTGTTAGTACTTTGCATTGACGGAAGTGCCTCTAGGCTGTTTGTGAAAACCTGACCCTTAAAAGTCAATGGGGAATTTTGCCACCAACTTCAGTGGGGCAAGATTTCACTCTGTGAATACCTAGTGTTTTCTTATGTGTTAGAAGCTAATGCTAAAAATAGAATTTGTTGTTTTTCTTATTAACTAGAGCTTAAGAGACTGACTTAAAACAAACAGAACAGTAGTCAGTAGGCTGTTAGATAAAAGAAAATTCACCTGGACCGTGTCTGTTTAAATGAGACAGACTACAATTAGTTTGAATAGCAGTGTTAAAGCCACCACCAATAGAAGGCAGAAAAACAGCAGCCTGTGTTAAATAGCAATGCTGTCTACAGTAGCATGAAGACTAAACCAGTTTTCCTTCTAATGGAGACCGACTGGTTAGTTATTAAGAACACCTCAGTAATGTTATCTGTTACAAGGACTATAAGATTCAGCATTAGGGAAATGTAACAAATAAACATGGAAAACAATAAATCAGAAAGTAGGATTGGCCAGATTCTGTAGGGATTTCTTAGTCTTGTCAACTATTATGTGTTTCTTTGGCAGTGTCTGTGCAGAGTCAGGCTGCAGGGTCTTCCTAGACAGGGCAAAAACCACATTGACATGCTCTAAAGAACAATTCAGGGTAGAAAGTAACATTGCATATGATCCAGCTGCATGTTGCATTCTAGATTTTGATTCTAATTTTCTGTGAAGCTGTCTTAGGGTATGTTTTGAATGCCCAATCATACATGTTCTTATTTCTGTGCCCAGCACTTTCTACCCTATATTCTCCTTAAAATCAAAGTTAACCTTTAAAGGATAGGATAGAGATTATTTTAAGCTTCTTATAGTGGTGCTTACACATTTAGCTCTAGGGGATGCCTCAGGAAATCTGCCTAGAAAGATTGTTCTTCCTGGGCCTCATCTTTGCGCAGAATGGAACAATACTGTATTTCCTCCAATCCAAGATGAGGTTTCCCCCTCTCATTCAGCATAGGGGGGAAATGCCTCTTGTCTTGGATTCGAGTAAAAGGTTGGGGGGAATGGGAAGCAGGTGGCAGGGCGTTGACGCTGATCCTAGCCTGAATTAGGACCAGAATCATAGTCACAGCAGCTACCTCCGCCTGCCCTTTGAAGGCTCTTCCCCAGCTCCCACCCTTGCTGTTAGGCACAACTTCCACTTTGGCTCCATTCCCTTCAGAGACATGGAGCACACTGAAGCTCCATCCCCTGCCTGGCCAATCAGCAGCTCCAGCCCTGGGATGCTGTTTTGAGGCCAGGAAGGGGCTGCACTTCTATGTGCTCCATGCTGGGGAGGGAATGGAGCTGGAGCTGCATCTGATAAGATGAAGTGGGGAGGAGGAAGAGACTGTAGGGGACAGAGGCTGTGCAGAGGGGGAAAGCAGAGCCTGCAGGAGAAGAGGCTCCAGGGAGCAGCAGCAAGGGGGCAGCAACAGGTACCAGGGGGGCAAGCAGCAGAAAGACGTAGTGGGGGAAGCAAAGGGCAAGGGGACCACTTGTCTCCCTTCCAGCCAGCTTCACTCTTGCTACTGCTTTCCCCACTGTAGCACTTGTGGGATAGGGAGACAAATTTAAGATGACCCTCCAATAATTAGGTTCTGTACCTGAAAAATTATAACAAATGTATACATTTTCCATATATGGAATCTAATTGGGGGGGGGGAGGTTTGTCTTAAAGTCAGAGTTGTCTTGGAATCAGGTAAAAACAGTATTTTCTCACTGCTCTAGGCTCCCTTCTTAGTTCCAGCACATTTTGGTTGGTGTATAGGGGTGGTGGAAGAGAGATCTCAGATCTGAGATTGAAGTCTATTAAGAAGAGGAAAAACCTAGGGCAGAAAAGAATGAACAACCTTTTAAAAATATTTGTGAGCCAAGGTTGAGAACAGTAGCTGAATTAGCAGTGCAAATGACTGAAGAATACCAGGGGCAACACATACGGCCTGCACCCCCTGACCGTGCCAGTGCACCCCCTGTCAGACTGCCCTCCCTGTTTAGCCAGCAGGCAGGGGGGCAGAGGAGCAGCAGGCCCCCCCCATAAGCACCGGCTAGGGAGCAGGGCCACCAGCAAAAGTGGCCACCCTGCTTCTGGAAGTGGACGTGGGAGTTCCAGAAGTGGCACAGCTACTTTTACGGAGAGTGAGATCGGGACCTCTCCCCCACCCGGGCAGTGGGATTGGCTGCCTGGGGACCCCTCCCACCTGGCCAGTGGGATTGGCCACACGTGCCCGCCCTGACTCAAGAGGCACCAGACACCAATGAAAAATATTATATTATGCCTTTGAGGGAGAGATTATAGGGAGTATTGTATAAGCATTTTCCAAGCATGAGTTTGGAAGGAAGATATAAAAATGTTTGGAATAGAAGCTCCAGTTAGCAAAGAATAGCTTAAACCAGCTGTTTTTTTTTTTTTTTAATCACATACTAGGAAAATAAATAGCCATGACACAGACATATCATTACCTTCTACTCCGTTCCAGATATGTGCAAATGAGCAATATGTAACTGTGGTTTTAACAACATTCTCTTTAAGTATAAGACTAGTTCTTTGTTTTTTCCATTCCTATAATGGAAGGGATTTTGCTTTGTTAAGGTTTGTCAGCTTCACCCTAGCAGCAGTGAAAACAGATAGGATTAGATAAAATAACAGGATGCTTAACACACTGTGTTTGCAAGGATCAGGTACCCAAGATAATATTAATCATCCTAGCCTTAGCTCTCCTTCCCCCCTGGGGAATAAACAAAGATGTTGTTTCATACTTTTCCTGTGATAAACTAAGAAAAATTTCTGAAAGAAATGTCCTCTTAGAAAATGACATACATAGTGTTGAGAAACAAAATGACAAGAAATAGGCAGGGTCTGTCTTTGTGATGACCAAGAATTTTGCAGACTTTTACCTCAATTTAGGAATTGCTGGAATATTGGAACATTGGTTTGGATAGTAAATTTGGGGCAAAACTAATTTGTAAATAATTTGTATTGCCTGTCCATTTTGAATCCTATTTCTGAACCTTCTGAATAGGATGGAGGGGGAGGGTAGGAATTGTTTGTTTAAAAACACACAATTACTGCCATCTGAAATTCTGTCCCTTTACTCAGATAAGTCACTGAGATCCTTCAGAAGTAGACAGAAGCCTCAGAGAATCAGGTTTATGAGAAAGCGTGATGAAGTACACGCGTGCACACACACACACACACCAGCTGTCCTATTAACTTTCTGTAAAATAGATTACTGTGTGTCTATGTATGTCAGCTATATATTTCCTTTACAATAGATAGTTACTGATTCTGAGCATTATGGATGTTTACATATTAGGTTGAAAGATTGAAGTGACTTATTTGTTCAGTTTTAATCCATGTATCTATTGATTCTAATCCTTTTCATATGGTCTGAACAAAGTGGATTTAGATGAACCATGTGCCACTTGCTGCAGAATAATGGCAAATTAGATTATTGGGAAGAATTAATGACAAAATTGTTTTGACTGGTTAATTTTCATCAGAGGTTTGGAATTTAGGCTTCTAAATCACCTGAAAATAAAGGAGAGCTTTCTAAAACAAAACATGGGTTAGGCTATAATTTCATACCTACAGGTTACAGGTTAGGGTACAGAAAGAAAATGAAAGCTATCTCATACTGCTTATAAAGTGGAGTACATTTGGAAATATACGTGTAATATCAAATAACTTGATAAATAAGGCAGCTTGTCTTGTAACATTTATTTCTCTGATGAAAAGAATGAAAATTAAATATTGCTACCCATTACTGTTAAAAAAGATCTGAGGGTTACTACATAGTCAAAGCAATCTCCAGAAAGATTTCAGAATTTGTTTAATTTTTCTTTCCTGGAATGCCATTATATATGACAATTACTCTGAGGAAAAAAGAGTATTTCTTCCCCCTAGACTTGCAGTGATAGAAAAGCCCCCAAACAATAATTCTGTGACATATAAGAAGGTTCATTTTGTACACTCAACAGCTGTGAAAGGTAAATTTTTTGATTAGTACTTAAATATAAATCATGAACATGGAAACAGAAGTATAGTCTTTTTCTGTTAGAATAAAAAGAAGTAGGGGAAGAAGTGTATGACTTGCACTTAGGATCAGCCACTTCTGGCTTTAAGCTAATATTAGATTTTTGGGTTATTTTGTTTCCCATTTATCTATATATTCCAGGGGCTGAATGGGTCCCTGTGTTGGTAGCCTTAGCCAGGATGGGGGGCTGGAGCTTATGACCTGACTGTGCTAATGGGTCAGAAGAAGTCTCTGGTGGCGAACGGCCTGCATTCACCCAAACCCAAACTGGTATGGAGTTTATGAACAGTACACCCTCTAGTCATGTCTGCCCCCACTCCTTTGGACCATAGATAGGCTTAAGATGCACTTTATCAGTGGTGCTCAGCCTTCTGGTCCTGCTGGCTGAGAGTGGTGTGGGGCGGGTCTGCAGCCTGGATCCTGCAGGCAGGCGAGGCAAGCAGGTCAGTCCTCTGGTGCAGCCTGGTGCGTCCAGCTTCACGTGCCAAATCCAGCCACAGTGCGACCTGATGCACTGGTGTGATCTGGCACATAGGGCTGTCATCCAGCTCCCCACAGGTCTGGAAATCTGGTACTGGGGTAGTGATGACCGTGCTAATTGCTGCAGATGGATGACATGGTCCTGCAGGCTGGAGGTTGAGCATCACTTTGCCAACTTTATATCATTGGGGTTTTTTTTCCCCAAAATAAGAAAGAGTATCTTCATATTCTCTCTCTATTAAAATGTGTTTACAATCTCTTTGTACTCTAGAATGTAGGCCAGGCTCAGTGTCATCCATTAATGTACTGGTTTTCTTCCAGAAAACTGGCACACCTCTGTTTTTGAATGGAAGCAGTGTTAGACCTAATAAAATGTGTGTCATGGATCAGCAAGGCTGGAAACTGACAAAGCTATGTAGACAAACCTGTCCAGTCCCCAGCAGGAAATGGGATACCAAACTGAGTGAGTTAAGCTAACTCAAAACCAAACTAAAAGCAGTATATTTCTTGGTTTTATGAGATTAATTATTAGTCATGATTTTAAATATAAATTTGCATCAAGGGTATACTTTTCGTTTTATCTAGATATAACCTTTTCTTCTAATCAAGAACCCATATCCTTAAACTTAATCAGGGTGTCTCTGGTTTCAAAATGCCATCTAAGTCAGTAAGCATTTAATCTGCCTGTTAAAAAAAACACAAACAAAAAAACCCCAGTATTGCCAATTATCATTAAACTCTTCGTAAACCAGAAATGAATGCTGAAGTTGAGGAATTTCAATCGATTGTCATCATGTCTACTATTGATTAGGTTTTGTTATTTCAGCAATTGTCCATCCTTATTATTTGAATGTAGAAACATTTTAAAATGTAACCACTGATAAAACAGCACTAACCTTTTACATGTGTATGGGAAAAAATCCATAGTTCATGGGTTAAAAAAATGTAGATTGATGGAGAAAACAAGTTTTTTTTTTAATGTAAAACTGGTGGGCTTATATTTATTGCAAATAACACGTTTGGGTGGATTATTGGATAAAGCAATGGCCTTTCACCTCTAAGGCCACAGTTCATATTAAGCCTTAGGTCCTAAGTAAATTGAGATGAATGATTTTAGCTTTCTCCCTGGTGTAAAGAAGTCTGTATTACAAAATCACCATACATCTGTTTTTGCAAACTTGGCATAATTGGCATTCTCATAGGACTGAGTTGGCATAGAGACTGAACTATTTCTTATTGCTTAGGAGGATGCTCCCTCCAGGTCAGGGTTAAGGTCATTGTCAGGTCTATGAAGAAAATCCAGTACTGCCTGTCTGAATAACCTAATGTTCTCTGTATTTTAAATTACTGTTGTAAATGCTTAAAGTAAGTGATAGCCATGTAAAAATCAACTTTTTATTTGTTTGAATTAAAAGTAAACTAATATGAATCAAGTTTCAAGTGGCAAGAGTTCAAGTATTCACAGATATTAAAAAGAAAAGCAACATCATTTGTCATGGTATAATGGCAGTCACCTTAACACTTCCATGATGGTCTTCTGACCTTGATGAGGAGATAGTGACATACATAAAAATACTGATTATTACAGCATGTATTATTATTTATTTAGGGATAAATTGATCTTGAATCTGGGGAATGTGTGTCTACTGCCCCAGAAGGAGCCCTAGGGATCATGATTCATTCACTTTACTTGCTCCCAGGGGAAATCTGTCACAGTAAGGCAGGAGGCAGGGTATCTTCTCCTGTCATATTTGCGTCTGTTGGCTGGTGCATTCTGGGCATAGAGGCAGGGTCCTGATCATTCCTTGTCAACCAGTCTGTGAAGGGGATGGGATAGTATGCAAAATAAAGCAGTGGGGGACACACTTTTTGGAAAGCATGCCACAAAGGCTCCAAATCCTCCCTGACTGCCACTTCAATCCCTTTTCCCTGCCCAATTTGCTGCTCTGCTTTCTCCTCCCTCCCCTGTGTGCCCAGCCCAGTTGGCTCCTCTGCTTTCTTCTCCCTGCCTTACGCTCCCTGCCACATTTGCTGCTTTGCTTTCTGCTTCAAGCCCTGTCTGCCTCCGTCCCTTCCCTGATCTGCCACATGCAAAGGTTTCTTGTGCCACTTGTGGCATACATGATGCACATTGGCCACAATATGCAAAGCTAGGTCACTGCTTTTCTCCTTCTAGCCTGATATACATCAGGGCATCAGTGCATGGAGGAAAAAGGGTCTCTCCCCAGGGTAGACATATTATGATCAAACACACTCTGATCATTCTTTATGATTTATTTTACAGTTGTGGCTTCAGAACAATGAAATTTGGGTCTGATTGTGCAGCTGGAACACACAGAGAGTTTATTTTCCCCAAAGTTAGCAAATTAAAAAAAGATGAAGAGCATACGAAAGCTAAGAGTACAGAATACATGAAACAAGGAGATAATAGATACTTGCTTTTGTAGGTTGTTTTATTTTTGTTCTGTTTCTGGTGGATTTTTGTTTGTTTTTGTGTTACGAGAAAATGAAGAATTGCCTGAGCTCTAGAGGAAAAGAATGTTTTTCAGGGAGGGGGTGGTTGAAAGGAAGGAGTTTTTCACAAATGTCTCAGTGGTTTGTATTGTTTTGCTTTTCAGCAAAATCATTTTCCTTTGAAAAATATTTTATGGGAAACTTTTATTTGCATTGGTTTTATAAGGTAAGCAGATGTGGCTACAAATTGACAAATCAGTCTCTGCAGTACCTGCATAATTCTCACGACTATGTGTAACAAAATCTTTCTCAGTTTACTTGAGGTTAGAAAATAAAATGAACCAATTTGTAGTTTTAATGGTTCTAAACAATGTAGCATGTTTAATGTAAATCTAAGTAAATTGTTCATTGGGCCAAATGCCATTATATGTTTGAAAACATTCAATTTCAGTATATGCATTGTGTTTAAAAAAGCTTTTGCAGTGATAATGAACTGGCTTCCATTATGATTCACATTGACTAAGCTGTGAAGTTTCCAGTTTCTAGCACTAGTGGCTGGATAGAATTTTATGGTAACTAGATGAGCAGATTTAATAAAATATGTATCTCATAGAAGCTGTTACTGTATTATCTGCAGAACATATTGGCAGGAATGGGAGATGGGAGCTGTTCTAAGCCCTAAGTAGCTAAAAGGGATTAACTTTACACAGAGGATTTACTAATGAAGACATCACATTTGAACATTAAAAAATAAAGGAAAGGGATCATTGGCTGTTGTTCAGGAAATCATTTTGCATCCTAATCTTTTTTTCTTTTTTCTTTTATATCACTAGATTTATAATTTTGGTTTATGAACATCTGATATTTTATCTTTGCTTTTGTTATTGATTGGCTATTTTCCAGCAACTGGCAGTCAAAAAGGTATGATCACTGAGCAGATAGACATGACAGACAAACATGCTATATGCTCTGATAGCAATCTCTGTAGCTTTTTTACTATTGGATTGTATTTACTGAAGCTGGATTCTGCCATCATTTGTTGGCACACAGCCCCTTTTGACTTATTAATTGGCATTGCAAAAATGTTTATGTCCACCCAAAATAAGTTGAGTGGACATAAACTCTCTCAGCCAAAACAAAAAAGTAAAAGGACTTAGGGACATAATATTGAGAGTCAGTCAATCTGCTTTGGTACAGAATGGCTGCTTCTACTTTAAGTGATTGACTGCTTTCTTCAACAAGCTGTTGGCCTACATTCACAGTGGTGTGGATGAGTGGTATGGGTTTGGTCCATGGACCAGATGCCACATGGGGTCAGTCCACATGTGGGTTTTGGGGTGCTCACTGCCCCAGTCTAGTGCATGGGGCCATGTTATACATTCATCTATTCCCATGGATCCCAAAATTTGGCATCGGGCCTGACAGTTAAGCCTGCCACTGCTCCCCTGCTGTCAAATTTCTGAATCCATGGGGAGACCCAGAGGCCAGATGACAGCTCCGCAGAGCTATGTGGATGGGAGGTTGAATACCACGTGCCTAGAACAGTGGTGCTCATAGTTTTGGTACTACAGGACACATGAATGGTGTGTGGCTGGATCAGGCCATGCTGCCCAACCACATCTGGATCAGGTCCCGAGGCCCTGTGCTGCCTCCGTCTGGCCCCTTGTGCCAAAATTGGGCCTCCGGGACACACGTTATTCCCACCTAGCCAGTACCAGCCTCTGGGGCCCCCACCCTGCCCCTATCCAGCCCTGTTTGCTGGGATTGGACCCTTCATTTCCAATCTAGCATGCAGGGCCACAGCCTGTGAGGAGCCCCATGGGCTGGAAGACAGCATATCAGGAGCCAGATCTGGCCTGAAGACTGGGGTTTGAACACTTCTGGCCTAGAAGATCTGTACTGTGCAAGAACCTGTTTTCCATGGCTGAATGAATGGCTCTTATTTCCCTTCCACCCCTTTCCCTGAAGTATATTGCTATCTCTGCAGTGAGATCTCCCTGCTTAGGAGGTCGGTGGCTTTGGTGCCCTGGTAAATTTAAGATGTTTAGAGATTCCATGTAGAGCCCTCCAAGATTTGGCCCGTTAACATAGATATAAGTGTTGTATATGCTGTCTATTATGTACAATCTTGCTGTGTAATAGAAGTAAAATTAAG
This sequence comes from Alligator sinensis, assembly GCF_000455745.1. Classification (NCBI taxonomy): domain Eukaryota; kingdom Metazoa; phylum Chordata; order Crocodylia; family Alligatoridae; genus Alligator; species Alligator sinensis. The sequence goes on from NW_005842245.1 coordinate 1,301,417, forward strand.
GTTATTAATATATTTTATTATGTAGATGTACATGCACACACACAAATAAAATAGTAATAAGTAATAATGCAGAGTTATAATTTAAGAATACTGCTTTGCCTTGTATGGGATATAAAAATGTTGCTTGCATCACTGATTAGATCCAATATAAAATTAGACAGACAATTAAAAAGTAATTTTTAAACAACCTATGGGCAAAGTCATTGCTCTGACAACCACGCTGTGATCCTTAACACAAAAAATCCTAGTATGAATGGACTGTGCTGCAGCTAGTTCCCCACAGGTTTCACAGCATTGTTTTGGATTTGACCTATGACTTCAGTATAACAACGTATACATTCTCTTCACATAGGTAATATACAGACAAATAAACAAATATATTTATTTCCTGGATTTAATAATAATAATAATAATAATAATAATAAAACATTAGTACACGAGTTGAAAAGTAGAGAGTATTTTAGAAAGACATATACTTCTCTTCAGGGATCCCTCTTAAAAGAAATAACAAAAACATTTCAAACAATCCATTTACTCTGCAGAGGCTACAGTGATTGTCAACCCATCGTCTTGGTCAATGTTATTGAAAGCTGTTGAACTATCTGAAATAACCTGAATGGGTATATGATCTTTCATAGTGATCAAGCACAATGATTTTAATGACCCTACTATGATCATGCCATATACTTATTTAGAATTAGGGTGATTTTTGGAGCTTTCCTCTCCCACCATTCGAATAATTTTGCCCAAAAGGCTAGGGGGAGAGAGCATCTTTCTGCTCAAGAACTATCATGTGAGATTATTGATCCTGCTTTTTGATGATATTTTTTTTTCTTGAGTGGAGTTGATGCATTGACTCCCCTAAGGGATACATTAAGAATGGTAGACTCTGTAGTGTTCTAATTCATTTTACTAGCAATTAGCAGCTAGAATTGATCTTGCAGGTACAGCAGCAGTTAAAGTTCCTTCGGGCCATCAGTGATTGAAACCAGTTGAAACTCTTACAGAAGTACCATGATACATGTTCCCACTGTTGCAAGCAATTTGATCCAATTTCTTGACATTTTCTAATTTGTGATAGTAGCAAACTCCTTGTGGTAAGAATCCTTTTATTCTACTTCTAAACCAAGGCATTGCTACCTGGATTTACCTAGCTGTTACCCATTGTATCACTTCCACCTCATATGCTTTTCTGAATATGATGCAAATTACTTTAGGAAGAAAAATCCCTTAAATCTCTCTCCTGACCCTAATAATTTGCCTTTTCTCTTTTAGACTGTTGTTGGCTTGTTTCTCTTGTTGACTGCCATCAGGTCATATATACAGAGATATAAGAGTTTAACATATGAAGAGAGAACATTTGGGGAATGTTGCATTGTAGTCTGATGCCAATAGTAGGTCATAACCCTGCGTACTCCTGAGACATCTGAAACCAGTATTTTTATAGATTAAATAAAATATGTTCCCTTCTTCCTTGCTACTCACTTTTTTTCGCTGGGTTATTCTGTATATCTATATCACTATCTAAAGTTGATCATGAAGGTCACTCTTAACTGGCCCAATGCAGAGGAGCAACTTCTCTACTCTTCCCCGCTCTCCTCAGCCCCCTGCCCGGTCTACATTACCTTCTCCAGGTACATACAAAAACAGACATAGACAAGTAGGGCAGGTAATCAGATAGTGAGATGGAGGCAAGCAAACAAAGGGCTGTGCTTGAGGAACTGTAAGTGGAACCCTTATAGAAGTCAGTCTGCCCATTATATTGCTTCTGTGCTTGCCTCTAATTAAGGACAGTAGAGACTGGTGTAGGGTGCAAAAGGGCTAGAAGACGTAGAGGAGGTTGTAGAATTGCTGTTGATAGATTGCCTATGTTTGTGGCTTGAGGTACATAGGGGATTTTCTTAAAATAATCTCTGGAGAGGCTGGTGAGAAGGCTCATATTTTACCTCTGGTCCTGATGCTTGGTAGACCTAGTGGAGGTAGGCTGGATTGCTTTCAAGGGGGATTAGCTATAAGGTTTCCAAGGTAGAAGGGTTGCAGTTTTAGACTGGAGGATAGCACTGATCATGGGTCTAAGTATCAATAACAATTTTCCCTTTTGCTCCTATATCATGTATATAATTTTGAATATTTTGCTGTCAATCTAGAATATCAATAATTTAATGAAATTCTGTTTATTAAAAGCTTGCAAATGAACAATAGGTATGTAGAGAGATTTAAATATTACCTGACTTTGGGTTTGAACTTGCAATCTTTACTCGAGGAAAAGAAATGCCGTCTTGAGTTGTACTTTTTTCTGAGGGAGTAATGTAGAATCACATAATATAAGTCTAAATTTAAAAATAACACCAGCAAAAGCAGACAAAGTCTATTTGCAAATTGCTTATAGATGGCTTGCTAAAATATTAACTTGCTGAAAACATTTTAATAATTCCGTATTCCAGTTATTAATATATAAAAATAATGCTACTGCCATGCAATTAAGATGGTTCCAGTTCTAACATACTCCAGAAATCCTGTGATGATTTTCTTGTGGTTGGTCCAAGACTGAATGGGAGAGTAGGACTTGAATGAGAAAAACACATTTTATTTTAAATTCCTGTAAAAAGTAAAGTCTCAGCTTTTTGTCAGAAATAACATTCTATCTGGTACTGTCATCGTTGTTTGTACTGTCAAGGAAGGATTTCCCAACTGAGCAATACCTCATTCCTCCTGCTTTCTCAGCATTTTATACAATGCCTTCTAGACACTGAAGAAATGGATGGACATAAGATAGGAAAAAAAGTATACCGATTTAACAATGTATGAGTTATTTATAATCTGTGGGCATGCAGTGACTCAGGGCATGGGAGTCTTTGTACTTGGCTTTACTATTTGTAAGGAGGGAAACTGCAAAAGAAGCACTGATTAGGGCAGTAGTCTTTTCAGTGAATAATGTTTCCCCGAGTTTTATTTGTCTTAAAGGGTCATCTTGCTGACAGTAGATTCTATTTGTCTTTTTTTAATCAACTTGCTTAATGTCAAGGATGACTCAGATGTAATTAGATGTTTATTTTTTTTTGAATGAGGAATAGCATGAAATCACTGAAGTAACATTTAGTGCTAGAGAACAAGGAGAGAGAAGCACTGCTGTGATATTTTCTATTTATGGAATCCAAAATGTTAAATACACTAGTATCTTACAGTGCTACACAGCAAGATTGCTTCTAAGCTTCTAATGTCTTGTGTGGCAGTGAAGGCAGTTTAGGATGTCAGTCTATCTTTAGGATGTCTATCTTTAAGCAAGCAATAATGCATGGTACAGTCACAGTTTTTCTATTTGGTGATAAAGAGCCTGATTTTGTCCCCATTCGTGTCTGTTGAAAATCTTCAGTTGACTTAAATAAACACAAGATTGGAAGCAACATTTCCAGAATAGTTTTTGTAGGGTTACTATTGTAGCTATGCAGTCTAGAGAATGTACAAGACAGAAGACTCACTTTGCGGGGGGAGGGAGCATGATATCTTTTATTGGGCAAACTGTATGAGTACTTTTTATCAGAAGGTACACTGCAAATAAAATAACATATTGTGTCAACAAAGTGAGCCATATTAGTTCCAAAAGATGGCCAGGCTCAGGCTTTGGCAAGCCTGAAGTGGGATTGAGTTCCAAAGCTGAGAAAAGACTACCAAGAATGTGTTTTGACCAAGCGAACTTGATGTTCAGATGGTACTTGGAGGAGGTTGTTCTTACCTAACCTTAGGGATCACAGTGGAGCATTATTGGGTTGTGGTCCCTTGGGTACATAGGTGCTAAAAAGGAAAAAGTCTACTGTGCTTTATAAGCCTACCATAGTCAATAATGTTTGATTTAAGCTGAAAAAAAAGGATATGGATTTTTAATCTCCAAATTGTGTCATTGGTTAAAGCATATGTAATAGTAAGAAAAGTAAGTGATGTGTGAGTTTTCATCAGCTACATGCAGAAACAGTTGCTTGGAATGTGAAATCTTTTTTCAGTCCAACACTGAAGTAGTATTCATCATAGGCTTCTCAAACATTTTAGGAGGATAGAAAGCCAAAGGTAGCAGGCATAAATCCTGCACTTACCTCTGTATGCAAGTAGGTTGTAGGATATAAATTGCTAGTCATGTTGCAAACAACATTGTATTCAAGATGAACATCCAGAAGGTATAATACTAGGTCTTGTACACTGCTTTACATTTGTAAGTCTCAGTGTATATTACAAAGGAGTTGAGTATTATTATATTTATTTTATGATCAGGAAACTGATGCAAAGTGTTCAGGTAGCCAAGATAGGCAGAGAACCTAGGTCCCTTCTATTGAAGACAATTGCCCTTCCTACTAGTCCACATGCAAATATGTGCTAGAAGAAGAACATGGCTACATCAGTGGCATGGATGGATGTAATGGATGGACGTAAGTGGCAATAGGAACCTTAAGGGCAAAGGCATTTGACTGGGGCAAAATCCAGCAAACGCAAGATGGCTATTGCAGCAAAGAATTGTGGCTCATTGTGAAGTGCTCCCAAACATCCATCATTAGGGACCCACCTAACTCGTGATGAGAGAAAGCAGTTGTGCGTTGATCATGGCCCAAAGAGCTGATTCAGCAGCAGCTCCGCCCTTCTGTGTTGATCAGTGGAAAAGCCTCGCCCTCAACACTGATTGGCGGAGAGACCCTGGGGAGAGTAGGGGATGGGTGCCATCTTGACTGTTGGCTGCCCTTCATGTGGCCCTGCCCCTTGGTGTTGATTGATGGAGAGGCATGAGGAGGCAGCTGCCATCTTGGCTGCTCCCCTTCATGCTGCCTCACCAGCCTGTATTTTCCCTTCCCATGCAGGCTGTGAAGCCGGGCCACAGTAGCAGTGAGGAGCTGCAATGGGGAGCCAGCATTAAACTTATTTTTATTAAGTGTTTTTTGGTTGATTTCCTGGGAAATTGCAGTGAATGCCATTTTCCACTGCAATTGTGGAGATCTTCATTTTTCATAGTTTCCTTGAAAATCATGAGACTGCAACTTAAGTAGGCCTCTACCCATTATAGGGTACCTTGTCCATCAGTGACACAATTCCTTTTCCTTAGATACATGTGGGTATGGTTCCACTGTTTTATGTCTTATATCATATAACCTCAGGATCTGGTTTTGTGCTGTAAAAATACATTTTATTTGAACTTAAAAATAAAAGCAAGCAAGATGGATGCAAGTACTGTCTAATTCCAATTCTAATGTAAAAATGCTGCTAGATAGAAGGTTGAAAAGTAACAAACAAAAATGTCAGAGAGGTGAGACCTCCTGTAACACCAACAAAATACTAAAACCCACTTTATGTTCCCTAGTAATTGCATTTGTTGTTAGATAGGAAGGGGATCACATGTTCAATTCTAGGGGACATTTTACGTTTTTCGGTTGCATTGCAGGTCTTTGAAAATCAGAGTTACCAGTTTTTCTTTGAAAGAACACATTCTGTAGGCTGTGATAATATCACTTCCTATAGATAGCAGCAGCAGGGAGAAACAGAGGATAATATTAGGTACGTGTAAATTTAGTCTTATGAAAATGTTCCTGTTAAAGAACATATAAAACTGAGAATTTTTTCACTTCAACAAAGAGAAAATAATGCTAGCTTTTTAGCCTCAAGAAAAGACAATTATACTGTTAATAATACAGAATAATCTAGAGAAGTTCTTAATATGGCTAGGAAATAAAACCCAGAATATCAGTAATCAAATCTTATACTTCAGGGAGTATGATTGCCGTAGATGTCAGGAAGGAAATTTCTGGTCCCATCTATTTAGTAAAGCATATACTAAAACTTGGTAGGATGATCTGATGAACCAGTGGTCAGAGCCTGTGTGCTAGTCTTTGTTCCAAACTGCAAACTAATGAATCTGGGGAAAAAAAATATTGGTAACAGATTTATCAGGGGACTTAAACTGAGGGTTTAGGTGTGCATAGATTCATGCTGGCTCTAATACATCTAGTTCAAAGTCTTTCAATATTGAAATGAGAGTCAGAAACTACAGAGGACCCAAAGAAGACAATAGGAATGTGGGGAAATTCTGGGGGAAACAAGGCTCTTGGGCAATTGATGAATGTAAGAAAGAAAAATGAAATATAAAATGTTCTAGGGCTCTTTCTCATACACAAATATTTTTCTCAGGAATTTAGCAGGTTGTTTAATATTCGCAGACAAAATTCTCTTTTAATTATGAACTGTTTCAACTGTTTTTTGAGGTGTTCCAAACCTAGGACATTCAGAATCATGGTTAAACTTAAATTAACTTGTTACATGTTAAGGCTTGGAAACGCACACTAAAATTGGAAATGTATGAGAGTTGTAATAGTCTACAGGTCTTTTTCGGGGTGTACATACTGTAACATAAGAGGATCCATTTATGAAGGCCCAGTTGGTTAGAATGAGGTAAAATTAAGCAAATGGAAATTTAGTCTTGAATTCAGTGAGGTCTGTTAAACTGTGGAGTAATCTCCTATGGGAAGAAATGGAAGGCACACATTGCTTGAATCATTTAAAATAGGCTGGACAAGGCTGTATGATCCCGTGTTTGCAGATTGATGAATGAAAAGATTTAATAGTTGCTAGTTTTTTTTAAAGAAAGTTTCTGATTTCTGTAATATACTGAAGTTTTGTAACTGTAATGTACTGCAGTTAATCCATTTACCAGGACTAGTTGCATATAATATAATTTTGAGACATATTTTTCATAAAATAGTTTAGGTTCATAGTTATTTTCTAATGAGAATAACATTGTACAATAATGGAAATGATTGTCAGGTTCCTAAACTGTGAGGTAGGTGAAGATAAGTTGCTTGTAGGGCTCTTGCTTTTAGATAAAATAGGGTTAGCATATATCTGGGTTTTCCCCAGACATGTCCTCTTTTTGGGTTCTTCCGTCATTGTCTGGGTGGTTATTTAAAATATCAGAAAATTTTGGATTTTGCTCTGCCTCTGCTTTGCTGGAGGCTTCTGGCTTGCTCCAGCAAGGAGCTGCTTGGGGCTGGGAGTAGTGGGGGTAGGTGTTTAGAGGTTGGGGCATCATGTGCTCTGCGTGCAGGCCCCGGCAGCTGCAGGTGAGAGAGAGAGAGAGTGCATGTGTGTGTCAGCACTGTGGCTGTGGCACTGTAGGGAACACAGGCTCAAGTAGCTGCTGGCAGGTGAGAGGGGTTCTTTGGGGGCAGCAGAGAGCTGTGGGAGGGGGCAGGGGGCTGTGGGTCAGGAGTGAGGGGCACTGGCAGGCCTGGGGAGCTGCAGGTTGGGAGTGAGGGGCACCAGCATGGTCTGGGGGGCAGGATACCATAGGTCGGGAGTGAGAGGCAGCAGCAGAGCTGGGGTAGGGGGCTTTGGTTTGCGAGTGGGCAGGGACAGGGCACAGGCATATTACTACTGCACTCCACAATCATATACCCCCTTCCCCTTCTTCACCCCTCCCCCCCCCACAGGTGTCCTTTTTTTTGAAACTGGAAATATGTTAACCCTAGAAAGAAATGGGAATTGGTTTCCAGATTTTTTTTAATGGGGCTGGATAATTTTCTAAGCAAGTTAAAATATGGAAAATTTTTAAACAGCATTCATATTTCAAGGCATAGTTTGATCTTCTGTAGGTGCTTATGTGGGAATTTCTATCCATCCCGTACAGCATTGCAAAATTGTAGGATATCTTTTATGTGCCACTTTCTGTAAGCATGGTGCTAAACTGGATGGACCTGTAGTTTTGTCTGATACTGTTAATCTTACACTCCTAACATCTAGGCTAATCTGACTCCATTAAGTAGTAAATATAACATGCCACTCAGTGTGCCACTCATTGAGGAAAATAGCATTTATATCTAATTTATTTTATGGCTGTAATTTAAAAGGTCAACCTAACACTTGCTAAAGAAAAAGTAGAAAATGATAAGAAACATAGGGTAAAAATGACCTGTATTAGGGAAATGTGTAAATTAAAATGTATTAATTGCTGGTAATATTGTAATTAGTAATAGCTTATACCATAAACATTGTTAATGCATTTATTCAATATTTCATAAAGCAGATAACTAGGATCCATTATTATTTTATTTTTACATGTATTTTGTTTAAAAAAAGACAAGGTAAAATTAACAAAAATGCCATTTCCACTTTGTACAGAACAATAGCGTCTGATGGCACTGTGACACCAGAAATGGGAGGTGAAAATGATAGGTGATGCCCTTTTAGTAGAGACCATTTTTCCCCCCAATAGAATTGAAATTTAATTAAAACAGATTCCTTTATCCTACAAGCAGAAAAAGGTTTAGAACAACACATTCAGAAATGCAGAGACCAAGGGAGCAGCATGATTAATCTGAAGTAAAAGTAAGGAAGTCTTTCATTATTCATCAGTTAATGACAGTTAGAAGCAAGCTGCAATGTTTCGATAAATGAGAGATGTAAAATGCTAGAGAGAAGCCAGCCGTCTTTCCCTTAAACTAGAACACAGGACTCAACTGAGCTCCTCAATGAAAATGCTAATTCCACATGATTAATCCTTTCTCCTCTTCTGTCAACATGAATATTAAGTAACTTCATCTCCAGTGTCGCTGTTAACTTGTATTTCATTTATTTTAGGCTGTTTTCTTAGAAATATTTAGCTTGACCTTAATAGTTAAAAAGGCCTTATTGTGGCAAGCCTGAGCCCATTTGAATTAAATTTATTTCCTCCACCTTTTATTGGTGGAAGGAAAGAAATGTTGGGGAAAATGTGGGGGAAAAGAAACACTGACATAGTTAATTGGGCATAGGTTTTCATCTACTGTTTTACAATTTGCAAGAAGGCTAGACATGGAATTAGGTCATAAGGACGATGTCTGACTTAGCATTGCATGTCATGTAGTGACAAAAGGACCAATTCTGAAGCATTCGCGTCTAAGGTAAGGCTTCCAAAGATTACCTGCAGCAGGCTTGCATACATCCTTATTCTGATCTCCTTTACATTTGTTTAAGGGAGAAGTAGCTCCATTGAATGAGTAGAGCTAAATTAGCATAAACTGGTGTAGGCAAGGTTAGAAACGGGCCATATGTCCGTGTGTACATTTTGTTGGTTGTTTATTTCCTCTTTTGGGGTGGGGGAGGGGGGCCAGGGAACAGGACAGAGGCAGAATATCCCTTGTATATTGCTGTTCACAGTGGAATAAAATGCATTAAAGGAATCATATATCCAGAAAAAAGGGTTTTAAGATGAGCTTTGCCATAGCTGTACATTCAACTGTTCCAGGACTGACTTACAATGGTTTATTAGTAATCTGAACATTTGTCTGCAAGGTCTAAAAATCAAGGGTATTGTCACGAGGCAGCCATTATGCCTCATTTCTATTTTGTGTAAAAAATTAAGTATCTTTTTAAGAAAACAACACATCTGTACCCTGATATTAGGCATATTGATTTGAAAAGTGGGATTTTGTTTTTATTGAATAAACTTTGCTTTGTGCCAAGTTATTTCCCTTTCAGATAGAAGCCAGCATGTGAATCTGTTTATTAGTACTGCTGCTCAGGGGACAAATCATACAAAGCTAAAATAACCAGTTGATTTCTATAAAATATGTCCTACTTTGAATGGATATATTTCTTTCTACCTTCTTTGTCACTAAAAAATAAAAAAAGACTTGCCTTAGTTTCTTAGTTTAGTTTTTCTCCAAGTTCGTCATAGTAGTATAGTGAATAAATCCGTAGGACATGGATGTTGTTCTATCAATACAGACATATGCATTATACAGAAGGAGTGAAAAAAATGGCACGTGTGCAATGGATATGCTTTTGATAGTAACTTGACCTCCTTTTTCTTTGCTGTGTACCTGTCCAGTTGCATGTACAATAAAAACCTTCCTTCACTACAATACTTAACCTTATAAAATACCAGCTATTCCTCTGGCTTTAAAGGGCTGGTTGTTATACCTTTTCCTAACATTTTAGCGTAATCTCAGGTTAGGTATGCAGCAGAGTATTTTTTTTTTAAATAGGATGTTCATTGTGGTATGTCTTTAATCACCATTTTGGGTTTTTACTTGCACATTTTAATTACAGTAATAATAATAAATGATGCAGGGTTTACAAAAGCTTCTCAAACCACCTAATACACATTTGTACTCAGACCTTGTTAATTATAAAACGTCTTTAAGATCCTAGTTCAGGAAATAGACTTGTTTAGGAAAGAACTTAAGAACATGCTTTACCTTAATAACATGCTTAGGTCCCATTAAAGGAAGTTCTTAAGTACTTTTCTGAAAAGAGGTGCACTTAAGCATATGCTCTTTTCTCAACTGGAGATTAAACATATAGGCCAGGTACAGACACCACGCTTTTACCGGTTTAAGTGATCAGAAATGGGTCTATATGCATAACAGAAGAGAAGTTTGGCGCGCACAAACTGATTTAAAAATGATGGAACCTGGTCTAAGATTTGCACCCCCAGCCCACCTACCCCCACCAAAGGGTTCTGTTCACTACCAATCTAAATGATGCTGCTTACAGAAATTTATGAGACTTAGATCAATTCTACCTCAGGCTTTTTGAATGTCAGTACCTGGCCAATATAATAAAAGCATATATTATGAAGTTTTCATTTAGGTGATACAGTTCTCTTACCAAACTTTGAAAACAGATTTTTAATAGAAAAATGTGATTGAACCTCACAGTAGCAGGAATCTAGTATATTTCTTTCATGCAAATTTACCTGGGACCATGCTGACTTGATTAGATTAGGCACATGCCACAGATAGCATGGTACGGAACTTCTAATTTTCTTTCGTCAGCATTTCTTTTTATATTCTCTCAGAGCTACTTGTGTCTTTTCTTGTCCTCCTAGGGTCTTTTATTAGTATATTGCTATCTAACCAAATTAATTATGTAGGTTAGCATCCTGTGTGCACTATTGCTTTTGATAAATATATACAACATGATGTTCTATTTTTAAAAATAGTAAGAAACTTCAAGCATTGCAGATGCTGCTACTTGTTGTTAAGGCAGAACTTTTACCAACCCCCTTTTCCACAGAAAGCTGTTTTTTCCATTTTATTTCAGGCTATATATAGTTGACCTTCATGAGTTAAGTCCTTTCTGCTTTAAGGCCTGGTTGAAAAACTGTACAACTATCTATACTAAAACTGAAGATGGGTACAAAATATTGTATGTATTGTATGTATGTAACGCTTATTTTGTTTGCATTGCTTAAGGCAGTGCTTCTCAAACTATCTGATGTGGCGGACTGGCAATTTTTTTTTTCCAGCGGGCCAGGGACCGGTGCCCAGTTCAGCCAGTGGCAGCAACTGTGTGTAACAGCGCTACACGAATGCGTGACTGGCTGTTTCTTTCTCTTTCCTCACCCCGCACGAGTTGACATCACCTGGAGTGTTGGAACGTACAAACTGTGGTGCTATGACATATCAATGTTATGCTTCTGAAAATATATTTCTTTCTTTCCTGGCAACTCGCTGTGGACCGGCGACTGGTGACTCCGGTCCGTGGACCACCACTTTGAGAAGCACTGGCTTAAGGGACAGTTGTGGATCAGGAACAACTGTGCTAGGCACAATTTTGTGTGCAAGGGAATCATCCTTTGGCTATATAAGACAGTGTCCATGGACTCAGTTTCTCAAGGCATTTCAGCAAGAACAGATCTTGAGAAGGAACATGGGACAGGGGAATATTTTGATCCCCAGTACCTATGAGAAATTTCTATATTCTGTTTCTCTCATGGCTCATTATATGTTATCTGATTACTGCTAATCTCTCTTCACTCCACAAGCACTAATAATCCTCTGGCATTTTTTGGGGGTCATCATAGCTACATCACTTGAATGCTACCTTATTTCTATATTGCGTGCAGCTCTCGTTTTTAGAGGCTAGTATAAGTCATGGCATTTGTTTCTGGTCTTGGATATGGGTTCATAGTTGCTAGAATTTAAGTGTGTTCTTAGGGTGTATGTAAATTAAGTTTCTTTCTCATAAAAGACTCATTATGTGAAGCAAAAGAGGCTTACATAAAGGTTTTCAGATCTATGGTTCAATGTTAAATTAATCTTTAATACATATCCTTAGTATTATTTATATGGGGCTGTGTTCCATATTGTTGTCTTGGCCAGTTTGTTCTCTTATTTTCATGGAATATTTTCTTATATTATTGTTCCTGGGCATTACAGCTGAGGAGAAGGTGGATGGCTTTGTTTACTTTTCTCATCCTTGTCACAACCCAAGGGTGTGATTTTGTGTGCACGCGCTTCGGCACTGCTAAATTATTTCTCGCCACGAGGAGCTTTCTTTGCAGGGTGCATTTCTCAGTTGCAAAGAGAAAACCCCGGTGCAAAGAAGTTCCCGCCATCCGCATGCAAATTTGTGTCCCAATATTGGCCAGTTCTAAATTATTCCCACGTGGCGGCTAGCGATTGGCTTGCTAGCCGTATAAAAGGCTTGAGCGGTTTCCGCCCAAGTTGGAGGACTCCACAACCATCTCGTGGAGGAGGAGGAGGACTTCACATCTCGTGAAGAACTCTAAGCGCTGCGGAGCCTAACGGACCCAGCGTATACCTTAAGAAGGCTATAGGGGTCTGATCAACCTCTAGCCTCTCCCCGTCGCTGAGCGTGATCCCTCGACGAACCCCTTCCCTGCACGCTTATTTCACAGAGCCTAGCAAACTCTGTGTGTGTGTGTGTGTATCCAGAGCTCTTCTCCGAGTTGTTTTCTCCGGTTGATTTGACGGGCTCGCGGTTTTAGAGCTTTCAGCCGGATTGGGCTAGAGTTCGCGAGGTTAGAACTCTTGTCCACTCTTCTTTCCTGTCTGTAACTGCAACTCAAGCAAGTTTTCCTGCCTGCACCACGACCATCTACGGTGTAAGTAAAATAATCTTTAATCAACCGCTACGCGTCTGTGCCTAATTCTAGTCCGCCGGCCTGCATTCCCCGACCCATGTGCCAGGGCTGCTGGCCACAGCCCGCTCCGCGCGCCCCCGAAAGCCTCGGACCGCTCCTGGCCCGCACAATCCTATGATGAGTTCTCTTCATATGTGAAACCTCATGTTAACTCTTTGTTAGAACTGTATTTGACCTTTAAAAATAGGTCTAATCTTGACTTGCTCTTGTTACAATAAAGAACCAGATTATTTCTCGGTATTGTTTATTCTCTGTCAAGCCAAATTGTGATGACCTCATCAAACCTCCCTGACACAGAACATCAGTCTTCTTCTCTATCAATTTTAATCAATAAAAATAGCATTTCCTTCCACCTCCTCACTACCAGGTTCCCTCCATTGCTAATCCGTCATTTCAAGACCAATTTAGAAAACTGTTAAATACATTAAATCCATCCCATCTTCCTTTTTCTAACGACTCCACCACCCTCTGCCAGATCTTGACTGACTGGCTCTGGGTTGTGTCTACAAGTGATTGCAGATGATAGGAATGATTTAGCAATTGTTGTGTTGTTACTCCTAGGAAATAGCAGGTGGAGTAGAAATGAGAGGAAATTAGAACAAAATGACTAAAACATGCAATAGGCTAGGACATGCAAAGAAATTGAGGTGAATTAGATTCCCTTCATTTACTACAATATGCAGTATAATGTCATTTTGAAAATGCTGTTGACACTTGCTTAGAAATTAACTTTAGGCTAAGTCCAGACAGTCAAAAACCCCAAGTCTGGACCAATTCAATCTTCGCAGGTTAGTCTAAACTGCACAGCTTGAAACAGATAAGCAAGTAAACAGAGAGTCATTTTGGATTCTGGAAATGCAGCCACATGCCTGCAGTGGGCCAGGCCAGAAGTTGGGGGTTGTAGAGCACACCTCCCTGCTTGGCTGGAGCAGACAGTTTGAGCCAACGCTAGCCTGTCCACCCTGCAAGGAGGGGCTGGAGGGGAGGTGCAAAACATCCTGGGATGCTGGGGGACTGAGTTAACTTGAATCCGGGTGGGATCCAGGACAGAAGTTCAATAAACTGATGTAACCTATCAGATAAGTCTGATACTACATCCATCCAGATTTATCTTAAATCAGCTTCACCCATTTTAAAAGCAGTTCATGTGCACTGAACTTCTGTTGTGTGACAGATTTGAACTGGTTTCCAATCACTTATACTGGTTTATGTGTAATTTCTGTCCCTAGCTTTACTGCATGGACTTAGAGCTGGCTGAAGGACTAGGGATTCAGATGGTAATATACTGATAGGAAGAGGGTGCCAGTTGGTTTGCCATGGGAATCTTTTTTGAGGTTGTGTCTTGTTTAACATCTTTGTTAATAATCTGAAAGAGCAGATAAACTGCATATTAATTAAATTCACAGATGACACTAAGCAGGAAGGTGTGGCAAACATAGGGTGGCCAGATTTTCTAAGTGAAAATCTGGACCACCTGTCCTGGTAGGCGCACACTGTAATCTTTTTAGTAAGGATCAGGGAAGAGGCATGCACACAAGGATTTAACAGCTTGGGGGAGGGAGGTGAAGTCTACCCATTTCTCCCCATACTTTTCTAAGCACACCCTCCTTATCTTTATATAGCATCTTGTGGATCTTGTGACCTTCTGTGTTTATTTCAGTTCACACAAAAATGACCAGCTGGGAAGCTCAACTTTTCCAGTCAACAGTTAATACAACAGGTTGGGGAATGGAGGAAATCATTGCAAAGGGCAGCACAGCATGGGTGAGAATCCTACTCCCCTAGCTATTTGGAATGGGGGAGATTCTAGGATTTCTATAAAATAGTAGTATTGTCAAACTCTGATTCTTGAGGTTCTGGTAGTTCTGAAGCTACAGTTTTGTGTGGCAAATGGAGGGGTGCAACAGCCCTCTCTGTTTTTTCCTCCCTTATGAATCCACTGGCAATTAAAAATATTTCTTATTGTACTTCGTATGTACCAACCAAATTTAGGGCCCCATTGTTTTCGTTGCAGCAAAGTATGGGAAGGAGGTTTCTGCTATTGGCTATCCTCCAAACTATTTTTCTGTTATTGTCTGTGTTAAGCAAAAGCAACAGTCAGGAATTATGTTTCCCAAGAAGTAGTGACAATGTGAAACTGAGAAAACAATATTTCAGGTTCACCGCTGCCCTTATAAGATTCAGAATAGCTGAGATGAAAGTAGTCACTATCTTGTTAACTTCACAGTAGTGTGCCTTGCCAAGCCTATGAGCAGCAATAAAAAACAAACCAACCTGGAGCTGTCTACAGACTCTGGAAGATTTCATGGTATTAGCTTATCAACTATAAGGATTAGAAACTTAACACATGGAAAACCCAAAAATCTCAGTGAGGGAATAAGACTGACAAGGAAGAGCCAGGCACCCTTCCTCTGTCTCTCAGTTGAGATGATGGACCAGCTTGAGAATGTTGTAATTGTTCTTTGTGAGGGCATCTCCGTTTCTTAACTCCCTTCTCCTTAGTTGTTTCCGCTACTGGTGCATTGGTCAAGCTGTTAATAGAGTAGGATGGTCTATAGTTCTGTGCTGACTTTAGAAGTCCCACAGAAACTGGGAGAGCCTCAAAAGAGCACAGAATGTATTAGCCTCAAAGTCTGACTTTGATGTCTGTTACAGTTATGGTAGTGTAAAATCTATACCTCATTTGATAGAGTTTTCATATCAGTATGTATTGTAATTTTCATATAATGTTCATGAGAGAATGGGTAAGATTCTTGGGCCTACATTGGAGATGTAAAAAGGTAAGGAGAGATTTTTCTAGTATAAAGCTAGCATCATTACCTTATTGGCCTCCCCACGTTTGCTAGCAGGAGGCAGCAAGACAGGACATTGACACCAGTAAGACCTGACAAGCTGTTCTTCCTCCCATAAGGGAAACAGAAAGAAGGTAGGAGCATTCTGTCTTCTCCCTATGTAACTTGAAGCCTGCTTTGGGACAGCTGCTCACTAGTACTTGATAATATTCTTGTCTTGACTTGTTCTGTTATATTGTTTTTAGCAATGCAAGTTAGTGGTTATAATAATAAATTGGGACTGAGAGCCCTGGATTCTGTTTCAGGATCTGTTGCTGTTCTACTAAGTATCCTTGGCCAAATCATTTCACTTCTCTGTACATCAGGTTTCTTGTCTGTAAAATGGCAAGAGTTATCTGACTCCCATTTTGTTGTGCCCTTAGTGATCTAAAGAGCTGGGTGGTTGTATTATATTTAGTAAGTGCAGTGTCAGCAAATGACAGCTAAGAGCATGGTCCAATTTCTATATAAAGTGAAGGCTAAAATTACTGAATCCTTACAACTGATGCTGGAGCTCTCATGGAGTGAAACTGCATACTAGCCAGAAGCTCTTTAGGTTTTCCTTTGTATTATGGAGAGAACTTGTCATGAAAATATTGGGTATTTGTTTTGAAATAGGTCACAAAGTTTTTTTTCCAATGAAAATTAGAGGTATGCCTTACTCAGAGGCCATGGTACAGAACAACTTGTAATCCAGTACTGTACTCAGATCAGTCTTTTGGCATGTACTGTAATTCCAGTTCCATATTTGTTGCTTCACAACAATAGGTGGTTCAGAGTGAAATGCCCATGTGACAAAGGATAAGCATGTTGTGCTATCTTCCTGTAGCTTTCCACTCTTGGCTTTTGTTTCCTAGTCATCTGTCCCTAGCAGTGTTATGCAAATTAACCAATTAATGACATACAAAATGGCCTTCCTGCATTGCCATGTTTGTAATAAGAAGGGCAATGCTGTAAGTCACGTACCTATTCAGAGCGTTCTATAGGCCACTGCTAGGGCATGATTAGCCTGACTGTGGAAGACAATTGCAGAGGCATCTGCTCGGTTAATTTTGAGAGAAAATTTACCAGATGGAGACTGAAGATTTAAGTGATTAGAAGGTAGTAGATTGGAATACAAATTGGATTAAAAGAAATTAGATTGATATAAATCGAATTGAGTCACAACAGTTTGTGTTGTTCGTACCAAGGGGCAGTGGATTATGGGAGAAGCAGATGCTCCAATGAGATAGGAATTAATGTGGCTTTGACAGTCCATCTGGGAAGGCCTGAATATCGAGTACATCCCTAATCTCTCTCTCCATTTATCAATGCCATAATGTTAATTAGTACTTCATTCATTAAGTTACTTACAGAGGAAAAAATCTCACCCCTAGCCCTTCTCTGCTTGAGGATTTGTTATTGTGCCAAGAAATGGAAATCTCTCTTTAGCTGAGTTAGCTACAGTTGACTGTTACGCTAGACCTGTGTCATTTTCCTCAAGCTTGCTGCTGCTTTCGGCATAAATGAAATTTACTGGGCTTTGTTTTGCAATAAATTTCTCTTCATAAATCCAGCTGCATAGTTATTTGAAGTCCTGTCTTGATCCCTAAAGCACATCAATCCCTAGCTACTAGTAATAAGCCCACTTCTCACCATTTTAATAAGGTACTGTATACGCTGTACTGTATGTAGTTGAGTAACATTTTGTTTTATGGCCAAGATGTTGCTATGACATTAATGGAGAGGGGCAGATTCTTCCTTGAGGGGGGAAACAAGAACAAGAAAGATTTGTGTGTATGCGCCTGAACAATGTGTTGAAGAAAGCTAAATTTGCTGCACCTGAAACGTCTGATGTTGGACTAGTTCGTCCTAAAATCTGCAGACTAGCTGACAGCAGCAGTGTTGACTTGTACATGCATTCTTTCATCTAAACAATGTTCTAAAGGAGAAATTCTTGGTTTAGACCTGAAACGAAACAAAAAATATTACTGTGATCTTCATACAGGGAAAATAAAGAGCCTTAGAAAACTGGAAAACATATTACCATGAGAAAGCCACAAGTATATAGAATCATAGAAAATTAGCTTTGGAAGGGACTTTAGGAGGTCATCTACTCCAACCCCCTGCTCAAGGCAGGACCATCCCCAATTAGATCATCCTAGCCAAGGCTGTGTCTAGCCGGGTCTTAAAAACCTCCAAGGATGGAGATTTTACCACATCTCTGAGTAACCTGTTCCAGTGTTTTATTACTCTCCTAGTAAGAAAGCTTTTCCTAACATCTAACCTAAACTTTCCTTGCTGCAACTTGAGATTGTTACTCCTTGTCCTGTCATCTGCCACCACGGAGAACAATGTAGCTCCATCCTCTTTGGAACCCACCTTCAGGTAGTTGAAGGCTGTTATTAAATCCTCTCTGTCTCCTCTTTTCTAGACTAAATAAGACCAGTTCCCTCAGCCTTTCTTCATAAGACATGTCCCCCAGCCTCCTCACTATTTTTGTTTCTCTCTGCTGGACTCTCCCAAATTTGTCCACATCCTTTCTGTAGTGGGGGCCCAAAACTAAACACAGCCCTCCAGATGTGGTCTCACCAGTGCTGAGTAGAGGGGAATAATCACTTTCATTGATCTGCTGGCAGCACTCATAGTGATGCAGCTCGGTATGTTGTTAGACTTCTTCCCAGCAAGTGCGCACTGTTGGCTCATATTTACCTTATTGTCCACTGTAACCCCCAGGTCCTTTTATGCAGAGCTGCCACCCAGCCAGTCACTCTACTAGATATAGTCTGCCAACTAGACATCGAGCCATTGATTATTACCCTCTGAGCCCGATTCTTCAGCTAGTTTTCTATCCACCTTACAATCCATTCATCTAGCCCATACTTCCTTAGCTTGCTTGCAAGAATGTTGTGGGAGACTGTATCGAAAGTCTTGCTTAAATCAAGATATACCACATCCACTGGTCTCCCTGCATCCACAGAGCCAGTCAGCTCATCATAGAAGGGAATCAGGTTGGTCAGGCATGACTTGCCTTGGTGAATCCATGCTGACTGTTCCTAATCTTCTTTTCCTCTTCCATGTGCTTTGAGGTGGATTCGTTGAGGATCTGAAATTGATTCCTTGAGGATCTGATATAAAATACCTGCATGATCTTGTTATAATTATTTTTTGGGCCACTGTCTTCTCAAAGTAAAAGCAAGGTGATAAAAACAACAGTGTTCTTAGGGGAAGCTGGTCAGGCTTTTTTTTTCTCCACTGTGTATGAAGAGAGTGATATACTGAGGTTGTTACAAACAGTTTTTGTATATTGCAGAATAAAATCAAGGGCTGTGTGCCAGAGTGGGAAGGGTGCAAACTCTATAATATGCCTTGACTTTCCTTTCTTATAAATATTTGTCTTAAGTCACAGTAAAAGATTATGGATGAAAACCTCTTTGTAATGCCTGGGTTTTGGATCTGAATTCATTTAGTGATGAATCAAAAATGAACTACATTTGAAAGCATGTTTAAACCACACAAAATGGCCACAAATGTCTTCAAATGCATTAAACTGATTAATGCATGGTATATCCTTCCACTTTGTTGTTGAAGACTGTGGATGCCAGACAGGTATTTGCTTAATTACAAAATAGTTTGTGCACAGGAATACTACCTTGCCGTTTCTGAGGTTTTTCTGAATCTGTTTAATAATCAAGGTATATGTATATAAAGGCATTTGCAAATACATATAATTAATATATAATTTATAAACCCTATCATAATCTGTTTCATAGAAAAACACAGTTAAGAGGTAAAAAGAAACCTAGTCCCTTCAGTTCTTTAGTACTGGTTGAAGAAAACACTAATATTCAGTTGCTGTTACGTGATTCACACTCCTTTAAGTGCAGTTGCATGAAACATATGTAGCTATTGGAAGGTTGAAATATTTTTTTCTTCATTAGAATCCAGACAGCATACATTAGGCTTATTGAAAATAATGATAATAAGTCAATTAGTGTTTATGACCTGCGATGGTACCATCTGCTTCCTCTACATTTTCCTTTCACTTCTTGTACTACTACTTTTACGTCTCATTCACAAATTTACTGCTATGGCAGTAAACAATGTGAGAACTGCCTGGAGGGTTTTTTTGTGTGTGTTTGTTTCACCTTCTGGATACTAGCCTTTCTCATTCCCATGGCCTTGTGCAGTGCTCCTCACAGTGGAATAAAATGGATTTAAAAAATCATATATCCAAAAAAAAAAAGCTTTTGAAGTAAGCTTTGCCATAGCTGTACATCTAACCATTCCATGACTGACTTGTGGTGGTTTGTTGGTAATGTGTGATGCATTAATACAATCAAAAGAAGTTCTGAGCCAATAAATAACTTTACTGAAAACAGTGACCTACTTGCTTTAGATTGTATCTATCTGAGATGTTTGTAAAACAAGCCTGAGGAACAGTATTCCTTGGCAGTTACAATGCTGAAATATTATGTAAGGTTGATCTTCTGAAATGAAGAATTTGTCTTTTTGCACGTGCACGTGGTAATGCATTAATTGAAGTGGGATTACATATAACTGAGAATGGAATTTGGCCCCATTTATTCATGAAAAGCTCAAGTGAGGCACTGGACTGGTGCCTTCAAGCTGAAGTATTACAAGTGACATCTCTGGTATCTGCCAGCCTTGAGTGTAAATAATTGAAGCAGGAAAGCTGAGGAGAAATCAGTAAGCACTGTCTAAACAAGTGCCAAGAGTTGGCACAATGACTTGGAAAGCTTGTGCTCTGTCATCAGGCCCAAGGGCATTCCATTTAATCCTGGCTCTACAATATGAAGTTGGAGAATTCTCATTTACAGTCTAACACGACAAATCACTGGATTGCTAGTAGGTGAAGGAGGAGGATTCACCTTGTAAATGGAAATGAGGGAAAGTCTTTTGCTGCCCAGTGTGGGATAAAGATATACTTGTGAGCTGGAAATATACCTATGATATAGAGCAAGGTGGGAAGCTGAACCAATATATTTTTTTCAGTTCAGCAATGTTTGAGTTGTGAAACAAGTCACAGCAATTTGAATAAAAATGCAGGAAGGGAGGTTCGGTTTCTTTAGAAGTATCTTGTATTTTTATTAGCCTCCCACATCATAATGTCTAGTAGTTTTGTACAACCAAGTGAGTCTTGGGTTAACCTATAGTCCAGGTACATGAGGAGAGATTAGATTTAGGAAATCAGAAAAAAGTATTTCTTAAGCATAAAATAGTCTTTTCAAATTTTGTGTGTGGTGCCTCAATACTGAAGTGCTGACTTCTTTAGATATTGTCATCTTCTTCTGTAAATCAGGGGAGGAAATAATTGTGTTACCTCAGATATTCCTGTGATAACTATTGAAAGCTCTTGACATTTGATTGGCAAATCTGACTAGTGTACAAAGGATGCTGTTTGTAGTAAAGGGTTTTTTTTTCTTTTTTTTAACGATGCTCAATGTAAGTAGGAACAAATGTGTCTTGTGCTCTGTAAGGGTACGCTAGTGCAAAGCTTGTGTTAACCCTACAAAATGTGACATAATAGGTTTGACACACATGGCACATAAGAAAGTAAGTACATGCTTTCTTGATATGAAAAGATCCTGCTTTTGTTTCAGAACAATTGAATAGATTCCCAGGATGCATCTAGCAAAGAGCAAATTCAAGAGTAGCTTTTACAATTATCCAAAGAAAGACTCATTGCTAGTAGTCTATTTATAATGCATGGTCCTGAGCACTGCATATAACCAATGTAAACTGCAAGGATGTACAGCTGTCATGGAATGCAAGCTGGTACGAGGGTCATACCACCCTTGGTGGTGACTGAATTTTTTTGGGGTAGGGGGGGTGAAGGGGCGGAAACAATTTAGGTTCACAGAAACCCTCTTTTCTCAGGTCTGGGAGGGGGTGGGAAGGAGGCTACTACATATATACTTTATTAAAAAAATTATCAAGGAAAAATGTTTTGACTTATCTAAACTTTATATTTTGTATTTGGGCTGAATTTAACCCAGATTTTCAAATGGTTTTGCTCTTTCCTCCTCCCAATCCTCCCCCCCCCCCCCCCCCCCCCCCCTGATCAACCAAGCAAATATTTTATTCACTGATGGCTTTACCCAAGCCCTAGAAGCTATAATCATCAAGACACTGAACATGGACTCAGTCTGGCCTTCGGAGTCTGTTTTAGTGATCTGGGCTAGGGACAGACATTCAAAAAGCCTGAGCCTCAATTGATTCAATCTTTGCAGGTTAGTCTATCCAGGCTAGGTTAAATTGGTTTTGTAACCAGACAGACATCCCAGAAATGCAGGCACATGCCTGCAGTGGCTCAGGCTAGAAGCCGGGGTGGGGGGCACTAGAGCAGCCCTCCCATCCCTTGCACAAGGCTGAGCTGAGGGGGGTGAGACCAGACCCCAGCAGGGAATTATGATTAGGGAGGGGTCCCCCCTCCCAACAGAGCATTTATCAGCTCTATTATCAGGATTTAACACCCCATCAAATCCTGCTATGTCTGCAAGTTTCTGCAGGAGTTCCAGCCAGCAAGCAGAGGGGAGGGGTCAGCTCTGCTGTGGAGCATGTTGCCCAGCCCTGAGAGCATGCTGGGATGCAGGGGGTGTCTGGTTTAGCTTAAACCAGCAAAGGGTCTGGGACAGACATTGCATAAACTGGTTTGACCCAAATCAGTGAAGTCTGATACTATATTCAACAAGGTTAGACTCAAACTCGTTTCAGCCATTTTCAAACTGGTTTATGTGCACAGAACATCTGTTCCATTACAGGTTTAAATCAGTTTCTGATCACTTAAACAGGTTTATGTGTAATGGCTGTCCCTAGCCCTACAGTAATGATGTTAGGTTTTGGACAGCCTTCACTCCTCCATACTCTTGCCTAGGTGTACATGTCTAAGGTCTTGCTGTGATGGTCACAGGACTCCATACCAGTGGATTCATCAGGCACAGGATTAGATCTCATACACCATGATTCAGAGGATTGATGGTTGCCTGCTAGATGCTACTTCTACAGAAAGGACTAGCCAGTTGTCAGTTTATAATTATAGCAGTTCTGGTGAGAGAATGCTGTGGGAAGAAAACAAACTTGTGCTCTTCACTTATAAATATGTCCAAAGGCCAGTCATAAACTGATTTAAAGGGAGTAAGAAGGCAAGTGGCATTAGGAAACATTAGGCATAAATGGGCATGTAATGAGAGTGATGATTTAGGCAGAAGCAGTGCTAAGTGAAATCTTGAAATTAAGCTTATGTATGGTATATGAGAAAATATAGCTATACACACAGAGACATACATATATACATAGACATACATACATACACACACATATAGCTAGCTATACTTTCTCATTTACAGCTTATATAGCTATATTTTCTATTTTTATATAGCTATATTTCTGCCTAAATCATCTCTCTCATTACATATCTATATATATAATAAAATGACTGCAGTATAGCCCTTGTGTTTATGTGCATGCAGGTGTTTTATATAATAGTAATTTTTCTTTGCAAGATAAAACTTTCAAAGAGAAGCGATTTGTGTAGCTCAGTTTCTGAACATAAAGATTAAGTTGTCTTTTTTTGTGAAAATAAGGATGAATTCTAGTTATACAATGTTTTATTTTTAATTTTAGTAATGACTGTCAGATAACTGACAGTTACTTGGATCTTTGCAAGTGGTTATTTATATAGGATTTTTTGAGACAAGTTTTCTATTTACTGCTTACATAAAGTCATCACAAGACTTTTTCACCTATACATGTGAGATTCCTTGAAAGAAGTCTCATTATGTAAATTTGTAAATTTTGGGGAAGTATTGGGTATAGCCTGTGTGGTATGCAGAATGTCGGAGTTTTGAATGTTTGGAGACTGGTTGGAGACTTTTGAGTTGTTGGTGTGGAGAACCAGGCAAGCCTGTGGTAGAACACTTTAACCTCTCAGTGACCTAAGGGTCGCTATTCTCAAATAAAAACTTAAAAATAATTATTTGAACAGGAAATAGTGGAACAATAAATCATGCACAGACTGGATTGTCTTGCATATGGTTTAAACAGAGACTATGGATTCTTATCCCATTATCTGCATTCGTTTTTGTGACTTTTTATTTCTGTGGGTTACAGCTTTTGTTTGCTTCTCCCACCACTGCCCCATCACTGTCCCTTGTCTTTTGTATTTCTTCTTCCTTCATATTCTCTGCTTTGTAAACATTCTTCCAGAGCATCTGATGAAGTGAGCTTTAGCTCACAAAAGCTTTTGCAATATATTTATATCTACTTTGGTCAGTCTGGAAGGCCCCTGACAGACATTAAAGTATAGTTGTGATGGGATTTGATGTGGAATCTTGATTCTAGGTTCCCTGTGCACCAGCAAGTAGCAAGCTTGCCTCCCTTCATTCCTCTGGCTGGGAGCCCTGGTCAGAAGATCACGAAAGGCTCCTTTGTGCTCCAGAGACTGGTCACTGGTCACATGCAATTAAAGGTTGATAGAAACCAGCCACACAGTTATTACACATATTTTGTGTAATGACCTTCTGACTTATTACTGCTTTTATCACAGCATTAATTGATTGAATGTGCATCTAGGTCACTACTTAAGATGTGATTAACCAATTAATTGGGTCTTAAGTAAGGTGCAAATCTACCCTGTCTTCTACTGGAAGTCTCAGGCCAAATTGGCATTAGCTGAGGAGGATCTAATCAAAACATAAGTGGACAAAATGTCATGGCTTGAAGGTGGGTCTTGTATCTCATTTGGCTGAAACTCTTGGAAGGAGGCACAGGGTAGACAACAAGCAAATTTTCCTTAATCTTCAATCCTTTAGGCATCCAGAAAGTGCTTGCCTTGCCTGATTGAAACCCCTGTGACCAGAATTGTAATTGAATGCTTCTCTGTCTACAACATTTAGATGCTTTGGATCACCTTTGGTGGCAAAGTGAAAATAAAATCTATGGAGGAGGGTTTATAACATATTGTGGGTCAGATGATAGATGGGAGAATATATTTAATCATTGCCAGATAAAAAAATTGAATGATTTGGGTCAAATTCTTGAATTGAGATTTATCACCAGTCAGACGGTCACCAGCTTAGAACATTTTTACAACTTATATAGGGATGAATGATTTATTACCACGGTGTATCTCCACCAATTCTTGATAAACATTACAGGGGTTGGCAACCTATAGCCTGTGAACAGGGCTCTCCCTGCACCTTGCCACAGCCAGGGGACATGGGCTTTTAGCAAAGCAGGTGTTTTGCTGGGTTGTGCCACATCTGGCTATTGGGGAGAAGTGGCAGCAGTGGCTGAGTCCTAGTATCTGCCCATCTCCAACCTGATCTGGATCACTGTGGTCTTGTGCTGAACAATGTTGGTGACTTGATTTATGACATGATTTTGATTTACTTAATTTGGTTATTAGATTCTAGTCTGCTATTGAGACTAATTGCTGATTTATTAATGTGACACTGATTTGTTTAGTATTTTTAGCTTAGTTTCAGTGTTTTCATTATTTTATTTTTGTTTGTTTAAATATTCTAACACAATTTATTGCAAAAAAAAAATTATACTGAGTCATATTTTATTTAAATAACAACCTAGGAACACAGCCTTGGAGGACCTGAGTCTATAGTAACCTTTCTGTGGAAAGGCCTGGCCAAATCCCCTTAATTAGCTTTTGGTTCTCACAGTAATATGTAGGGAGATGTGAAGGAGATGCTTTTACTGTCTGATAAGTAGCCATTGTTGTTTTCCCAGTGCTGTGATGTTACGCTAATTGTGTAGCAAAGGACTGGAACATCTAAAATGATAGCTATTGTTTTCTTTCTATCCTTGACCTGAAAAATATCTGAAAGGAAAGGTGCTCAGAGCAGTCATGAATAGAGTTTGCTAAATTCCAGAGATGTTTCTGAGGGATTCTCAAAGGATAAGCTGTTGTGCTTGAGCTGTACTGGATGAAAAGATTGAGAGAATACCCACTGTTTTTATGGTGCTCTCATTACATACCTATTTCTTTCTTAGTACACACTGCCTTTCATAGTTGAAAATGCATCCTCTGTATCCTCTCCTCAGTCTCTTGTTCAGAACTTGTGGAACATTTATGAAGATCAAACTTGAATTGAGACTGCTATTTTTAGCTTAAAACGTTACATAACAGAATCTTAAAAATGTTTTTTTCCTTAAGATTTGTTCCAGTATTTTTCATCTAGAGATGAGAGAAATAGGTAGGCTGCAGTACTGCAGAGAAGGACATGGTTACAGCAAACCATAAGCTGAATGTGAGCCAACAATGTGCTTTTGTTGAGAAAAAAGCCAACAGAACACTGCGTTGTATTAGCAGGAGTGATGCTTGTTATCAAGGGAAGTAATTCTTCTGCTCTGTTTAGCACCTGTGAGGCCTCACCTGGAGTACTGTGTCCAGTTTTGGGCCCTCCACTTAAGGATGCGGACAATTTGGAAAGAGTGCAGTGCACAGGATGAAAATGATGAGGGACCTAGGAAGCACGAGGAAAGGCTGAAAGAACTAGGGGTATTTAGTTGGAAAAGAGGAGACTGAGCGGGGATTTGATTACGGTCTTCAAATACCTGCAAGTTGATTATAGAGAGAATGTAGACAGGTTTTTCTTGTGGCCACAAGGGAAAGGAATAGGAGTAATGTTCACAAACTGCAGCAGGGGAAATTTAGGCTGGAGATTAGGAGTAACTTTCTGACTGAGGATGGTCAAGCATTAATACAGACCACTGAGAAAAGTTGTAGAATCTCCATCCCTGGTAGTTTTCAAGAGCAGGTTGACTGGATGGGATAGTCGGAGGCAATCCTTCCTTGAGCAGGGGGCTGGACTGAATGACCTTTTGAGGTCCCTTCCAGCCCTACTTTCCCATGATCCTATAAAAACTTTGAGAAATAGGTATGAATATCATCATGAATAAGTATACCTGTTATCTTCTTTTTGTTGAATAGGTATACAGGAGACATGTAATTTAAATTGTAGATCTTTCCCCAAACCAGACAACCTCCCTGCAGAAATATAATGATTAGTTGTTAAGAGAAACAAAGATTTGAGATGGCTTTGGAGGGTAACTAATGGAATCAAGATGCATGAAAATTCTCTTAATTTAAAAAAAAACAAATCATTTTTTAGGTTGTTGGGTTTTTTTTGTTTTTGTTTTTCGAGTAATAATAATTTTTTTTCTATAATAGTAACTTTTATCTAAAAAAAATGATTGGTTTACAGACTGTGAACTCTTTACCTCAGTTTGGCAGAGATGGTATATCTCCACTGATTCCTGATTAATATCTGTGTGTGAGGGAAATGGATATGTATACAAGAGTCACTCATCCACTGCTAACATGCAGACAGAAATGTAGTTGGAACACATCAACCTTTCAAGTAAAAAAACAAGACCCTGGGAAAGTGTTTTAGAAGAGAGAGGAGACTAGCAGTGGAATATATGTTGGCAGAAGTAATTGCCTCGTTTGCAATTTGGCCAGCAATAATATACTTCCAGAGCAAAGTGTGATGTGAAGAAAGGAAGAAGTGGTCTTTGATTCCAAAATGGAATGAGAAAGGATCTCTTAATTATGAGATGGTTTACACTGTTAAACAGACTGGAAACCACTGAACAAATAGAACTTTTCCCTTTTCTCTGCGATAGATTTCCCTGTTTATAGCCTGCAATACAAATCTATTTTTCTCTGTAGTTATAGACGGTTGTGTGTACATGTGTGTATGAGCAAGAGAATGAGAGTCTGTTGCAAAGGTGTGGCACAAGAAACATGACACAAGTTAAATACGAAACAAGATTTTATGTAGAAATTATAAGAAACTTTTCTTCAAATCCTTTGGTATAAGGACTGGCTGCCTACATCATTTATCTAAATGATTTAATTGGATTACTCCTCCCACTTAAAATGTAGGGTACAATTGTATATTTTAAAGGTATTTTTTCTGTATCTCTACTTAAAGCCGAAATAAAACAACTCTTTTCATATTGGTCCACTGTATTTAATAGCTTCTCTTGATCTCTCTTGGAAGTATGTTTTCTCTTCACTTTTTGTACGCATGAAACATAGTAAGTTGCAGATGCAGTTTCCTAGGAAAGGTAGGATGTACTGCTTAATGGATTAATTCTGTTGAAGGAAAAGCTTTCACAGACCTCATCAGAGTTGACACAGCTCACATGAAATGGAAACCTTTCCTTGGAGACAGCCATATCATTAGGATCCCTTCACCTCTACTGAGATTTGCTTGAGAGAGAGGGAGTATAAATCCTACAAGTGTAATCTTGGCTGTGTCACTTTGTCTAAAAGAATGCATCTAGGTGAATCAGTTAGCCTGATATCACTGCGTCAGTTTGGCTTGAGTTTCTTATTATCTTGAATTTTTACATCTTTTGTTCACACAAACTAGTGTGTGACTGACTGGATCTTTATTTGAGATCTCTGCTTGCTTTTAGTCAGTTCTCTATTTGAGAGGGTAGCAAAAGCAATGTATTTATTCATCATATTTAGGAAATGTGGATCCTAAGTGTTGCAGATATGTACTTTCCAAGTGCAAAAAGTCAGTGTAGGCATATGAAAACAGGAGACTAGGCACTACTGACTATGTATACACCTTCAGATAATCTGGGAGAATTTTCCCAGATTTGTTTGACTGGTAGAAAATATTACCAAGAACTATGTGTACAGACATTTAAGTGCTGAGGCCCCAAAGAGTGTAGTGCTTGCAGTGCTGATACTCTACAACTGGGGCCAAGGCGGGAGGGCGGGGAGGCAGCCCTATACACATATCTCAGTATGTTCTGTAGGCTCTCTTAGTCTGCCTGACAACAGATGGCAGCTACGGATAGAGGAGCCTTGATTGGCTGACCCAGACTGTAGTGCAGTGAGGGATGCATACAAGAAGACCCCTGGCTGTGTAGAAGCTCAGTATTTGAACATATGTTAAGGCATCTTCATGTAAGTTTTTCTACTAGGAAAACAAACCTAGGTGAATTCTCCTATATCATTTAAACATTAGTCTGCAGCCACTAACCATGACTGTCTCTTGGTTGACTTGCCCAAAGGGTGGGGAGGTCTTCATAATAAACTTGTACCTATGGTTTCCTTTTCCCTCCCTTTTCAATACTTTATTGTTAGGCCTGGCCTCTCTTGGTCTGCTGTCTGGTACCAAGTAAACCAGTATAGACTGTTCCATGGTCGGGTTGTCAGTGACTACACTGGCACCCCAACCTGGACTAGCCTGGGTGAAGAGGGTGTATGGGCACCCAGCAGGACTAAAAACAACACCTGTCACAGGTTTCATAGATTCGTAGATGTTAGGGTCAGAAGGGACCTCAATAGATCATCAAATCCGACCCCCTGCATAGGCAGGGAAGATGCTGGGGCTAGATGACCCCAGCTAGATGCTTATCTAACCTCCTCTTGAAGACCCCCTAGGGTAGGGGAGAGCACCACCTCCCTTGGGAGCCCATTCCAGACCTTGGCCACTCTAACTGTGAAGAAGTTCTTCCTAATGTCCAATCTAAAGCTGCTCTCTGCTAGCTTGGGGCCATTATTTCTTGTAACCCTCGGGGGCGCCTTGGTGAATAAAAACTCACCAATTCCCTTCTGTGCCCCCGTGATGAACTTATAGGCAGCCACTAGGTTGCCTCTCAACCTTCTCTTGCGGAGGCTGAAAAGGTCCAGTTTCTCTAGTCTCTCCTCGTAGGGCTTGGTCTGCAGGCCCTTAACCATACGAGTGGCCCTTCTCTGGACCCTCTCCAGGTTATCCATATCCCTCTTGAAGTGCGGTGCCCAGAATCCACCAGGTTGGATGAGTTCCCTGCAAACCAATTGCCATCCATACCTGGAGAGAAGATGGGCACCACCAGGTTACTTTGCTGGAAAAATCACTAATGATGATGCAAAGCAACTCAGCTAACCCCGTACGGAGTGGAGGAGGGTTGTTACAGTATCTAAGGTGCCTCAGCGGTTTTAGTGGCCTCGGGACTGACCTGACTTTAACATTTTATCATAACTAGGTATCATCATAAGTCCTGCATGCTAAAAGAAGAACTGACCATGTCACAGTTTCTGTGCAGTGGAAGATTATCACCTGAACCATGGGTGACTGGTGCCTCCTGAGTCTGGGGGGGCACCTGCAGAAGCCAGCGGGGGCAGCGATGGTGGTGGTGGGGACAGGGCTGGTGAGCACCTGCAGAAGCTGCCAGCGGCATTGGTTGCAGGGGACTGCTCTGTCTGAGGGGGGCAGGAATGTGCCCTACCCCCATGCCTCCCTACCAGTCGCCTATGACCTGAACCAGTGCGGTTGGTTTCCTGATCCAAGGTATTTTGTCTCACGTTGGAGGTACTGAACCTCCTACACTTTCCCTTCTTCCTTGAAAGAGAAAAGGCATTGCATATGAAGATAAAGGTTTACAAGATCAATGTTTGGGAACTTTCCAGGGGTGTTAGCTTCATGCAAAATACAGGAACTGAATACCTTCATGTACGTCTGGTAAAAGACCCTGAAATCTTTCATGGTTATCTAGTCACCATAAAGGTTACCTTTCCAAAGTATGCTAAAAGTATATTTAGATTACTACCTACTGCCCTCAGTACCTTAAATATTATTACTAATTTTTTTTAGAAGTGATGAGTTTAATGCTGGTAGAATAGTTATTGTTTGTGCTGATATTATCAATGTCAACACAGGTACTTCAGCTAGACACATGAATCAATCAGAGATTCCATAATATTAGATGTGTTATCAAGAGGCAAACCACCTGGCCTTAAAACACATGCCTGTATGTATTTTAATGTAAAAAGTAAATCATTTCAGAAATTTATTTGTCTTATTTAGCACCTGCAAATATAACCTCCAGCTTAATTTTAATATAAAGATTTTTCTCAAACCTTGTTGATGTTTAGTAATATCTTTTGTGGAGGTTTTTGATCAAGATCTACCTTCTGTTTGCTCTTGTCTTTGTACTTACTTCACTTTAAAAGTCTCCCATTAAGTTTTTGTTTTGTTGCTTCTCTTCCTATTACTGATCTCTTGCAGTGCCTGGGAAAGCCTGTGTCCTAGCATTAACACCCTTACAGTGATGATAATAAAAATGGGTTGAAGTGCATAAAACTAATAATCTTTCATGTATGGCTCTTCCCTGTAACAAATATCATACCCTAGTGTTCAAATCTCAGTGTAGTTTTTGTTGACAACAATTCTTTAACATATTTTATAATGAAGTATAAATTATGAATCCTGACACCAAATTTCATTTAGTAATTTTTTAAATTAATTTAATGGCATCCCATTAAACAGAACATTTAGAATAGAAATACTGAACCATGAGAGATACATATTTAAAAAAAATCTTAAAATAATACATACAATCATAGTTATAACTTCCTTGATTATTTATCTTCTTGCTTTGTTTTGGGTCTCCACCTAAAACTTGGACAGCCACAGGTTGTTACTGTGTGCATTGCAGTAGAATCTCAAAATTTGTCAGGCTCTATATGAACATACATTTTACCGTTCTTGAAAATCTCATGGTGTAAAACCCAAAATATGACTGAGGAAAGGGGAAAAGGACACAACAGATGAGCTCAGTAATGATGATCAGTACAGACACAGTTAAACACACTTATTTGGATGACCTATCCCCAAACAACCATCTATCAAACTATAATTAGGTGACTTGTGCAATTTGTTTTTAGAAGTCATAGGCTGGGAGCCCTGAGAAAGTATTTGCAAGGTGTATTGTCTTACAGATGCACTGAAGAGAACATTTTGTGTGTATAGGTCTGTGTGGAAGAAAGTGATAAAACCTATGATGAAGCAAAAAATAAATTGTGTATTGAGATTGGTATTGTCAGCAAAAAGGAAGTGGTTCATGGCAGTGGGAGAAGGGACAAGGCTTAGATAGGAAAGTAGAAGCAGGGGTAAAGATGGCCTTGAAGACCGGTTGTATTATAGAGTACATTCCATATGCTAATGTTTAATATTTTTAATTGGTATGCTACTCTGTTATTCTTTTAAATTGTTCCAGTCTAAGAAAAATGTCAGTGTGCTGTCTGGCATGAATGCTAGGTCTATGTAGTAACCACAATTTGCCCAACCCCTATGAACAGTTTTGTGACTTTATAAATAAATGAATTTGCTATGCATTTAGGCAACTCGTGTTACTGCTGTTTGACTATGACAGCCTGCTGGTTTAGGATGTGACAAGCAACAACTTAGAAGGTTTAATAAATCAGATCAACTTTTGTCTTGAAGAGAAAGTGATAAAAGCAAAACTGGAGGAGCATGACATGTAAAAAAAATAATACAACTAGTTTATTTCTTAGAAACTAAAAGAATGATTTTTTTTTCATCGACAGGAGGTTGGTATTAGTAAGATGGAAAATAAATTGCCATATGTCTTCCTCTGATGTAGGGGTTTAGGTTGTAGCCGTGTTGGTCTAAGGATATAGGCAGACAAGGTTCCTTGGGTGAATTTGATATCTTTTATTAGACCATCCCAAATGGTTGGAGAATAGTTATTAAACAAGCTTTTGGGTTCAAAAACCCTTCATCAGGCTAAGGAAGTTTCAGCAGTTGGTGTGTGCTCTTCCCGGATGGAATGAAAAGTAAAGAAGCCAGGGCCTGGGCTGGGGAGTCAGTTGCCAGGCAGATTGTAATGTGTCAAAAATCCATTGTCTATGTTTAGTCCCTGATTTCTAGTATCCAGCAGGTTGATGAAATGGAGCTCATAGGCTCGTCTCTGGGAAGTGTTGTGTAAGTTTCCCTTGAGGATCAGGACTGAGAGATTGGAGAGAGAGTGGCCCTCCTGTGAGAAATGTGCCCCCACCGGTAATTGGGTGTTTCTGTCTTTGATGGATTTCCGGTGTGCATTCATTTTGGTGCGCAGTTGTTGTCTGGTCTCTCCTACATATCTTCCATTAGGGCATTTGGTGCATTGGATGAGGTATACTACATTCCTGGAGGTGCAGCTGTAAGATCCTGGGATGCTGATGGCTCTGTTGTGGGGTGTAGTAATAGTGGGGGTGGTGGAGATGTGGGGGCAGGTTTTGCATTTCTTGTCATGGCACGGTCTGGATCCTTTTGGTGTGTTCTGGGCTTGAGGAAGTTTGCTTCTGGTGATGAGGTTGGCGAGGTTCAGTGCTTGTCTGAAGGCTAGGATGGGTGGCTCTGGGAAGATCTTTTTAAGAATAGGGTCTTTTTCTAATATGGGTTGCAATTTTTTGAGGATTTTCCGTACAGGTTCAAGGGATGGGTGATAGGTCATAACCAGCGGTGTGCGATTTGTGGGTGTTTTTCTTCTGTACTGCAGCAGTTCTTCACGTGGTATCCAGGTGGCTCTTTCAAACGTGCGATCTACCTCTCTGGAGGAGTGTCCTTGCTGGGTGAAAGCCTTTTTAAGATTGGTGAGGTGGCAATCCCGGGTGTTCTCTTCAGTACAGATGCGGTGGTATCTGAGGGCTTGGCTGTATATCACTGCTTTTTTGGTGTGTTTCGGGTGATTGCTGGTTCTGTGCAGATATGTATGTTGGTCTGTGGGTTTCTTGTATACTGTGGTCTGTATTTTACCCTTCTGGATACTGATCATTGTGTCTAAAAAGGGGATGTTGGTGCTGGAGTATTCTAAAGAAAGTCGGATGGAGGGATGGTGACTGTTGAATTTCTGGTGGAACTCAATCAGAGATTGCAGGTTCTCAGTCCAAATGATGAAGATGTCATTGATGTATCTTAGGTATAGTAAGGGTTTGATGGTGCAGTTCTTGAGGAAGTCTTCTTCTAGGTGGCTCATAAAAAGGTTGGCATACTGTGGGGCCATTTTAGTGCCCATAGCTGTTCCCATCATCTGGAGGAAGTGTTGATTATTAAAAGTGAAATTGTTATGTGTGAGGATGAAGTGTATAAGCTCAGTAATATCTTTGGGTCTGTATGAACCCAAAAGCTTGCTTAATAACTATTCTCCAACCATTTGGGTTGGTCTAATAAAAGATATCAAATTCACCCAAGGATCCTTCTCTTCCTCTGATGTATGCATTTCTTATTTAGTCTGAGATAGTATGGTTGCTTCGTTTCTGTACAAAGTTCAATTAAAATACTTTACACTTCAGTGTACAGGAATGAGTCATAAATTAAAGGGTTTTATTTACTTTTCTGTTTCTTTTTGTGTTAAAATAGGAAATCTGTTACCTTTTCTCTTTTTATATTTTCATAGTTTAAAGGTGAATTTCTGAAGGTATCTGGGAGTGAGCATCGAAGTTAAAGCCTAACACTCTTGAATTCCAGTACAGCAAAGTGTTGTTATAGGGTCTGGATCAGGAGGCTATTGTGAGGGTAAAGGTTGATTGGGTCAGTGTCTTCAGATACTTGGCAAATGCACCAGTGGACTACTAGTGCATAAACCTGATGTGACTTATTGCTACTGGAATATTGTTATTCATTTTGTATTTAAGGTGGTTTAACGTTTAAAGAGACAGTTTTAGGGGATTTAAGGAAAAGCACTCCTTGAATAATAATGAGGACAAATAGAAAATGGTGCTTAATGTATTTTTTTTACTATATATTTCCTTATATTTATTTGATAATTTATTTATTTTTTTAGGTTAAGAAATGTATTGCTTTTGTGCAGATACACAAATATGCATAGCAGGACTACAAATAAAATCACCTTTGCCCTGCGCGGTGCCTTATGGACACAACGTCCTGTGACAGTCTACAGAGTTTTGCTGATGCAGAAAGGCTTTGCACACAGGTAGATAGGGTAGAGAAGTGAAGTTAGAAGGTTTTGTGGCTATAATGTGTAAGAGTGGATGGTCTTTGGGGTCTCTGGACATGTAGTTTACTACAAACATAGAGGGACTTGTCTTGATGGCCCACAAGGCTGTATCTAGCCCTATATTCTTATGAATACATGAGAAACTGTCACTTCAC
The DNA here is from genome assembly GCF_000455745.1 of Alligator sinensis. Taxonomy (NCBI): domain Eukaryota; kingdom Metazoa; phylum Chordata; order Crocodylia; family Alligatoridae; genus Alligator; species Alligator sinensis. The sequence goes on from NW_005842245.1 coordinate 1,336,069, forward strand.
AAACAAATAATCACATATTCTTAATCCAACAATTGCTGTGACAAAAACAAGAGTATTTTATATAAGCAATTGTTCATCTAATCAACATTTATTAATAGTCACCAGATTCCTGAGATCTGAAACAAAGTTATCATTCTTTGTGTAATGAACTATATTGTATAGATATGTGTTGCAATATCTAGGTGATGATCAGATAACTTTTACTTATTTTCAAAGATGTCTATAATATTTGCCATTAAATATGTAACAGGAGTGGCATTTATTCCTTAAAATATGAAAAGTAAAAATCCTTCACTAGTTTTTCTCTTGGCAAAACCAGGGTAGGTAGGTATGCTAGTAATGTTTAGTATCTCTTCGCTATGCAAGGAAATTCTGAGATATAACAGAAAAAATAGAGCTCCTAAATTGTGCTGCTCTATTTACAAATCTTTTACTGATGTTAACATAAAATTAAAAAAAAAAATCATTAACAGGATATGGTTTTTATTTAATTCTAAATGGTGATATTTGACTAGTTCTATGAAAATTTTGCCTTTGGGAGAAAGGCCTTCCCACTGAATTTTCAGACAGATTTTATTATATGACCTGTTTCCTTTAACACAGTGATATCTCATAGGCTGAAGCTGCCCAGTTTAAAAAAGGTCACAGAAGTAATATTTTGCATTTATTACACCATTCATATAGGGACAGCATCCTGCAACTCTTTTTAATTTATTATTGCAATAAACTGCTGCATGGTGGGATAAGTGAAGAGCATGAATGCTCTTTCATCAGCTGCCTCTTATTACATGGTTCTAATGCCAGCTGTACAGAGAGGGGTGACAGCCTTCTAAAGTGCTCCAGACCATTAGTGGTATACAGGAACAGACCCTTAGCTGATAAAAATTGTCAAACCTTTACTGGGTTATGTGAATTTACACCAGAAAATATGCATTTTCTGAAAGAGACTAAATTGTCCCACTTGACAATATTTTTCGAGATGATACATTGCTGGTAGCTCTTCTGCAAACATTGCCTTCTTTACTCCCACAGTACAGAGGCTTTCTGAAAGGTAACATACTAGATCAAATGGGAAACTGATGTGAGTTTGATGTCGTTATATCGGTTTTAATATGAGCTCATGTAAAACTGCAGTATGGACCTTGGTAATGTTTAAGGCAGAAAGACAGTCCAAATGAATGGACAGCGCATTGTATTATGAACACCTTCAAGACAAATTTGAATGCTTATCTTGCTGAGATCCTATGACCCCAGCTGACTTCCTGCCCCTCGGGCAGGGGGCTGGACTTGATGATCTTCCGAGGTCCCTTCCAGCCCTAATGTCTATGAAATCTACGAAGCCCCTGTATTTGACTGAGAGTGAGATTAAGGTATGTGTTTTGTGAGAATTTGTCTGGGTGTAGCTGGGCTATGTATTGCTTTTTGGAGTGTTTTAGAGATAGGAGTGAAGCCTTGCAGGGAGTGCTGGGGTGTGTAGTAAAGAACATTGTAGGTGACAAGAAGGTGTTAAAGAATTTTGAAGATTTTATTTCTTTCAAGGTCTCAGATATGTGGGTTGATCTGTGCTGGCATAAATGTTATTGTTACTAAGCAGAGCTTTTGTTTGTTTGTTTTTTGAGGTAGAAACATTGCATCAGGTGCCTGATTATATTGCATCATGATGCCTAAAGTGCTATGGCAGCATTGATGTTTGTTTTATCATTATGGTTTGAGATAATTATTTTCTTCAGAGTTTTAAGAGATGTTTGTAATTTCTGAATTATGTGCAGTAAACAAATTGTTACACAGTCCAAAGTGAGTACAAAGGATTAGGCTAGGGCTAAAAGAGCACTTTCAGTAGTGCTAGCTCATCTTGTGCCTACCCACTAGCATAACTTCTGCAGCCAAACCATATTTCCTATTCTTGTCTTCCATCAGGTAAAGAATTTGGAAGTACTTTTTGTGGTACTCTGTGTTGTTATTCTCTCTTAAGCTTGACCAGTAGTGTTTGGTCTGTTATGTGCTCTGCTGTTGTACTGTGCATTACAGGTTTGTAGGATTATACACCCCTGATGTACAATATGGCCCATTGGCCAGATCCCTCTGCCAACAAATTTGATTCAGCTTGCAGGTCAATGACCACCAACGCATTGGACCTAGCCTGCAGGCATCTGGTGACTCTGGCTACTGGGTGAGCAGTACTGCTTCCATACAGCAGCATCAGCCTTTGATACACCAGCAGCACCTGTGGATCCAGGATGGGCTTCTGCTGTAGCAGGCAACAGTGTCAGCTGTGGACATTGTCAGCAGATTCAGGAGCCTTGACACAGAACCTGCTAGTGGCATCCACAGCTGATCCTGCTGACCTCCTAGTGCAGTGGAAGCTCCTGCTCAGAGCCCCAACCCAGAGCTTGCTGGCAGCATCAGCTGTGGACCCAGGCAGAAGCTGCTGCCACTCTAGGTTGGGTATTCAGGTAATCTGTGACACCTCCAGCAGGTTCTGTGTCCAGGTTCCAGAACCTGCTGGCTGTGCTCACAGCTGACACTGATACCCACCCCCTGCCGTGGAAGTCACTGTCTGGGTTTGCAGCTGAACTTTGGGGCTCCTGGCAAACCACAGCTTTGACTGGGTTCTGGAGGGAGGGAGGGAGGGAGAGGAGAGGAGAGGAGAGAGGGAGAGAGAGATGTGGTCCTTGACAGGCCCCTGTTAAATGGCCCTACAGCTGAAATAATTGCCCAACCCTATGCTAAATGCTGAAACGAGAGAGAGCTGAAGTCTGTACTCATGTCAAACTGAAGTCCTTTGCACTGGGTTAGACGTTTTTCACCACTCATCTCTTGGTACAAAATTATTTTTGAACCCTAAATCATATGCAAGGTCAGCATTCAGATCAATAAGAACATTTCTCAATTTGCCATGGCTTGGATGTGTTGTGTGTGGCTGTAAGGTCCTGTAGTTTTTTCGGAAATATTTGCTGTAGGCCAGTCTGTACTTGGCTTGCAGTTTAGAGGCATGTGAATTGATTCTTATTGTTAATGTTTGTAAATATAATTAGGATAGTCCAGGAAGAAAATTATATATGTATAATAAACTTTTTAGGTTGTAAACTATTCAGGATAGGGACCGTGGTGCCTTGTGTATTTGCTTAGTGTTTTGTCGGGTTTTTTGTACTATGAAAAGTATTTTGAATGTAAAATATTAATATAACCTTATTAATCTTTTAAAAATAATAACATTTTACTATGCACACTTCTACTTAAAGCTAGGAAATGAAGAAGGGAAACTGATAAGTTATCTGCTAGTTCACCCCTTCTGTCTCAGTGAGTTTTATAAGGTGCTTATGAACCTGTAATTCAGAAGGAGTCTACCAAATTATATTCTATAATGTCCATGCACAACAGAACATGCTTTGAAGTTATTAGAATGCATTGTGTAAAGATATATTTAGACAATTTTAATTTATTTTCCACAAACCCACCCTAATGGCTTCTTTGGGGTACCTATCATATGATAGACTTTTCTTCCAGGGTGCATTTTGACTCAATACAGTGAAACAAGTAATTTGGAGATACTGCAGTCTTTCATGACAGTGGGTGCTTAGTGGGAGTGTCTACACAAGATGTTTATGGCAGAGTTGCCTAATTAGTTCCACAGTAAATGTCTTGGCTTCTCCACATGCAGGGCTAAGAGGCTGCAGGACACTAATAAACTCCGCATCAGGGTAGAACTTGTAAATACAAGTACTATCCTGTTGTAGAGACTTTTACTCCACAGCACAACACGTGTAGTATGGGATGTGGCTGGCTGGGGTATGAGGGCACTTCAGTGTGGGGGCCGCCTACCAGCTAATCCCTCACTGGAGCACTCGCGTGTCCCACCCAGCCCCTCTACAGCATGCTGAACCAGGTCAGAGCAGCCCTGGACTACTGGGCTGACCCCCTGGACTCCCTGCCAGCTGGGACTTCTCTGATCTGGCTCAGTGTGCTGTGGTTCCAGGTGCATGTGTAAACATGGCACCTGGAAGCAATAAACTCCAGAATGATACGCACCGGAGTTTATTGCTTTGCATTTATATGCACATATAGATGCACCCAGTGACTCTTAAATCCTGCGGTTATTCATTTGCTGCATATTTATTTACAAAGTCCATGTGATGTAAATACTTTGATGGAAAAATTCCTGAAAAGGAAGCTGTATAAATGGTGCAGTGTACAAAGTAAACTGCCTTCATCTGTGGAACAGTTTGTGGTTTTAAATGGATTTTATTTCTGCCCTGATCTTCAATCTTATCCCTGCAATAGAAAAGAAACACTCAGTGCATGTTATGGACTGATTAAATTACTGTTTTTTATGTTTTAAAAATAAGATTCTAGTGGAGAGTGTGTCTATCAAAAAAGAATTGATAAGTAACCTCTTATTTAGAAAAGGACCAGTCAAGGCCATTGCCCTATAATCATTAATGTTTGTCTTTATAAAGTTCAAAATCTGCCAGGAGAAGGAGATACCATAGTTGACTTTCCCTCTTCTCCCTTGACTTAGGTGCTTCTGTTAAGATAACAAAGAAAAATGAGGAGTCTTGTGTTTTTTTCCCCTCCAGAGTATGAAAAAAGTAATGACTTTCAATACTGTTTAGATCTATAGCATTACTTGGGGTGGGCAAGTGGGCCACCAGTCCTGGGTTCCAATTTAGTGGGTGGGTCAGAACTGTGTCCCTACCCTGCCCCCCTTCCTACCCTCAATTTATAGTGGTTTGCCAAGGGTGCAAGCCCTGTGCATTAAATCTGTGGTACTTATACACTAATTCCCAGTGTAGTTCAGGAAAACAGAGTACAAGATTCTTGCAGTCCTGACAGGTAGTGGGTAGCCTGTCCAACTCCAAGACCTTTGTTTACTAGAGACTGCTTAGTGAAGACAGAATGATGCAAATAATGGAAATTTTCAGCTGTATATCATGTTACAGAAGGAAGATTTCTTTCTTATTATGATCTTCCTTTTGTGGTTTGAAATAAGGACTCACTAGGTAGAATTTTGAATGCATTGTAGAATAAATCTAACCTTAATGCGGATTGAATGAGGTCCTTCATTGCCTGTACAGTCTGACTTTTTGATTCTGGTAGTTCTCTGAAAACATGTATAAATCATGAATTCATAACACATGTTGGTATGTAGAGCTGGTTGGCACAAAACTTTTTTTTAAAGAAAATTATCATAATTTTCAGTAAAACATTTAGTCAGCTTTCCACATTTTTGAGAATTCTGTGATTTTGTTGAAAAATGTGTTTTAAACCTGAATTTCAGTAATGGAAATAATGTTGATTGTTTCTATTTATACCATTGGAAGCTCTTTATCAATACAAAACCAATATGGGGAAAGCAAGTAGTGTGCAAGGATATGTTAGAAGTATGCTAACAGAATTGTGTGGGAAGCATTATGCCTGTCTCTAGCCAATGCACATAACTCTCTTTTTTCAGGCCTGTGTACTGTGTACATATAAAATTTACAATTTTTGTTATGATGATTATTTCTAATGCTGTACATCTTGCAGTGTCTTGATGTGATTCTTTCTAACTGCAAATTCTCTAGCTAAAGTTAAATTAAATTAATATTTTTCTTATAATGCTCTCTGAGCAGAGAGCTGTCCAAATAGTGTCCCACAGGCTGCTTGTGGCTCATGAGGGGTTAATTTATGGTCTGCGCCTCCCCCCCCCGCCCCTTTGCACCTAGCTGCTGCTCCCGCTTTGGCTGCAGCAGCAGCTGGGGGCTATGGCCTTCCCTGTTGGCTTCTGCTTCTTGTGTCTTCCCTAGGGCTCATGTGGTGTGGTGCTGGCTCATGTGGTGTGTAGTCAGTGAGCTGGGGTTGCTGTTGCGTGGTGCAGTGGTGTAAGAAGCCATGTATGCATCCAGTGCAGTGAGGCAGGGAGGTGCCTGTGTGGATGCAGCCTGGGGGTACTTGGCTTGCACTACTGCAGTCCACATGTCATGAAGCCCTAGTGGTGCAGCCTGCATGAAATGCAGCCCCCTGCCATTTAGACAGCCCTGATCTGAGCATATCTGTCCTGGATAATTATATATTTGTAGTGATTAACAGATACTTTGACTGAATTGAAGCTAGTAGTAACTAGAAGGTCTGCAGCAGTGGTTTATTGGGTTATTGCTGAGGCAAACCTAAATGTAATAATCCAGATGCCAGTAAAATGGAATGCCAAAGGTAGAAGAACCTTGCTTTATACAAAATGGATTTTTATTTCTCAAGTTTTTGAGAATAGGAATAGAAAATATTTTCAAATGTAATAGATCTGACATGGCAACATTGATTCCCTTCCCAAACTATAAATGTACTGCTGAATTGTTAATCTGAAAGTTGAGGCATGGAAGTCTCAAGGATCTGCAAAAGGTGACATTTCTTGAGTTTCAGCAGTATAGTGCAACAGGATTAGACTGGCAGTTCCTTTGCAAGGAATTTTAGGGTCTCACACTAGCTGCAGGTAATTTGTGCTTACAGTTAGGAAGATTTGTTGCATTTTTATGAGAAGGGATTTGAAGAAACAGGCAATTAATGCTCTTTTACAGAAGAGGAATTGTTTGCCAAACTAGAGTAGATTCTAATTAAAACACAAGTAGGGGAGTGTATTTTAAGTGAGTATAACAGAGCAGTGGGAGTGAGGAATCCTGGGTTCTAGATAGCTCTGTTAATGATTATATCTATTTGGCTTTGGGTAATTCCTACTGTGCTTCACTTAACTCATCTGTAAAATGACAAATATCTCACCTCCTATTAATTGTAATAGGAGGTTTGACTAGTACTGTTTATAAATCTGGGGAAAGTAGGTTTGTGTAACTCTGAAAGTCTGGTACATAAACTGACAGTTGGAAATGGTTTTGTGGTGCATTATTTGCAGGGATGCCTTTTCTGTTTTTAAATACCCTTTTTCTACTCTTTGGAAGGAAAAAAAAAGCAGCAGCCACTGGATTGTCAATTGTTATACAAAAACTAAGTAGTAAATTCAGTAAAAATCCTGAGATCACATTTTCTAGATGAATTGCATTATGTATAAGAAACAAAATTTTGCAACTCTAAGGGCGAAGACATAAGTGACATTTTTTGTGGGACCGGGCCTCTGAAAGCACTCTAAAGCCATGCTTTGATACATGTGTGTTTTTTAGCCCAGCCCTGCCCCTGGGGCTGTCAGCAGGGAGGGAGGGGGGAGGAAGGTTGGGGAAGCCAACAGCAGTGTGCTATCACCTGGGTTTTGCCTTAGTTTGAGAGTCTTAGTTCTTTACATCCTGCTTTTTAGCTCTGGAAGTCTATCTCCAGTTTGTCAGTCAAGATGGCAGCCATTCCCTGTATTCAGAACATTGGAAAGCCCATCTATAGCATGTATAAAGATTAATAAGGAGAATCTTGTATCAAGACAATGGTGTTTCCTTACAAAAACAAACCAACCAATCTGTTTTTTCCTGTCCTTTTCCTCAAGGATCCCGCCTTCGTCAAGAGGACTTTCCACCCCGGATTGTCGAGCATCCTTCAGATGTGATAGTCTCTAAAGGAGAGCCAACAACTCTGAACTGTAAGGCTGAAGGAAGACCAACTCCCACAATTGAGTGGTACAAAGATGGAGAGCGAGTGGAGACTGACAAAGATGACCCGCGCTCTCACCGTATGCTGCTGCCCAGTGGATCTTTATTTTTCTTACGTATTGTACATGGACGCAGGAGTAAACCAGATGAAGGAAGTTATGTTTGTGTAGCAAGGAACTATCTTGGTGAAGCTGTAAGTCGCAATGCATCTCTGGAAGTGGCATGTAAGTAAATCAGATCGTTTACACAATCTAAAACTTTATAATTGTTTTGATGCTAGTGCATAGCTCTGCAGTGCCAGGCCAGCAGATAACTAATGTAGGTAGGCATGATATTTTACTTTTAACTATCACTCTTAGTCAAATATTTTTCCTACACGTCTATTCAGAACAGTGACCATATGCGATTTATATTGAGGTACTGTTCCATCCTTATGATTATAAGTTTAATCGTGATTGAACGTAGCTTAGACAAAGCCTTATTCTTCCTTTTAAGGAGCAATCTAATTTTGAAACTGTTGGTAAAGTTAGTTATGCTGAAGCCTATGTGTAAAGAATTCTATAATTTAATGTAAAGTGCACTGTCTGTTTCTCTTTATTAAGTCATCTATTACTTTATTCAGTAGCAGTCAGCTTCTAGGTGACATACATGCTGTGTACTGTTGGAAGCCTCAGTACTTTCAGCATGCTCTTTTATCATAAACTAATACAGATCTCATTCATTTTGTCTGGCATGCGAAAATTGTTCGCCATTTCTCAAAACACCCAGAACAGCCGTGTTCCTATTGATTCTCGTTGTCTATGAGTGAAATCATCACAGATCTTTCAGAGACCACCAAACATGCATGATCTGCTTCCAGTAGAGCATACTGAAGGAGTCATTTTATTTACATGTCAACTTAGCCTGACTCACATGAAATGCAAAGTTGTTGCATATTGATTGTCCATAACTACCATATTTACTTGAATCCAAGACAAGATTTTTCCCCCCATTCAGTGTCGGGGGTTATATTAGAGT
>NW_005842245.1:1344675-1352616 GCF_000455745.1 Alligator sinensis
GGGGGGTGGGGGGGAGAGGGCGGTGGCAGGCAGGCAGGCAGCTACTTCGTCTGTGATCCCAAGCCGAAGACAGAGATGGAGCTGGAGCCAGGGCCAGGGCCAGGGCTGGAGTTGGAGCTGTTGCCCCCCTCCCCGTAGCTTCTGTCCCCTGTCACTTCTGCCACCCTCTCACTCTACCTCTATCCTGGTCCCAGGGCTGGGGCTGGAATCACAACAACCACTGTTACTTGGCTGGATGGAGGATGGATGCTCCATGCCCCAGGATTGGAGCTCCATGTGTTCCTTGCCCCAGGCTGGAGCGTGACCAGAGCCAGAGCTGAGAGTAAGTGGTGGTAGAGGGAACCTAGTGGGGGATGCAGACACTGTGGGAGGGAGACAGGTGGCTGCAGGGGGCAGGTGCCAATGGTCTCAGTCACTTTGGGGGGCAGGGGAAGGCGCTGAGGGGGAAAGGTGCCAGGGACAAGGAGGATAGGCAGCAGCGGGCAAGGAGTGGGGGTTAGATCACTTGACTTCTACTGGCCATCACCTGCTATGGGTTGCCTGGGGTGCCTCCCTGCCCCTGATTTCCCCAGTGCAGCAGTAGGGAGACACAAATTTTAAGATGATCCACCAATAATTAGATACTATACATGGAATATTATAACAATTTAGTAATTAGATTCTATACATCATTTGGGGGCCATCTTAAACTCAAAATCATCTTGGATTCATGTTAATACAGTAATTATGTGGTTTGGTAAAAGGAGATGGAGAAAAGGAAAATACATTTTAGTATATAAATATTCTTTAAAATCCGGAATCGTTAACCTTTTCTTGGACTTCAGTTTTCACTACAGGCTCTGATTCAGCCTCTACTTTTACGTAAACATATGTTTAATTGTAGATAGATTGTTAATCTCTAGTAGATTCAATAGTTACCTAAAATGAAGTGGACCTGAGCATGTGCTGAATGTGGTGCAACAATTTTGCTTGCTACTTTTAAATCTTTACATGATTAATCTTCCAATTTTCAACAGTCACCATTATATGAGAATATTTACTATGTATACCTGGCCCTGTGGCTATCATCAATTATAGCCTTTGTATGTAAGCTAATGAGAGGAGAGCTTTTATCTGAAAATGATCTGAAGGGTATCAGGAGGACTGCTTAAGTTTGTTTTACTTACATGTTGCACAAAGGCTATTCCTTTGAAACAGTTATCAGAAGGCATTGGATTAAGTAGCACAGAAGGGTCAGCCAGTTGATTATTTTTACCTCTGGCTTCAACTGTGTTTCAAATCATAAGTACAAACTAGCTTACAGCTCTCATTCAAGTCTACCTTGGACATTTGTTCAAACCATGAAGGCATCAGTTCAGAACGGGTAAGTATTCTGGGCTGATGAAAAGACTCGGGCTAGCATAAAAGAGTTTGCAAGATATGAGAGGAAAACTTAACCATAAATTTCAAGGTAAACTTGTTGAATTATTCCTTTTACAAGCACTGATGTTTTGTAAAGGTGTTTGATAAGAGTAGCACAGGTAGGAACACTTTTAAAATTTTGGGTTTCTTAACTTGCGGATCTACTTGCAACATTGAGGTGAAAATGTTTGTTGTTTAAACATGGAGAAAAAAACCTGCTGCAATTGCACCTTGAGTTGTCACACCAACACAACTGGGGGCTTTAGGCAAAAGTGATCTTATATTGCATCAGTTCTCACTGATCTCTACTTCAATGACTGCTATGAGACTCCAGTTACATTATGCCTAGTCTCCTGAGATACGATTTTAACCACTGCAGCTGGTGGCAGGTCATGCATGAACTAAACAGCAGATAACAGAAGACTGCAAAAATAATAAAACGAGGTTTCATTGTAGAAGGTATTTTAGGGAAGGATTGCAAGACTTGAAATTTGAGATCTGAAACCAAAGCCAAAGTTTTCGTAATGGCATCATGCACCTGACACCAGATTATAGCTTTGAAGTTTAACTGTCTGAATTCTTCAATTAAACTCTTTTGGGATTAAAGCAAGCATTCCTGGGCCATTTATTTTAAATAGTGCTTTGCCTCTGCTGGAACTGCAGCATGTTTATCATTGTGAGAGGGGTCTTCAGTGAAGTTGATGAAAAAGTTTTAATAAAATATTCATTATCATTAAAGCACAGGATAGTTGTATCCACTCTCATGGTTCTATGAAAAAGTGCAGATTGAGGGTTCACACCTGTGTGAAGAGTAGCATCTAATTGCTAAAACATAGCTTTTACTAGAGACTGGCAGCAGAACTATTCAACTCTTCCCAGTTTGGTTTTGAGAGACCATGTATTTCTCATTCAAGTGCCTGCTTTTTATACTCCGACATATAAAATAATTTTCCAAACATTTGTAAAGAACTGCGATATTAAGGCTTTTAATAGGAGTCTTAAGACTCATGAAAAAAGTTTGAGGAGTTTCTCGAACAGTCCATCAACCCTAGAGAAATGAGCTATTGCTGACAGCTGTCGTCAGCTAGATCCCCACTCACCTGTCCTCAGCTGCTGTTGAAAAGAGTTTAGTTCTTCGTGTAGATGGGACAGCACAGTGTTGTTAAGAAAAAGCATGATAGGCCACATTCAACGAAGTTTCATTCATAGTACCTGTAATCATGTTGAAAACTACTCTGTCCGTGCTAAAAGCTAAATCGTTTTCAGCAGCAGATGAAGAGGAGGTTATAGGGACCCTCTGCTGACAGCTGCTGATTTGTCTCCTTTTTTTAACTGTCAGCGGACTCAAACTGACAGAGGAAACTGCTGTTTTTCAGAGTTTTCAAAACTTGAATCTTCTCAGTGTTTTTGGTAAATAATAATATGGTAATAATAATAAAACCCTCCTATTAAATAGTCCTTAATGTAAAGATGAACAACTTCTATGCTTTACTACGTTACATAAAGACACTATTTAATAGATGTATGTTTTGTTAGTCTCCTGGATTACTGCCCAGAGGGATGTGCATGCTTCTGATTTTAGGCTAATATAATTGCATTTCATTCATATATTTTTTTCCTACGCCTGCTGCACAAGCACTCTAATTATAAATCCCTGATTACCTTTACTTACAGTTTTCCAGTTTTTCATAGGGGGAAAAAAAGAAAAATGACAAGTTCATAAGATTGCAAAAATTTGCAAACCCAAACAGCACACTATTACCAAACCATTCATTTTTCAGCCTGATCTCCCAAGATACACATCTCTCTAAACTGTGATTAATTCCATGGGCACTCAGCACCTTACATGATAAGAACCTATGTAATTAAGGCAACAATCTGAGTAAAGCACTTAAACATATGCTTAAATCTATCCTTACTCAGGTCAGTTTGTAAGCACATCCCAGTGGGACACAAATGTGTTTTTGAAGTGCTTTGCTAAATAGGAATACTTCTCTGATTTGGGTCCCTAAGTAAGACACTTGAAATCAAAAGAACTGCTAGAATTCATGCCTTAAAAAAGGTTATCCCTATTTAGGAAATCATTTAAACATACACTTACAGTTGATCATTCATTGATGGATTGTTTTGCTTTTTCTTTTACCAATAAATAAATAAATAACCCAACTAAGTAGAATTCTTGTTCCTAAAGATTTTATCTTGAAGGCTTTTGATGTGAAGCATTTAAGTCATGCTTTTTTTTCAATTTGAGGTTCCATTGTGGTTGAGAAATGTCAATCAAATATCAGATGTATTCAAACAACAATATGCCTGAAAATCTTTAGGAGCGTCCTATTAATGGAAAAATAATTCCAACATCTGTGATTTATACATATGTATGTAATGGAGAATTTTGCTGGGTTTTTTTTATGGTTTTACCATAAAACAACTGAAAAATATTTGCTATATTAAAAAAAAGAGTAAGGTGTTTATCTTCAGTTTGAGTATTTAAAATACTGCAAATAGGGTTTTTTAATGCATTTTACTGTTGTTATTATTAGATGCATCAAAAGGAGTAATACCTAAGACTAGCATGGAGGGTCTTTTAAATAATTTGACTCCACATTACTTACAACCTACCTTGTACCTTACAAAATATGTTTAGTGCTGTTTAAAAATATTTTGAAAATAAAAGCACAGTCGTTCACAATGCAGAAGTGGCTGTGACTGAACCTTTGAGGTGGAGTTTTCCAGTGGGAATATCAGGAGACAGTGGTGTGGAGTTTTCCAGTGGGAATATCAGGAGACAGATTTGCAATAGCTACTGTAGATAGGATTTCAGTTTCATGCACTGGGCGCCACATGTAAAGAACAGAAAGAGCATGAGGGGTTCTTGCACCGATTCTGCCTGCTTGTGATCTAGCCTGAATCAGTGGCAGCCCCCGGAGATAGCAGCTGTAGCCCCAGGTGTTAAATATGTGACAGCAGCTTGATCTATCGACCGCTGTAAGAGGGGGCTTTGGCCTAAATGAAAATTCATGAAAAATTGATGAAGTCCCCAGATTATTTTTTTTGTTTTTCTTTTTCCTTTTTCAGTGCTGTGCCAGTGCAGCGTGGAGAGATGAACTGAGGTGTTGAATGCTTTAGTGGCAAGGAGGTTGTGGTTCAAAGGTCAAGGGTCATGGAAAAAACTATCATTTCTTCCTCCTCCTTTCTTCTGAAACAAAACACAAGGACTTCTCAGATTAGCTGGCTTTGATTATCAAAATAAAAAGCAGAAACATTCAAAAGTAGGGGGTACTCCTTTGGAGGTGGCAGGAAGGAGAAGTGGAATGACTGGGGGTACATGGTGGTGCTGATACAGAAGTGTGAACAGACTCTGATTCATGGTTCCATTGGAGAACTAGAAATACATTGAATTCCATGACTGCAGTATAAATTTTGGCCTCCATTTTTCAGTGCTGTGCTTGAACTGAGGTCATTTGGAGAAAGAAAAAGGTCTTGCATTATTTATAGGTCACAGATTGCTGGAATAGCAAGCTTTGGAACACTTTCCAAACATAATGATCCTGTTTGCGTTAAATCCAAAACTAAATTGATGTTTTATCTGTAACAATAAGAGAGGTTACAGCAGTAGACTTGAGTGTTTAGCAAAAAGTCACAGGTGTACTCCAAAGTGAATGTAAGCCAAAGCTTTAACAAAATAAATCCTATATTATAAAATATCTGGTTTATTTACAAAATATGAAGACGGAAAAATGTGAGGAATATAATGTTGAAAAAAACCCTTATAATTCCTATGGATATTCTCTGTATCTCTTGCAAAAGGAAACAGCACATCCATAATGATCAATCAATTCAGTACATGTATTTGGAATCCAAAGTATATGCAAAATAACATGACATCAGAAACTGTGAAATATTGGTATGATGAAGCAAGATGGTGTCCTCATTCTAGCCCCTATTGGGCAAATACTTGCAAATATGAACAAGTTCATAGTTGCAACTGTCAGTTTCAGCAGAGAAACTAATAGCTGGATCAAATATCTGATTTACTTTCAAATACGTTCATCGTCTTGCACCGATTTCATTCACTACCCTTATGCCAAGTGAGTCTAAAACCCTACCTCTCTTATCTCATAGCTCTTTGTGTTTGTCTGAGGCAGGTATAAATGACTTCAGAATGCAATGGAGAGGGTTCTGCTCAGAACAGTGCAAATGCATAGTGGTACCTACCAAGGAGTATAGTCCTGTGCTAAAATACGTGATCGATTACATTCCACCAAGTCTCAATGTTGTTGAAAACTATCTGTCTCTGTCAAAAGCTAAATCTTTTTCAGTATCTGATGAACAGGAATCTTGGTTTTCTCTACTTAAAAATCGTAAATTCTCTGATAAAATATGTTTTTCACTGATTAACTCCCCCCAATCTGCGATTAAAATGGAACACTGCTATATATATATATATATCTAAAAGGATCAATTGAACACAATGTTTTATTGATATATATGCAATTTTAAAGCAATTTGGAAGCCTATCAGCGCTTCAATCACTATTATAAAATAAATTCTGAATAGCTATAAGTTTTGGTTTTTGATTTTGTGTTTTTTATCATGGAAAATAAGAGCTCCACCTGCCCCCCTTCACTCACCAGGATGCAGGTCCAGGCCTCTTGCTCCCAAGCCTCAACCATCCATCCCTGCTGGTGCCCCTCACTCTACAACCACATCCCCCCAACCCTGCCGGTGCCCCTCACTCCCCACCCACAGTCCCCCACTCCCTCAGCCCTGCCAGAGGGGGCCCCCAGCTGCCAGGTATATGGGCCAGGGACCTGGGTCCACAACCCCCTGCCCTCCACAGCAGTGTATGAGCCCCGGCTGCCACCCACGGGAGGTGGCGGCTGCTGCGGCAGAGCAGAGCATGGAGCCTGGTTCCCCTACTCCCATGGGCAGCATGTCTGGGGTGGAGCCCATGGGGGTGGTGGGGACGGGTATGGGCTACCTACTATGGGCTCAGGCTTGGGCTCCTCACCCTGTTGCCTTCCCCTCCATGGCCTACATGGCCCAGCGGGAGGGACTTGGTACTGCAGGGCAGAGTGGGGCTGGGCGGGGAAGCTCATTAACACTGCTGGGAGCTCCTTGCTGACATGGCAAGGCACCTCCTGCCCACCTGGCAGTGGCGAGGGGCACAACTCTGCGCTTCCACCCCTGTTGCTGCTGGGCAGGCAGGGGGCACTTTGCCAGGGCGGTGCAGGGCTTGCAGCAGCAAGGAACTTCCCTGCCTGGCCTTACTCTGCCCTGCTACTCTGGGTCCCACCAGCTGGGGCGTGTAGGCCCCAGGTGAAAGGCAGCAGGGCAGATAGCCCACCCACGCCCTGCACATAGATCTGGGGGGGCATGTACCTCCTCTTCCCACCCTCCCCCCACCAGGAATGTATGTGGGAACTGGGAGCCCTATGTATGTGGGAACAGCTCCGACCTAAGCCTCCCTTGTTCTGTCATCTGTCACCACTGGGTGGGTCACCACAAGATGCTAACTCTGCGGTAGCCTAATAAGTGTGCAGTAGTGTGTCGAGCAAAAAAACATGCTAATATGCTACTGTACAGTAGTATTAGGCTACTGTGCAGTAAGCATCAATAAAATCCTGTGTTTACCGGGTGCTATTGCACAGTAGCTCGAGTTACTGTGCATTGATTTAGTACTTGGCTAACCAAGTACTAAACTTAATGCGCAGTAACTATGGCTCATTAATTAACTTGTAGACATGCTGACTGAGAGCAGTATGATTTGAATTGGTGAGATAGCCCTAGCTTTTTCCACTTCCTGTATACAAATTCAGGTTCTATAGTGTTAGTGACTGCTGACCTGCTCCCCCTTTCCTACTTTTATGCCACTGGTAGTCACCTCTTGATAGGCTTGAGGCACTATTTTTAGACTCAAGGCACCTCTCAGAAAATTCCAGCTCTAGTTTTTACTCATTTTTTGGATATGGAAAAATAATACAGCAATTTTTCTGTTGCAAAGAACTCAAAAAGACCACAACAGGTCACAGTGTTTTTAACATTATACATTCCTTTTGGAAATTTCTGGGTTTATTTTGTGAATCATGCACACCTAACAACACTAACATTGCTTCCCACCCTTGAAAGGCTCTCAAGGTACTCCAGGATGCCGCCCTACCCTGGTTGAGAATCGCTGCCCTAACGTGTCTGATTTCTCTGCTTTCCATCATTATCTCTGTTTTTATCCTGAAAGTCTTTTGCCTCCGCTCACCTCCTATAACAAGTTCTTTGATCTTGTCCTCAGTTCTCCATAACTTGAATAGATCATTGGTTTCTCGCACCTAAAAAATGCTAAAGGCAAAGCAAAGCTCTCTAGGATCACTCATTTCCTTTCTGAAATTCATGTGTTCAGTGCTTTCCTCCCACCCCCCCCTTGTTCCTTTGCACAAAGAGAAAGGTATTGACATTACATTTTGGAAGCTATTTGCAGAGCTCTCCATCTGATTCTGCTTTTAATAATCTCTTGCACATCGCTTCATTTGATTTTGAAGCTTCCCT
>NW_005842245.1:1352647-1355812 GCF_000455745.1 Alligator sinensis
CAAGCCTTACTGTTTATATAATTCTGAACATTCTACCTGATAAAAGGTTGAAAGCTTAGTGACTGTGGATGACTCATTGCTTTCTTTAGAGAGGGGGAAAAAAAATCTCCTGGCGTATGTGGGCTGATCGTATATTACTGTGTGTGTTTCATGTACTTATTCTGTGCTTGACATTTTTCTAATTTTAGTTAGTCCAGGAAATAACACAGCTGATCAAGATAACAGGCAGCATCAAATTATTTAACAAATTTGCATTTCCACACCTCTGCTCCCTTTTGCTGAAAACCTATGAGCAGTATTTGAATATTAATTGAAATACTGGCTATTGTTGGCATATGCCTCAGACATGTTGTACTACTTTGTGATGTCAAGTCAGATAAAAAAATTCATTTGAAGCAACACTCCAGACCATTCATTTGCAAACACTACATGATCTAAATACTAACAAAGTGCATTCCACTGCTAATTAACAGAAATCATTAGGGCAAAGTTGGTGGATGTTATACATTAATAGGTTCACATTCAGATTATCACATTATTTGTTCATGAAAACTAGAATCTTATCATTCTCTCTCTCCCCCTTTTTAATGAAAGCTTTTTTTCTCTCTTCATTCAAGACCTTCTGTATTGTGTTTTTCTGCTCTCAAGGGATTAAAATATCATCATGTTTTTTTATGATGAGAGCTGTTTCAAGATCCTTCCACAGATGTTTTAGATTGAATAATTTCATGTCTGATGGGTCTTCAGTAGGGAATGAGGTGATGTTTTCCATCCAGCTCCTAGTAGACTATCTGGTTCAGATTTTGCAGGGGGCACATGTGTGGTCTTGTATGGATGTTTCTGGCATTCTTTTCTGTTTGAAGGAAGTGGTAAGCACATGGCATGAATTTACTGCTTGGTGAAAGTCTATTCATTCTTTTATGTTCAGGCTTATGTGCAAGTTTGTCACTGTTACTTCAGACATCACAGATATCTGCCATCTGTTGTACCAACACAGGATTGGAAGGGAATTCCTGGATAACTCCTGAGTCTGATCCTCTGCTCTTGCAAGCAGCTGCATCATGGTTTGCCATTCACAAATTTCTCCAGCTATAGTTTAAGTCTAGTCTTTTTTCAGACTACTCTGGTACAGAATTTTATTTTTTGAAGATTAGAAAAAAATATTTTAATTCCCAGCCTGAATTTATACATGGCCAGCTTGTATATACATATATTTTTGTGATAACATTATTCTTAAGTTTAAATTATTATTTGCCTTTCCTGCTGTTTACCCTCTAATGTATAGATAGATCCAGTCAACTCCTTTCAGTTATTTGTTTTGTTGTTTCTAGTCTCCTTTCATAAAAAAAAAAGCTCCCCATTTTCCTTGTTCTGAAGCACTTTTCAGTTCCTGTTCTAATCTGAATCTCCCCCACCCCGAACTTGAACACAGTGTTCCCTTCATTGGCACTGAGGTCAAGTCTTGGTGGTCCTCTCCATAAACCGCAAGCATCCAGGGCCCACCTATATGGCTACATCTGTAGCTATAACCACAAAGGAAATGGTCCTTTCTTGGGAAAATGCAGCTTGGAAAATTTAGAATGAAATATATGGGAAACAAAACCAAACTGCCCTTGAGGTTTAGTTGTAAAATGATTTTTAAGGGAAGTTAAATTGTTACCTTCCAACTACTTTTAGATCATGCTGTAACAGCTGCTTTTTTGATAGCATCAGCTGTGTGTATACCATTTCCCTGACACACAAGCAGAATTAACACAGCTTAACAAGGAAGAGGAGCAGAAGACTATGACTACTGCTAGGGCCTCCCCATGCAATCCAAGTTACTTGTTACATTCTTAAATAGTGTAGAGATTTAAAAAAAAATGGTGAAAAGTTAATCAATACCTTGGAGCTCCTTGGGCTAGTGTAGATTAAGGTTTGCCAGTGTTGGTAGCCAGTGGCACACGGGGGAACAATGTGGCACACAGGGGAGCATCATATCTACCTTTTTACTTCCTAGACTCAATTCAAGGTATCCATTCACAATGGGGTTGACTAGGGGTTGTCTTCTGTACAAGCCCAGAGTAAGGGTTAACTCATGCCCTAAATGCTCTGCTGTAATGGACTGCAGAAATAGGCATTATTTAAACACTTGGGTACTATTCTTATTTTATATTTTGGCAGAGAAATTTAGTGAGCTTTTAAGGGACAGTCTTTAGCAGGGAAACTTTGAGCCTTACCCCAAACTCAAGATGAAGGCTGCACCTAGTTGACCCAACTTCAGTGACTACATGGCCATTTGACCTGGGAAGGCAAAGGCAGCCAGCTGATGTTAGCCACATTACTTTTCTTCTGTGCTGTTATGTACAAAAATAGGCATGTGTTCATCACACTAACCAAATATGCTGCTAGGCTGGTATGGATCTGACTCTCATCTTTAGGGAAAGGAAGATTCATTATAAAAAGATTAAATTAAAATGTGGGAGTCCTTGTGTTTTGTTCATTAGTACCATACATTGCACTTGCATTACATTTCTTATCCTTTCATTTTATAATAAAGAAATGAAATAGAAAACAATGAAATGATGTCTTTGAGGCAGCCTTTATACTGCTCACAACAATGAATAGGAACCCATATCAGATCTAAAAACCATTATTAATGCTAGTATTTATTGAATACACATATTTATTTAGCTGATGGCTCAAACTGACAAATTTTGGATAAACACCAATGGTTTCCATACTCATCCAAATATGTTAGTTTTAAAAAACTGGTCTCCAGTCTCATAAGGAAAGCTTTTGAGCAACTGTCCTTATTTTAGTTCCAGCTGGAAGTGGCAGGTGCTGATGCATTAAAATGAGGGGTTGGGAAGAAACCAACAACACAAAACCAAGCCCTCCCACCCCCCACAAAAAACCCAAACCAGAAAAAAATAAAAATATTTGAGCACAAAGATTTTCAGATCTCTGAGTCAATTTAGCATGCACCTTGTGTGAAAATTCAGAACCGTTCTTATTTCAGTTACAGTAGTTTTCCTATCTTATTTCCAATTTAATTTTCTGCTGTTTTCTTAAAGATTTTGCTACCCCATTTCAAATAAAAAAAATCTGGTAGTTTTTAAAGATTCTGATATTAGGACCTGTAAATATAAAGACAATGTGGGACTATATTCAACTTGGCATTCC
>NW_005842245.1:1355843-1373411 GCF_000455745.1 Alligator sinensis
ATCTCTTCTATTCAAAAGTGGATACTATTTAATGAGGTCCCTAGGACAATAGGATTGGCAATGCTCCACGTAACAAAACCAACATTTTTACTTCCCATCTTTATCTTTTTCTACTTTCTCTCTATCTTTAGAGGCTATCAGAACTTAGTTTCTAGAGTCACATATACTGACAGTCTTAAGCAATAAAGAGATTTACTCCAGATCAGAAAATCCACTGTTCATTCAATACTTATTCAAACTCTCTTTACTATTTGGATTTGCATAACTGGATTTGAGTTATTGTAGGAAAAAGCTTTCTTAGTAGGTTTCTTTTGCCCCTGGCCCTTTCACACACAAGGAAAGCCTCTGAGGGCATTTTAGCACTTCCAATTCTTGTCATGACTTGAAGTAGAAAAGTGTAGAAGTTGTGAAAAATAATGGATAAAAGTATCTGGGTTTAGGTGAAAGATTAGGTCATTCTAAATTATTACTGAAACACTTCTCATTTTTACCTGAGAGGTGATCTTCAGGAAAGGAACTTGTGCATGCAGAATTAGTTGGAATAATTTAACTCTTTTGTTTGTTGTGGGGTATCCCCTCCCCCTTCCCCCCCTGTTTAAAGCAGAGGAATGTTGATTCTTTCTTTTTTTTAATTAGTAGTGAATAAAGTGGCAAGATAAGCATTATCTGTAAGATACAAACCTATGTGCATACTGGAAGCTGGCAAATTGAAACAGAAATGGAAAGAAACTCCCAGGAAAAGAAGCTCCTTCTGACCCAGTTTTAGTTCTTTGAACTAGCTGGCATTGTAAACTGGGATTAAAAAATCTAAGAATAAAAGGAAAAATTTATGTCACTCAGCTGTCAGCAGTGGGATTGTAGCCCACTTTTACAGTCCCTTTTGTTTCTATCTAGGTACTTGCATAACTCATCACTGTCCAATCTAACTGCTTCAGGCACATTACTGTAAATAGCCTTATACCTTATAGCCTTTGTGAGGAGTACTATTACCCCCATTTTACTAATGTGGAACTGAGACACAGAGGATGTGTATACGTTGTCCTACTGCTAGGAAGTGCACAGTGCAAGGTGCTGTGCCTGATCTGTGTGTGCTGTCTACCAAACTGGGTGTAGTGTAGTCAGTACAGTACTGGGAGTACACCAGTAAGCTTGGCTTCTGCAACAGTTTACTCATCATCTCCCGATACCAAGCAAAGCCAGCTACGTTAAATCTGGTTCAGTGATAATACCCATGGAGTGAGCATGTTGTGACTTATTGTGGCATTCCATCATGCCACATTAGGGGTGCAAAGACCGGCCCAGGGAGATTAAGGCACATATCCGAAAAGCCATTTTGAATCTTAAGTGCAATTTAGGCAGCATTTAGGGGCTTAAGTCCAAGAGACTGATCCACAAAATCCATGCGATGCCTGATCCACAAAAGCCATGTCTACATGTGCATTAATGTGTAGTGATTACTGCACATTTAGTTAGTATACCTGTTATTACAATAGAATTAGCCTACTATGCTTTAGCATCACGTAGAACGCATGCTCTGGTGCTACTGCGCAACAGTGCTGGTTACTGCAGGTAGCTAAACTAAATGAGCAGTAATCAGCACTGCTTCACAGTAGCACTGGCGCATGCGTTCTACGTGACGCTGAAGTGCAGTAGGCTAATTCTACTGCGCATTAGCGTGGGTTTTGCCCGCTGCTGTAGTGTACTGCTCTCGAATTAGTCTACTGCACTCAAAGTGTCTCATGTAGATGCGCCTGCTGAGACTCAATAAGCACCTAAGTTCTATCAAAGCACTTAGGTGCCATAAAGGACCATCTTCTTTGACTACTCTATCTATCATACTGAAAACAACAAAACAAATTTAACAGAATGTTTTTGCATGCTTGTACTTTTAGTTTTCTTGATTAGTTTTCTATTTAGGCTTTATTTCAATAATACAGAAAAGGTAAAGTTTTTGTGCCCAGTTGCAGCTTGACAAACTATTAATGTGGAGTCCAAAAGTCTATACTTTCATGAAGAGAAATATGGAAATAATTGTGCTTTCTCTTACATTGATGGTAATCTGGAATATCTTCATTGAAATCCATTATATTACAATACTGCAAAATTGGAATAAGTGGGTGCATCTACACACATTCCTGTAGGTGGGTGCATCTACACATGTTATCAAGCACTTTCAAAGTTGTTTTTTTATATTAATACCGCAGGTGAACTCAAAAACTGGGTTTAATAATACTAACTTTCACCTATCTCTTGCAAATGATTTGGTTTTCACAGCATGGATCATTATAGGGAGTACAGTTAGATAGAGTTATAAAGTTAATGACACAACAGGACTAGTTTTCATTGGTGCACGGCACAAAGTTTTTAATCAAGACATGCAAAACTGCTGTGTAAATGAGATGTAATAAATTATATCTGGAACTATAATTTATAAGCCATCAAATACTTTTTATTTTCCAATGTTGAAGAAAATCATATCCTTAAATTATAGGGAAAGGTTGGCTATCCAAGTATTGATACGTCAGTACTTGCCAAAATATAATTTTTGTGTAAAATTTTAAGCATCATTAATGCTCTTAATAGTTTCAGTAGTCTGGAGCATGCAAGACACCCTTGTCCTCCTCAAGCTTCTGAATTTTAATGAAGTTTATTTGTTAAAAACACAGCATAATTTAATAATGAAATGAAATAGGTATATCTTTGGTCCATTTGACTTAGTTTAATGAAATCCTCTATATATGTCATATATCAAGTCCTTTTTTTCCTCCTTCCATTGTTTGTAAATATAAGCATTCTTGGGAAAGATCTGTCAAATATATTTTACCTTAAATTTTGACTTACTATTGTCAGAAAGTGGAATTAATTCTGTATCTTTTCTGAATTTATTGCCTTTTTGACAGCTGTATGTATGACATCTTTCAAAAAAGTTTGATATAAAACATTCTCTTACTAAATAGACCAGCACTGTAGAAACTTAAGGACAGTATACATATCTGTGCTTGTTTCCATAGGTAAGGACTGCAGGAGAAGGCAGGGTACATTTGCACCTTTATAGATTAAATTGAACATGTATAGCCTGAACTTTCGTAAGCAGAGGGCTTACTTCATCAGATGCTGCTATAGGGAACATCTGTGCATTTTTGCCAGAAATTCTTCCTATCCCAGAGTCTTCAGTCGAGGTGACCTCTGGAAGACTGGTATAGTGAGTGATGTAGTTAATGAGATCCAGTGACATCATGACCCTGATACCCTCATGGCCCTGCTTTTCCTCATCCATCTTCTTAGCTCCACAGGCTGTGAAGCAGTATGTGGAAGCAGGATTAAACAAGTGTGAATAAACAAGTTCAAGAGCTTTCTGTCATGGCTGCCAGCAGCAAAGTGAGACATTAATAACGCAAGGCTTAGGAAATATGTTGCTTTGCAATAGATGCACCTGGATAAGGTGCCACTTGCTTATGTGTTAATTGCTTTTCAAACTTCAGGAACAGTTTATTTAAGGCTCTTGTGGTGGCTATGAGGCTTGCCTGCCATTTTGTTTTAGTTACACAGCTGGTGGTACATTCAATCCAGTGATAGGTAATACATCATTTAAGGCCTCATCCAAAAAGATGCTGAGGCTCTGTATTACTAATAGGTTGGTCCCTTGGCTTGTACTATGCATTACTTGAGCTTTGATCTCAAGGCTTTGATTTCAAAGCCCAATTAATAGGGCTTTTGGGAGGTGAGGGGGAAAGGATAATTTCATCTATTTACATGAAAAGCAATCTAAGACATAGGGCATCCCATAAAAAAAAATCAGGCCTTCAGATAAGACTGGTTTATTACCTAATATGAGTTTTGTTTTCTGTAATATGATTTCAACCTGAGTCTGTTCCTGAAACTAAGATATAGAGATAAGCTACTTTTTCTTTCTGCTTGTGACAGTGTTTCAGGCAGTGTCTGTCCTCTCTTTGTCAAGAGCTTCTCTTTACCCTGTGGCACTCTTTGATAAGTTGACCAGTTGATGATTAAACACATCTATTTAGTTCAACGGGTCAGAGCTATTGCAGTGCATAGAAAATTACTGATGGATTATCAGTTTCATCACCTCTGACATCTGGCCTTAGCGTAGTCCATCATCCAAGAATTCATAACACATTTGCCTGGACAATAACGTGCTCAGCTACCTGTGTGATCATGGAGCTATATACTTGAAGCATTTTGTTCAGAATTAATAGGACAGATGTCATAGAAATTAGAAGGTTATCATCCTTTATAGAGTTAAAAGCATCCATTAGTATTGACTCATTAAGACTGTACTATGGTCAATATAGAATTTCATGTGTAATTCACCAATATTTGTCTTTTTCACACCTAGTATCACAAGAAACTAATTGTGCATTTTAAAGTTAAAACATTTGTCAGTCACACTAAAGCAAATATTGGAAATGAGACGTTTCAATAAAAGACATTTTATAAAAGATAAAATATATAATTGTCTCTTATTTTTCTCTGTTGCCTTTTTTCCTGTAGTGTAATAGTGGCAAAGAAATATTTTAATGGAGATATTTTTCTTCATATAATCATTCTAGATAGATATCTGTATATATTAGTTTCATGCTCGTTCCTGATGTCTGACACCAGAATTCAGGGTAGTTGTATTTTGGATAGTGGTCTGATAATATTCTGGGCGAAGGTCACAAACTGATGTTTGAAAGATGCTGAATACTTTTTATCATGGGCGGAGGCCCCAGTTAAGAGCAGCATCTAAGCACGTTCTTAAGTCCTCAGTACTTATATGAAATATGTACTTAATTGCTGCCCCAGAAGGTGTCCTCTTCATCTGGGTCTTCTGACAAGGAAAAAAGGGTGCTCACAGAGCTTCAGTGCCCAAGGAGTAGGGACCATTTTAGATTCCTGTGGATCGCATGAGTGATCAGAGTTGGGAATTCAGTCCAGTGAGAGAAGTAGCTGTGGTTGTGATTCTTTTTGAAGGAGGCTATTTCCTTTCACCATCCAACTAGTTAAAAAAGATGGAAGAGGCTCTTACAATTGAGACCCAGTGTTTTCAGTGTTTTTTTGTTCAAATTGCTTGCATTTGAATCAGTTATAGAAAGATCTGAGGAACCAGTTTACAACTCTGCCACTAGTGAGAGCATTACTTATCTTGCCTGCACTGGGGTTCTACTAACAAGACTATTAGCCTTTAGGTCCTCTCTCTGACATCTGATAATCACCTATAGGCACTCATTACTGTGGAACATGACCTCTAGCATACCAGTTACATATTTACTACTCCTTCGTTCCTCCTATGGTTAGTGTCTCATCCTAACACTTCTGCCAACAGCATTCTCTCCCAGTAGCATTCTCAGAACTTGTTTATAGCATCTCACCTGTAAAACAGCTGAATCTGTTATCCAGGTAAACAGTTCTTTTGTTAATTAAGAGGTATTAGAGTTTTGGATTCCAAAATTTTGATTTTCATATTTCAGTTGGGGGGTGGAGGGGAGGGGGAAGAGATTTTTTTTTAAAATGATAGAAGTATTTAGGAACTTAAGTCCCCTTTACTCATACCTTTAATTTTTATTCAGAAATCCTTCTATTGCACAGTTGTGTTATGAGTGTTAAATTGTTACACAACATGGCAAAGAGACTTTACTACATACCACTTGTTATTTTTGTGTTCAGCTTCTGCCAGTACAAAGGTGACTCACACCTGAGAGCTCTGTATTATCACACAGGTCTTTCTCCTTTTGGCTTTGCTTTTTAAACAGATAGTGAGAGCCTTCTTGCTCTTGTTTCTTTACTTGCTTCACCTCAATCTGTCCAAGCCCTGGATCACTAGAACAGAAGAACTAAGAAGCCAAACATCTGCTTTTCCTGTTCTGTTCTGCTGTATCTGTTCATAATGGGGACTAATCTGTACTCTGAATTCCAGTCTCATGGCTGGCTAATATAGTTGATTGGAACAGAAATGCATCATGCGTCCTTGATTACTCCTTTTACCTTCTGCATCCCCAGCTCCTTTGCCAGTCCCCTTCCCATAGACTAGATTGCCCAGTTTCTATCTCCATTGCAAGAAGATGTTTCTGTACTTCATAGATGTGAACCTTCAATGTGTGACCATTGGCTTTAGAGTCAAACCCTCCTTGAACCCAAGGCATGGACCTTTCTGGTTCTGCTGCTGTTATTTTAAGCATAGACCTGGAAGAAAAATTTTTCATAGAAAGAAATGTTTAGCCTTTTGTACCTGGCTGCAGTCAGTGAATTTGTGGGGAAAGATACTGTACAACCTAAAGGTGGCAAAATCTGATGCAGTGTCCAAGGGATAGAAAGTTGGTTGAAAAAATTCCACCTAAAATGTTTTACAATAGGAAACAGTTTTCTACTGATCAGTTCTTTTCTTGAAGAGCATCTGATTTCTGCAGAAAATTCTGATGTTTTTCCTCAAAATATTTTGTGTCTAGACTAAAATAATTTGACAACATAAATCTCCAAGGGTGTCCATGGCCAATATGTAGGGACCTATCAAATTCATGATTTAGTGACTTTTGCAGAAATCATGAATTTGGTAGGTCCCACGAAAAAGCCTGTTCCCTGCAAAAAGGTGTGGAGACCATGAAAATGCAGGAAAATGGAGGGTGGTGGGGTGGGCAGGAATAAAAGGGAGCTGCAAACAGAAGCAGGAAGCCCTGGCATACTGGAATGTGGGGGGGAGTTGGGGAGAGATTTTCACAGCAGAGCACGGAGCCCCCCCACCCCCCCACACCTCTGGCCGAGAGGCTGCAGAAATCCCTCCCCTTCCTGGAGATTGACAGGTGGCTATCTCTGAATCTCCAGGGAGAGGTGGGACTTCTGAGATCCCTTGGCCAATCAGATGTGGGGGGGGAGGTGGCGCTGCACTTCATTGTGAAAATGGTGCCCAACGCTGCACTGGGACCACGAAATCTGGAGGTAGCCTCTAGGCCTGTGCGAATAGGGAAGTATTTGATTTGGATTCAACCAATTTGGATTGATTCGGAGATTTGGATCACTGTCCCGAATCAATTAGGCCGAATCGGCTTTGGAAGTGTCGGTGCTGATTCAGAGATTTGGCCATATACTATAGTGGGGAATCACTGAAATACCTATAACTTTGTCATTTTTTGGCAGATTTGGATGAAAACAACAGGGATGGTAGCCCATTATGAGGGCATGACACCTGCCAACCTTCAAAGAGATAAGTGCAGGGTTTTGTGGGAAACTGCACCTTAAGATTCTGAAAGCAAAACTCGTGACAAGTGTGACTTTGTGTGTGTGTTAAGGCACAGTGGAATGAAACCAGCAGGGGTAGTAGCCTGTAACAGGGGGCCTTCTCAGTGCTCAGGCAGAAACAGCTTACAAAAGGGAAAGAAGGGCTGCAGACAGAGGCATATACGCTGTTGCTGTGTCCCTCCCCCAGAGCACTGTGATTGGAAGGGGACTCAGAGAAAAATAATAGTCACTGGCCAGCTACAGATGTCAGTCTTTCCCCCTCTGTTTCCCCTCCCTCTTTTCAGTTTCTGTTCCCTTGAAAGACTGCCTTCCAATTCTTTTTCTGAATCTTTTCCAGATCGATTCGGAGGCTCTGAATTGATTAGGAGGTTTTATTTGGTCTCCCGATTTGATTCAGATTTGGTGATTCAGCCTCCTAATCGGGCCGAATCTTCTCCAAATCAAATTGGCGACCGAAGCTTTGCACAGCCCTAGTAGCCTCCATAAATTAGGTAGGTCCATACTAATATGCAAAGACCGGGAACACTTAATTAAATGCACCTCCCTTCTTCTAAACAACACCATGGTGCAACTTGAGACGTGAAATCCGGCCGGCCAGCCAGCCAGCCAGGCTTACAAAGAAAAATGAGAGCTTGAGCCACCCAAATTCCAATTGTCAGAAGGCAAAGATAATGTTTTTGCAAGGTAAAAAAAAAATTGATTTTCAGTGAAAAATATCTCTAGTTTTGAATTTCTGACAACAGCCAACATTTTTCTTAGAAAATTTGGGTGCAACATTTTTCTTTCAATAGAAAGGAAAAAGGTACAATTTTCAGTTTGTTACTTTTTACCTGTGGAGAACAAAGTGAGAAGTGTTGGAGAAAGAGAGAGGCTTAGGGGTAGAAAAAAGGAGGACCACAGCTCCATTTTATTTATTTATTTTTGTAAGTTTACTTTTTATTGTTTACTATTGGGCCTTTAAATGGAATTTCTATTTCCAGTTTAATTAAAAATTATTAAGGAATGCTAAGTTAATGGTACATCCTATAAATGGCATTGTCATCATTATCTGTGCTAATAAACACACTAGATGCCGAAGACTGAGATGTGGGTAGAGCCCTGGATAAAGTCATGAACTGAAAAAATGAGAATGACCCTTCTATCAGAGTAGCTTAAAAATAAAGGTCTGAGGCACAGATAATAAAGTAGCAGTACCTTAGTCCAGGATGGTGGTGCCATGAAAACTGAATTTTCTGGCTTTGGCTGGTATTACAAACCCTTAACATTATTTAAAAATCACTTTGTTGTGTGCGAATAGCCAAGCATTCCTGAAGGCATACTTTATGGGGTGGGCAGTGGCAGGGAAAAAAGTATAGTTTTCCAAGAATGTGTTGTGATTATGTAATCTTTCAGTGGTGGAATAAGACATTAACTTTGGTTAACATTACTGCTGTTGAAATGGAACCCAGTAACACACATTAGGTATTTAACAGCTGCACAAAAAGTTGTAATTTGAGTGTGTGGTCTTACTGTTGGTCTGTTAAATGTATCATTTGCTGTAAGGAGATATCTGAAAATGATATATCTAGCACTCTATGAGGGACTCCACCACATTGTTGAGCGTTTCATGAAAATAGCTGTGTAAAATCTGTGTATCAAACTTTAGGTTTGAGTGTTTTTATATGGATGCACCCCCCACAACTTCTATTTTAAAGATAACAGTTTGTCGGATTTGTAATCCGTTGTCTTATCTATACGTTCTAATACTGAATTTTCCTCTCTTTTTTGAATACCTTTAGACTATTTCACTCCTTTTTATTTATTTATTGATTTATTAACTCATCGTCCACTTTGAAACCTATTTATTGTAGAATAGGAGAAATATCTTTATTCTGAAGTGTTTACTAGTATGACATTTGAAACTTTTAATGTCACCTGCAGTTAAAGGGGAAAGAAGCTTTGGGCAGAGGTAAAATGATGGATTTTTTCTCCAGAGGACTTATCTAAAATTTTATTGCCAGCACCAAGATCTCTATAAATGAAAGAGGTTATAGAAACAAGACTGCTTTTAAGGTTTTTGTGTGTTTGTTTGTTCCTCGCTTTCTGCATGTGAAAACACTTCAGCTAAAATATGTAGCTAGTTGCTATGTGCTGCCAATAATGTAGCACTCTAATCTTAAAGTGCATGAATGGTATATTGGCTGGCTAGGGCACTAGCTGGGAGCTCAAATCCTTGGACACAGACTAGCTTGCATGACCTTGGTCTCTCTTTGCCTGGCTTCCCAGTTTGTGAAACTCAGACCATTTTGTTCTGGATAAATATATTGGTTGTTAATACTCAGATAATACAGTAGTACACAATTAAGAATAGGCTTCACACCTATTACTGTAAATAGGGGTGACATCAAGCCATTTGTTTTGTTGGGTTTCGATCCAGTCAGCTGTAGGCACACAACTATTTTTACACTTGTGATGCATATAACTCAGCTCAGTAGGACTAATCTTCTGGAGAAAATTACTTATTTC
This sequence comes from Alligator sinensis, assembly GCF_000455745.1. Taxonomy (NCBI): domain Eukaryota; kingdom Metazoa; phylum Chordata; order Crocodylia; family Alligatoridae; genus Alligator; species Alligator sinensis. The sequence continues at coordinate 1,365,582 of NW_005842245.1, forward strand.
TGCAGAAGCTGACTCTTAGTTTTCCCTGTTTTTTTCATTTTATATTTATGTTGTTTTAAGTGCCTTTAATGTAGTGGGAGGAAAAAAAAGAAGCAATAGGAAAATGAGATTCAGGAGTATATGTAGTCCCTGACATGACTTTAATCTCAACTGGGAAACTGATTGGCTTTATAGTTGATGGGTCCCTGTGAGATCTCTAACTTATAATCAACCCCATTATTCTTGTGACTTTTTTTTTACTTCTCATTATTGACACAAGCTGCTTTATTTCAGAAAATGAATGCAAGTTCTTTGTCAAATTCTGTGCTACAAAAATGTGGTGAGGCTAAACTGCGCACGCACTAACGGTATGACAATAGTTATGCTCTTTCACTGGGGAAGCATGCAGGAATTATCAAGTTAGACCCTAGAATTTGCATCAATTGTTGTGGTGTCAAACCTGCCATATTAATATTCTTACTTTTCCATTTCAGTGGGTACGCATAATACAGATCAATCTAACGAGGTTTTTAGGTACACTAAGTACTTCTTGGCTTCACAGCTCTGTGGTCTTGAGTTAAAAAAAAAGCTTTTTAAAGCATACACCTACTAAAAACTTATAGTTTTGATTTAAAAGTGTATTAAAGAAAGAAATGGGCAAAACAGTAAGTTGTGTGTTTCCTTTTCCTTTCTTTTTTAAAGAAATAAATAAGATCAGGTAACCTTAGTCTTTCCTTTTTAAAGAAACAAAACTATCCTGATCTGAGTTATGTAGTGCAGTATTTTATGTAGATTGGTTTAGTTTTGCCAAAGTATTGGTAGTAATGAGAACAAAAATGATGTTTTGAGTAGCCAGTTTTAATCTGTTTTATTATTTATATATTTAATCTGTTTATTTTATTTTTGTTTTGCTATCGTATCTATATGTGTTTTCATATTTTACCACCTAACTACCAAGAGGGAAACAAAATTAAAATATGTACTTATACAGCCATCGTGTAACATTCAGTAGGAAACAAAAAGGATTTGCTGCCTAAATTAAATTCTGTAAAATAAAAGCCATCTCATATTTATGCTTGGTATGAAAACCTGTTCTACATCTAAACTAAGGCTCTGTTCTACTACATGCAGTACAGTGCATTTTTTGGTAATGTTGCAGACGTTTAAGGATTAGAACCATTTTTTCTTCTTTCATCCCAATGCAACAGTCTAGTGACAGTGTCATTAGCTATGTCTAATAGATTTAAAATGTGGATAGCTATTATATTTCCCCCCTCTTTAACTCTCTTCCCACTTTACTGCCCCTTTAGACTAATGCAGACTTACATTGTTTGCATTCTGTGTGTGACTCATAGACAAATATGGAAGCTTCTTTGGGTGGTCTCCTCTAGTGGCCAGAGGAAATTACTTGCTCAGAACTGTTATTTTATTATTAAAGCTGATTGATTTGAGGAAAATCAGCAGCAGAGAATTAAGTGTTGACTCAAGAACCTAAAGTTTGAGCAGTCTGGTAATGAATAAATTGGCCTATCTTTAAAATTGACTAGTTTTAAAGAAATGTATCCACTTGATTTTTAAGAGTCCCTGTAGAACTGCTTTTAAGAAAAAATAACAAATTGAAGACACTATGCAGGTATTTATTTTAGACTATTACAAGATTCTAGTGCAGAACATGATAAGCACCGTATGGAACAGAAACCTTAATATAACCTTCACAATTATTTTGCTGCTACACAGCTTTTATTATAGAATCAAATAAGTTTAGTTAACCTTAGTCTATAAAATCATTTTTAAGACTGTTTCCTTGTCTGTAAAAGAGACAGATGAAAAGATAAACCAGAATAAGCCAGATAAATTTAGTTCATTCTAATATGACTGCAAGAAATTGGTATGTAGTGGATTTAAAAAATGCATCTTCAGTGTTATCTTTAAAACAAGCTAACAGAAGATAAAATGGGACGAATTCATCCATGGTATAACAATGTAGTTCCATTGATCTTAGGTGGAGTTACACCAGGGATCAGTTTTTCTGCAGTTTGTTGTGCCTGTTCCTGAGGATGTAAAGTGAAGGAATCAGGAAATAACCAAGGGAAGGTTGGCTGTGAAACCCTAATTCTGCCCTGCTTTGTGCACAAATTATGGCAGAGTTTGAAATTAGGCTGCTTGCAGATGTGGAAAAAAACCCAGTGCTTTACTTTGAACTTGGTGCGCTCCTGCACTGAGCCCAGCACATGCCAGAAAAATCAGTGTCTTAGCTGCACCCAGATTTTTCAATTTCTACACAGATTGGGTGCTTTAGTGGGGCTTTTTTGGCACTTTTATCTAATAGCTGATTAAATCAGCTTTAGCTAAAAGCACCAAAAAGCCCAACTAAAGTGCCTGATCTATACAGATGCTGAGGAGCTGGGTCAAATTAACATGCTGCTGCTTCCAATAGAGCCTGCCTATTTTTTGTTTTTCCCCTATGTCTCTCAGTGCCCTGTGTGGTCAGATACTGTGTTTTCTGAAAGACCCGAGTCTCATTCAGTGCACAAGAGTCAGTGAACTAGTCAGTTGTTCAGTATTTCTTTGTACTTTCACCGTGTAGTGTGTGGCCACCATGCTTCACTTTCTGCCTACCTTCTAATGCTTGCACTGAATGAAGTGTTTTTTCTCGTTTCATAGCTTTTTGGAATGGTTTTCATAACTGAGGTACTTGAGTACTTAACTGGTCATGATGGAGTGAAAAGCAGCACTTGGAAAATGCCAGCTCTTATTTTCACTCATTTTTGACTGCAGAAAAATAATAGAACAATTCATCTGTTGCAGAGAATTCAGGAAGACAAGTCAAAGTTTTTACCACTGTCAATTCCTAATTGAAATCTCTGTGTTTATCCTGTTAATCATGCTTGCAAACCTAACACTACTAACATTGCGTGGCACCCCACAGGATCTGGCACCCTTGTGGAGAATCACTGATGTATCACAACGATCATTTAATATCAAGAAATACAGTTATTGCTTCTTGTCCACAGGCAGAACAAAGCTTTTTTTTTTTTTTTAAATCTGGTTAGCTGTAGAAAGCCAGTCTTTGGAAGAAGCAAAAAAGCCCAACATGCATCTCTTGGTTCTTAGTGTTTTCCTTCTACAGTCATCCTAATTCATCAGGGACACACTATATGGAATGAGGCAGAAGAACTTTGGATTCCAAGCCAGTTTTCTCTGTAATTCAGGATCATTTTGCTGTGCGGCATGCAAACTAGGAGCCTGATTCATAGGCCATTTTAAGTCGATGGTAATCTTTTGAATTACTTCAGTAGGCTCTGATTTGGGCTTCGAGAGAAAGTTTTGAGTATGCTCTCAGAGCAGCGGTCCTGTAGAAATAGTACATTGCGACCAGGCCATTTAAAAGCTGTCATGCTAGAGGCCTTGACAAGGATGCACAGGTAACCTTGTTCTTTTTCTGTTTTCTGTTTTCTAAATGCTGCTTTTAACATAGATTTTGTTTTAATGGAATTGAGAAAACAAACAAACAAAAAAACATAGAAAGAAGGAAAGTTTCATTGTGTTTAATAAATTCCCAAATAATGGTAGAACTCTCTGTACTGGCTAGACTTTTTCCATGTTGTGTGTATAATGTATAAAAAAAAACAATAACAGAACTTCTTCAGATCACTGTACTCCTGTATGAGCACTCTGTACCTGCTGCCTGGGAGGAGCTGCTTTCCTGAGTTGTTTCATCAGCTACAGCAAGAGCACTGTTTCCAAATCTAGATGAAAATTAAAATGGTTAATACTGTTGCTGTTAGTTGCATTTAGATTTTTAAAAGCCAGTAAGTGTTGCTAGCCTAGTAGCTAATGAAAAAAGGCAGGAAAGCAGTTCCTCCCAGGCAGCAGGTACAGAGTGCTCTGTTCATTTGCTTATTGGTTCACTCTTTGCAGTTTAGATTAATGTGCAAAAACTGAATCAATTCAGCCTCAGGCTTTTTGACTGTCTGTACTTAGCCCTGGTGAACAACACATTAGCACCGGATTCTCTGATGCATCAGGATAAAATATTGAAAACTACAAATAGTCAATTAAACTGAGCTTTCTCTGTGTGCATATGTATACATACACGTATACATATACACAGTATGTATCCCTTTAAAACGTACCTTCATCATGTGAAACATTTGGTCAGTTTCTTTCACTTTCTTTTTAGAGTGCTTTTTGCACTATAAAAATATCATGTCAGTACAGTTAATAAAGAAAATAATATTTTTGAAAGTATTGGGATAATATGGTCTTACAATTTTCGTTGAATGGAGTTCATAATGTTTTGTCTATTCTCTTGAAACCAGATACAGATCTTTGCCAAGACTGTGATAGCTAGGCCTGTTGAATATAGCTTGACAGATCATTTGTGATGAGACTTGCTACTGGTGTAGAGTTTGGATTTGCATAAAGTTTACCTTATTTAGACTACAACATTTCCCTCCCCTTTGCAAAAAAGTATAACAGCTCTTAGAAAACATACCCAATGGTAACTTATTTTTACAAAGCATAGTAAGGGCACATTAGGAATGACTGCCATGGAAGTAGTAATGTGACCTTTTCGTGTTAGGAAGAAACATGGTCAAGTTTAGTCAGACTATACATCTGCCTGCCACGCGCTCATTCAGCTTCAGAACAACAAACAAAGCATCTTGTGAATGGTACCTCTGCATCTTTCAAAGATGGTCATGGTTTGTTAGGAGAGGAAATTCTGAAGGTCACTATAAGGCTGAAGCAAGGGTTCATTTATGTATGCAGCTTCTAGCCATTGTACACATTTGACCTCAAATGACAAAGTAAATGAAAGCTCTTTTTCAAAGTAATGCAATCAGTTAAAAAATATTGTGCTAATAAAGTTATGCATTCTAATTGAAAGATTTATGGCAATCCATTTAGTTGTTACTAGGTTATTTGTGATAGACAGATGCAGAGTAACCTGATTAGAGTCAGCATTGTGATGACTTGTAGCTGCAGAGGGGAATAAAGCTCTAGACCATTGTCATAGTCCATTCTCTGAAATGCATTTGGAAGATGATTTAAAGGAAAATGCATGGCTATTAAACTTAAGTTTGCAGCTGCCTGCTAGAGGTTTGCACAAGCAAAGCATTACAATAACTGGTAGTTCTTTCTTTGACTGGTTAACTTTTAATACATAATTCAGATTTTTGCAGATTTAGTTGGAAAGCTTTTTACAAAATAGGAACTTTTATGTTTAGAGTTTCCTAATATATACACGTGTGTGTGTGTATTTTTTTTTTGTATGTTACAAGTGTTGTGTATAATAATGAAGTTAGTTGAAAGTTATGATTCCCAAATTTTTGGGAACTACCTGAAAGTAGCTGAAATATTTTTTTGGTAGATGAATCTTTGAAAAATATGGTATTCATCATCATCATCATCATCATTGTTATGTATGATATCATTATTCATATATATGTATATTCATACATATGTATATATATAAGAATGATATTTTAGACACAAAAGCTTCAGTGAAACAAAAAAATAGTCTGATGGATGTCTGAAATTGATTGAACCTAATAGGACATCTGGTACACGGACCAGGATTCAGTGGTTAAATATGAAATTAAAAGTAATATATTTCCATGGAGATGTTATGTATTTTAATTGTGATCCTTTTACAGGTCATTCTACAAGTGAAAAATAAGTTAGTTATGTGACTTATCTGTTTGCTGAAACCCTTCATGCAAAAATCATTTAATATATTAAAAGGATGACATTTTTAAATGTAGTAGGCTTTTATTAACATCATAAGATTAATAACATAAAGTTCATGAAACCTGCACTTCCATGAATCAGGAAACCTGAATACTTATGAGTGACGATTGTATGATAAGCAATAAAATGACCCAAGTTAAAGTTTATTGGCAAATGCTGCTTTCACCTCTTCTGATGAATACAGGACTTTCACTGTAAAGTTGGTATCATATTCAAATTTCCCATTGAAATAGGTAGTGATCACAGTTCTTAGAAAAGACTACTTTGAAGAGCTACTGTTATCTTCAGAATTAAATCATTCTTGTGGTTATAATCTTATAAAATAGTACTCTTTCAATACTGTCATTAATTAAAAAAAATTCCTGCACTGATGTTAGAGGGTGAAAGAATGACTTTGGTACCTGTTCATCTAAAGACATCAAATCTGCCTTTTAAGGTCTTATAGATTCTAGTGATTACAAAGTGGTAGGTGCTCATTCTCTTTGACTCTCAAACTCCACAGTTCCTATCCTCTGGAGTATGAAGATTTCTTTAGAAGTTTGAAACATGTGTAGTGAATCAGGATCAAACTACTGTAGTAGGAAATGCTAGACAGGAAACAATCTATTTAAGAGACATATTCAGTTCTTTTGAAAGTATTATATGGATATATTAGATTGGGTTGATAGCACTTCTTATTACTAAGATTGCTTGATGTTTTCCACTGTTAAACCGTGTTTTCATTTTCTTATAAACCCATTCAATCATTTAAATCACTTCAGCTTAAATTTCCGCTTGCCAAATGTTTGCTTCGTGCTGAACTTTTGAGGAGAGGCTGAGTAAGTTTTGGCCAAGAAATGCAGCTGTTTCTATGAGCATGTCTGTATGAACATGTTTCTTCATCCTTTGCACCCAGGGATGGATCAGTGACATGATGCACCCACGTTTTGGACTGGACCATGATTTTGGAGCCTCTGGGGACTTTTAAGTAGTCCTCACAGTGACACATCCTCTCCTCTTTCTTTCCTCTGTACCCTACCTGCCAAGGCTACTTTCCCTGCTGTCCTGTCCTGCGGGTAGAGGAATCTGTAGAGCTGCTCCTGCCCAGTCCAGGTGGGCTGTATGGGGGCTAGGGCAGTGACAGTGGCAGCAGCAGCTTCCCATGTCTGCTCCTGCATGGCGGAAGCCACTGCCTTCGCTCCTCCCCTCCATAATCTAACATGGACCTAAGCTTTGCTGTTGATTGTCCTTGGAGTCAGACCAGTATAATTTGCAGTTGGAGAGAAGGGGAAATGTTTAAGGTATGTGTGGAGGAATAATTTTTCTACGAGTCCTGTTGAAGTGCCTGTTTGAAACTGCTCAGGGGTTTGGAATGTTTGAATAATTCCCAAGGTGATGGATTAGTGTGCAGAGAGAAATTGAGGTGGTCAAAGGTGCATGATAAATGCCATTTATCACAGGGATATTACCACTGCATCCTATGTATATGTGTCTGTATGCGACTAGAGGAAGTGATGCTTCAGAACTGGGAGATCTTTTCTTAGAGGTACAGTTTTTAGAATAGGCAAATTTCTAATAATTAACAGAATTCTTCAAAAATAGTGCAACATTTTAAGAAAGGTGTGTTCCTGAAGTATTGAAAAGTGCTCATCTTGCACACACAAAATACCAAGAAATGAAAGCATAAAGAGATGCAAAATTTGTTAATCTTTTGCTGTTCATCACAGCTTTGAACATGCCTCTTACATGCAGATGTCAGAATGGTGAATAACCTCTGTTGAGCAGCAGAATACTGAATACTAACTTTTTAGCCTTTTTAGACTAACTATAGACCTTGATCCCCCCCACTACCTAACCCGGGGACTTTTTACATGCTCCCTAAAACATCCACAAACAAGGGAACCCCGGCAGACCTTTCATATCCAACCATGGGACCCTAACTGAGGAAATATCAGGTTTCGTGGAATCAATCCTAAAACTGCTCGTTGTCCACAGAGCAAGTTTTGTACAAGACACTACAGACTTTCTATGGAAACTTAAACACATAGACCAGCTTCCCAGCAACACACTCCTAGCCACCATGGACGTTACCAGCCTATATACCAACATACCACATCA
>NW_005842245.1:1374207-1402770 GCF_000455745.1 Alligator sinensis
CACCCCACAACAGAGCCATCAGCATCCCAGGATCTTACAGCTGCACCTCCAGGAATGTAGTATACCTCATCCAATGCATGAAATGCCCTGATGGAAGATATGTAGGAGAGACCAGACAACAACTGTGCACCAGAATGAATGCACACCGGAAATCTGTCAAAGACAGAAATACCCAATTACCGGTGGGGACACATTTCTCACAGGAGGGCCACTCTCTCTCCAATCTCTCAGTCCTGATCCTCAAAGGAAACTTACACAACACTTCCCAGAGACAAGCCTATGAACTCCACTTCATCAACCTCCTGGATACTAAAAATCATGGACTAAATATAGACATTGGATTTCTGACACATTATAATCTGCCTGGCAACTGACTGCCCAGCCCAGCCCAGCCCAGCCCAGCCCCTGGCTTCTTTGCTTTTCATTCCATTCGGGAAGAGCACACACCAACTGCTGAAACTTCCTTAGCCTGATGAAGGGTTTTTGAACCTGAAAGCTTGCTTAATAACTATTCTCCAACTATTTGGGTTGGTCTAATAAAAGATATCAGATTCACCCAAGGAACCTTGTCTGCCTATGTCCTTAGACCAATACGGCTACAACCTACACCCCTGCAACTTTTTAGAGGTGCACTCATTGTGGATATTTGAGTGAAGGAGAGAAATGGGAAGGTGGAATAAACATTTAAACTCTTCTATATCCGTGCTGTCAAGCTTAGATAGAATATGTTTCTAAAAAGATTAACCTAAGGGCTGTTGCACTTACTTTAAAGTTAGTGAGCCAAATCCTGTGCTGGTGTCAATGGATACAGTGGCATTGCCTCAGACAGAGTCATGTATGTGTCTGCACTTCTGGAGATCTACCCAATATTGTTTAAAGATAAAGATTCGAACAAACAAATAAAACAACAGCAACAAAAACCTGTGCTTAACATACTAACAAGCTTATTGTTCATGTCTAATATTGGAAAATACTCAAGAGTCTCAACTCCTATTAATGTCAACACTTGGCAGGTTCAAATCCAGCAGTTTTTACTGAGATGGTTCTTTCGTGCACATTAAACATTCAGATTCTCTGTTGAGCTTTGTTTAGTCAGCATCTTCCAAATCTAATTTTCAGATCCCAAGAGTCTCTTCTGCTCTGAGTTTGTGCATGTCAGAGAAGTAAAGCTTGCAATCGGACTGAGGATGAAGAACCGCATTGTGGGTTGCCTGATTCGATAGCCTTGCTTTAAAATGCTTCGCCCCATCTTCAAAATGTTAAAATGAGAGAGCAACACAAAGGCCATAAGAATGCAGTGTTACTTAGTTTGTCTTTCTTTTTTTTTTTTTTTTAATTTCATGAGCCCCCAAATGACGCTTTTAAAGGCTAATTTGCTTTCTATTTGACTTCACCTGTACTAAATTCCTTCAAAACAAAAGTGGTAGCATTTATTACGTACTGGATTGGGCGAGCTTTAACTTGCAACCCCATTTACAGTGCTCCCAGTCATTAAATGTAACCTTTCTCTGGTGGAAGACTCTCATTCAAACCTAGGAAGTAGAAAAGGAGAGTTGAGTCAGCACCTGAACAAAGCCTTTCTGGGAAAGCTTGGGTGTTTGCAGAAGCCATGTGCTCTTGGTGTGCCATTTCAATTATAAACTAAAAATGTTGCAATGGGCATATTGTGAATGTTCATGTCTCTACCTGTCAACACTTCTGAAACCTTTTCAGCACCCTGTTTCCTAGTGCACTCCCTGATCAAAGCATGACCTGCTTACTAAGAATCTCAGAAGATAATAATTTAATAATAACCCTGAGCCTGAAGACAAAGGGAAAGACAGCGTAGGAGGCTTGCTGCTAATTTCTCTCCCAACATAATCAAATCAGTACAGCTATCCAGCCAGGACTCATAACCCTTAATAAGTCACTCTACTCGATTAAGAGAAATTGATTTTCCTCCACTGTGGATCATAGTGATTATGATAAATATGGTATCTGCTGCTCACTTCCCTTTCTCCCCTGCCAGCGTCCATTTGTTTGCAGGACCGGCAGGTAAACGAGCTGGAGAGATGACGCCGTGTCATTAACTGCAGTCGGTGTCAGCACTCTGACAGCTGCAGAATTGAGTGGTTCCATAGATCAGTACAGAAGCCAGTCGTGAGGGTCTAGCACAGCAATTACGCACTTCTGACAACTGAACTGACAGGCTTAAATGCAGGAAACTATGGGGCAGTAATTTGTAATTGCAAGTAGGGAAGCAAGTTGCAATTGGTGATGGTGTGGTGGCAGCATATGAGCCTTAGTTTACAAGTTAGCCAAAGTGAGGGAAGATGGGAGCAAGGGACAGAGAGACTTGTCAAGTTGCAGCTTTTTAGAAACAAAAATATGTTGACCCAGTCTTCCATCAGAGGTTACCAATGGCAATGTTTCCTAACAAGATTCCTTAATTTGTTTTGTTGTTTTTCTCCTTTCCCCATGCTGTGAAGTCTTTAATTGGCTCCTCTGCTTAACTGTATTTGAGGAAATAGCTAGGATGAAATTGGAATAGAATATAATACTATTTTTCTTTGAATGTGCTATTTAAAAAAATCACGTTACTTGGAATTCTCTGAACTGGTACAAAAAAGAGGTAATGAAAGACAATTTATAATTATTTAAGTTGTTTTTCACCTATGATGGCAATGTTGATGCATGTCATGGTATCTCCTCTTGAGAAGAAGTGCTTAAACTGCAGACCAGATGTGAGAAGTCCTTGGAAAGCTAGCCAACCGCATGTTTATGTCTTTATCCGATTTATTTACAGCAGCTAAATTGGGAACAAAAAATGCGTCAGATTCATTTTTTTTGGAAACAGTTACCTAAAATGAGGCCATTCACTCTATATTTTGGCACATAAGCAACTGGACAGACTTCTGAAGTACTTAATTAGCTTGCAGCTGATCATGGTAGTGTTGGGATTATAAACAAAGTCAGAATTCACAATATCATTACGATCATCTAGTATGACATGGATAATACACACTGTAGAACTTCACTCAGTATTTTCTATTGGCTGAATTAAGGTATGTCTCAAGGAAGATATGTAGTCTTGATCAGTGTGGGATTTTGGTGCTTTTATTAAATTTAAATATGACATAATTCTGTGTGAAGTTTTTAAAAGAGCAAATGATGGATTAAACACTTTTCTTCCTTATGCTTTTCTAATGTAGAACTGGGCACAAAGCACGATATTGAGTTCCTGGAAAATTCTTCTTCCTTCTTCATCTTCTATTTAGTGTTGGTCCAAAATCTATAATATTTTCCATAAAGTGGAAATTACAAGAAAAAATTGTTCCTAAAATGATGATGCATGGTCTTTCCAAAATGAAATGCATTCCCCAGATGCTGCAGCTGCTTAGAGAAACTGACATGCACATCAGTTTCACCATTGCTATTGGCATCAGTGAGACTGACAAGCATGTCAGTTCCACTGACTAGCTGTCTGTGAACTGGTCTATGGCTCAGGTTAAAGTCCTGGCTACTTGGGTTTGCAGGCTCCTGGCTCTATGGCAGAAATTCTCCAAGTGTGGTCTAGATGGGTACTCTGGTGAACCAAACTCTGAAATACCAGAACATCTGTTTGATGAGGTAGAGACTTCAGTAGCACCAGTTTCCAGCCAGGCAATTCATCTAATGGGTTTGTCCTGGAGCTAGGGATTTCATCTTCAGGTAACTCAGCATGAATCTCAACAGGCATCTATGGGATCCAAAGTATTTTGGCATGAGATTCAGGCTCAGCATTTCAGCATATTTCGACAAAACTCTATTGAAAAAAACAAGAAATGGCTCTTTTCTGATGGATGATTACCCTCATGATTAGAACTTTGTATCTTTTTTCCAATTTGAATTTTCTTGGGATTCAGTTTGCCACAATTGTACTTTGGTATATCTCGGCTAGAATAAAGAGCATCTTCAACTTGTATGGGTAATTATGAACCATGTTCAAGGTGACTGTGAGTGTTCCTTTTGATATGCTAAATACATTTTGCTGCTTTAGTCAGTCAATGTAAGGTGGGTTTTCCAAACTGATTTAAAAAAAAAAAATTTCTAATTTTTCAGCATGCTTTTTTTTCAACGGTGAATACCAGCACTGGAGACAAAAATGCAGGTTTGATCCTTTTCAATGCCAAAAATAGAGGAAAACATGTTGCCCCTTTTTTGTTGTACCAACATACTGGAAGCTCATGTTCAGCTGGTTATTTACTATAATTTCTAAATTGCTTTCAGTCTTCCATTCTGTAGATATGGTTTAAATGTATATGTTTTAGAAGTTTGACCTTTGTTTGGTTGCTTTAAAATATGTGTTATTAGATGTGTACAGCTTTTCAAGCAATCAGCACTTTGTATAAATCATTTATCCTCTTCATTATTTGCCACTCTGTGTTATCTGAAATCTGATCATCATTGATTTTATATTTTCCCATGGAGGGTGATAAAAATATTGACTAGTTTTGGGGAGATAATTAATCCCTGAGGGATTCTATTAGAATAGTGGTGCTCAACCTTTTGGCTCTAAAATGGTGGGGCCGGTTTGCAGGATGGATTGTATCCCATGCACCAGAACCAGGCCCTGGGACCTGTTCCCCCCCAAACCCCCACGTCCACCCACTGTAATCAGGCCCTGAAGCCCAGTACTACATCCATCCACCAGGATTGTGCCCTGGCGCCCCGCGCCTCCAATAGCAGTCCCATGTGCTGCCGTCAGCCCCCACGCTGCCTTTGGTTGATCCTGTGCTGGGATCAGGCCCTGGTGCCCAGTGATGCTGCCAACTGGCCCTGTGCCTGGAGCTGCCTTGCACACCAGATGTAGCACACAGGGCCATTGCCTAAGGATATCTGGGGAGTCCCACAGGCCAGATGGCATGGCACTGGGAGATGGATCTGGCCCACAGGACGAGGGTTGAGCACCTGTGTACTAGAAGTGCATCTTCTTATTGATGATTCCCAAACGGCAGTTCCATTTTGTGTTCTATCAGCCTGCCAGGTTCAAATCCATTTCATGTGTAACATATTGAAGTTCTGTATTGCTGATTTTTTAAATAGAAGTGTGTATGGTCAAATGCCTCACAGAATATCACATGACCAACAAAATGTGTAAGCTCGCCAAATAATACCCAAACTGCTTGGAGAGATCTATTTTTTATGAACCATGCTGACTGCATAATTTATGTATGGCAGCAATGTTTCAAAGTCATTGGCAGGGATCTGGATTTTCCGTTTGCTGCAGAAAAACACAGATTTCCTCCTATAAACAAAATCAAATGCCGAGATATATAGGTATTTAGATTTGATTTTATTATAATGATTGAGGCACTGGTAGACTTCCAAATTGTTTTAAAGTTGTAAATATATCGATAAAGCATTGTGTTCAACCTACATATAGAGTGGTGTTTCATTTTAATTGTGGCAAAAACATGCATTTTGGGGTTTTTTAATGAAAAAATTTGGGATTTTCTATCAGAATTTGGGGGTTTTAAACAGAGAAAACCAGGATCTCAAGTCATCGGTATCCACTGAAACTTGTTTGTGCAAACTAGAAGTTCAAGTCTTTCATTTTGGATTATTGGACTCCCTGGCTTCATTGTTTAAGGCTTTTCTTGTAGAAGGCAGAGGAAGGTTGTCTTCTATAATATGTCTACACTTGGTTGTGCTACTGAGGCTGTTTTAAATCTCAGAAGCCTGCTATTAGCATGGTGTGTTGGGAAGAAACTGAAATACTGCAATTTTATTAGCTGGGAATAAGGAAAGTACAAGTACAAGTCCCTGTTGTCTCATGGTATACACAGCATTCCCAGTCAAGCTGGGTAGCTGCCCTAGGCACCAATTTGAAGGGTGAAGGGAGGGGCAAAAATAGCAGCTGCTGCGCTGTTGGCTCAGTCACTGCTGCTGCTGCCACCCAGGGCAGAAAGTTCCCCAGGGTACAGTGCTTGGTATAGAACATTATAGAACATGAGTTTTTTACGTTAAGGAATGCCATCAATGTCAAAAGAGGGAAGCAAATGGCATAAAGCCACCTATGGAGGTTTTATGCACCAAGGCTTATTTTTAGGGACCATAATCTGGGCTAGGATATTAATTTTTGTTTTGATTAATATTTTCAACTGCCATTTACCAGCATACAAATTAGACAGGTATAACCAGCAATTTGGAAGTATGTTACACTGTTCTGAGAAAGGAAGCAGTTTGAAAGGTATTTCCTTTTTCAGTGAGACAATATGCACATTTCAGTTCAAGTCAGTCAAAATCACTAACTTTCAGCTGCTTTAATTTATTATGGTGTCTCTTTGGGTTCCTTAGGTTCAAGAAAATAAAAGGGGTGCTCTTTTGTGATGAGCTGGACTTAAGAATATGGCTATCTTAGTGTGAAGAGGATTTGGAGAGAATGAGATTGAGAGAGAATATAGAAGTCCCTCAGGACAAACAATTATCTGTCCAGGATACTTGCCAATGATAATACAGATTCCAACTCAGTATGTGTGCTCCTTGCCTGTTACCATTATTTTGTTTTCCTGCCAAGTATGATGTACACTTTTTCCAGTATATCAGCATCAACCAATCCATAAAGTTCCCTGGTATGTTGTGTGCTTGCTTAAAGATCTGCAATGATTAATGGTTAACAGCAGTTAACACTACAGGGATCACTATATTGGAATATTTCTGGTAAATGTAAATATAAATAGGATAGTTTTAAGCTATATAAAATACAGAAGTCTTTTTTTTATATAAACAATAAGCTGAAGGGTCATTCTTCATCAGTGCTTTCTATGGGACTCCAGTGGAAATTCTAATAAATGTTAGTATCCTTCAGCTGGACTCTGTTAGCTTCTACTTGAGTATCTTGAAGTGGGATATAACTCTTTTTTATTGCAGAATCTATAACCCTTTCCCTTCCCCCCCAAAAAAACCTAGTTGCCAGTTGGAATCAGCATGAACCATTTCATTTGTTCCACTGGAATTTCCACTAGGAGGAAGAATGTCCCTGTAGTACCTCCAAGGCTTAGACATGTCCAAGACTAGAAGCAAAAAGGCGTAGACATGTTTGAGAGCAAAGCTATAGTGTTTTTAGGTCTGCAAAGTGTTGTCTTCAAAACGGTCACTTTTTGTGTGGACCATGTCATACATAAAATCACTATGCAGTAGCAGTATAAAACTGTGTTTCAGAAGTGTTTATTTTTAATCTAGTCTGAGGCAAAGCCAAGAATTTGTGTGCTAAGCTACAGCAGAGTACAAAAATTATGGTTGATTTACAAGCCCTTGAATGATGAGTTCAGAGTGGAAAAACTGACAGTCTTCATTCTACCATTAAAAAAAGCCATCATTGAAATAAGCCTTATACTCAGTAAGTATAACCACAAAGAAGTTTAAAAAATGGATGAAGAGTTGAACTATCCCTTCTTACTTTGGCACATTTCTTAGTAGATTTCTATGAGCTCATCTGATGCTGTAAACTAGGCATGAGAGCTTCAATGGGTATTTGATGACTATTCAGGTACTTACTGTATCCATTAGAATTTTTAATAGAATCAGTTTGGGATATAATTCATTAGGTAATGTTTGTAAAGTGCTCTGTAAATGCTAGCTATTATGAAATAAATGGACATGGTATTTAGGAACCATGGTGTAAGCATCCTCATTACTGTAAATCATTATATTTACTGACATAATTCTGCTTATTTTTAAAGAGAATTTATTACTGAAGGAGGTTCAGAACTGACCTAGGCCCTCAATTCCTGTATTTATCAAAGGCCGTGAACATCAACATCAGGAGAAATATATGCCTTCCTTCATGGTACTCACAAGATACCCTAACCTTGACCTGAAAGGGATGTTTCTAGGTACAACAGGGCAAATTTTGCTCCATGCCCTGTAACTTCTGGTCTGTCTGTTATGACTGCCAATAAGAGGATTAATTTTTTTAAGTCACCATTTTAATATTTGTTTGTAGCACTAATTGTTCTAGATACTACACAAAGTCATAGGCTCTGCCCTAAGAATTTACAAGGTTGTATGGATGCTTATCCACTCAGAACTAGACAATAATCATTCACCTTTTCCCATGGGATTTTCTGAAGTATTCATATAGGTGTGGGGTTAGTTGTCAGAGTTTGTACATTTTTGTTCTACGTGTACGAATCAGCCCAAAGACCTTTTATGAATATAAAATGAAAACCCTCATTTTTTAAATCTGTTATTCATTTTTAATGTCTGGGCTTATCTAATTCTACATGGAAGTCTGGATTAAGCAATGCTATTATGATAAATCAATAATGGAGTACTGACATCACTTGAGAGCTGCTCTGCAACAGAACATAATCAAGGATCCCTGCCTGTAAATCTGCAAGTGTAAATGTAAGACTTAAGTTTACAGAGACATGTCTATTACAGCCATTGCAGTTTGCGCTTTTCCTCATGAAGTTGGGTAGCAGCAGCATTTTTCCAGTCACTTTTCTTTGCTTGTTTTGATAATTATGAACCAAAGGTCAATCACTTTCCCATCAAGGCAGATTCTGACAGCCTTGCATGTCAGCAAGTAAGCTACAGATGACATGCTTGTCAACATAAAAAAAATTCTAGGGTATATCTTTACTTCCTCCTGACCAAATGGAAGTCAAAACCAAACTGAAAACAATTGGAAGGGGAGGAGGGGCCTCTGTGTGTTCTCTTTGTTGGCCACAATTATGTAGCACTGTGGAATATTTCTCATTTTAAGTGCCACGAATGGACAATTACAATCCGCTTATTAAACATGTGCTTTCAGTATTCTGAAAGAATGTGAATGCTCTAGTTAAAGCATGCCCTCGAGAGGCCTCTGTTTGAAGGGATGGTTTTATCAAAACATTTCCCCAAATCAGAGGCCAGTTCTTCAGATAAAGCTATAATACTAACATGTGACAGAATGTTATGTTGAAGGGCTTTAAAAAAGGTGTTTGTAAAAATTAGCAAAAAACAGATTGTGTATTCATAAACAGAGTGTTTGCACTGCAGCAGAGTCTGTGTACCCCAGTGATACTCAGGTGTCAGGTGCTGTACAAATATAACCAGCATAAGATAGTTGCCATCCCAAGGTTTATGTAATATTAAACAACATTTAAGAGGATGACTTAGTTGATGGGGAATAATGTAAGAAAGGAAACGCATGATCTTATTATTCAATATCTGATATGCATTTCTTTATAAACTACTAGGTCCAGCCTGATAATATATTAATGCAAGGACTCCCCTAGTGAGAACAATTTCTGAAACATGTATTTAAGTGTCATTAGATTATCTGTTTAAGTACTGGTGTCTTCAGTTGTCAGGACAACTATGAACATCTGGGCAGGAGAGCAGTCATGGGTGTGAGAGTAAGGCACTCTCTTGCATTATTAAATCAGCACAGACTGTTTGCATTCTGGTTCTGGGTTTCGAAACAAATGGCTGGGAGAGTTTTAGCTCCAATCTCCTCTTCAGTCCCAAACCCAAACTCCAATCCCCTGCCCTGTGATCCAACTCCCTCCCCACAACCCACCACCTTGAATATTTTGTCCAACCAGTCTGACTATGTAGTCAGGGTAAAGTAAGCTATAATTAAATCAAGGTTGTCAGAGGAATCTTTATCCAGATCTGTTCATGTGCTCATCTGTGTGTCCCTCATGTACTTGGGACTGACTTGAAAGGTTCCTTATAGCATCTGTAATGATCCCTACAGGCTTGGAATAGAGCTACTGGAGAAGTCCAAAGCACTGTAAATATTTTGGGAGGCCCAAATAAGCTCCCATTTGCTTTCTGGAATGAAGAACAACACACACACACACACACACACACACACACACACTGAATTTAAATGAGGAACTGCATGAGAATTGGAAATGCATGCAAATATGCAATATCTTTGCACACCACTACTCAATCTAAGACTTTCCAGACTGTATCTACCAATCATTGTACTCACCACTGAATCATATTCAACAAGACTGCACAAGCTGGCAACCAAAACAAAATCAGGAATAGTTTAATGGGAAGTGAAGAGTAATACTAGAAGAGGAGTATCTTCTCTACAAACATCATTCTTAGTTTTATTTATTTGTTTGTTCCAGTAATGTGCTTCTAATGTTTGGAGATTCACATGTTTGTATTGCATGCCTAGATTAGGCTGATAAAGATAGTGTATTGAAGTCACATCCTGTACCTTACAGGCTTGATTATTTTCATTCATTTCAACATGGCCTCCTCAGTAAGTTTCCAGAAGACTGAAACCAAAAGACATATTGCCTTTGATTGTATTTTTATGTTGGAGATCTCTGCAAACCACCTTAAAAATATACCTCTTGATATCAATCAGGTTTCTTCTTTTTTTTTCTTCTTTTTTTTTTAAGTTTGGATAAATATACCAAAGGGTGGGTGTGGTGTGATTTAAAACTTACTTCATATAAATGGATTGCGTTGAACTGCTTGCATTATCTTCCATTCCTATCTACTCAGGTTCTTAAAGAACCCATTCAATCATTCACCAGCCATGATATACACAGAAATAGAGTCAAAGACTTGCCTGGCAAATACACAGGTATTTTTGTCACTTTTCTCTTTTTTTCCCTTGAGTTATTCATTATGGTAATGGTACTTTGTGATGTGCAATTTCTGGATTTATGACCCATTCTCGATAAGCGTGAATCCAGCCTGCATGTGCATCTTTGATAAGGTTCTAATTGGATAGCGGTGACCTTTCTGAATGTAATTCTGGGAAGAAGATTAAAAAGCAGTCCAGAAAGTGACAGGTTTGGGACAATAACGTATGAATTCGGCTGTGCTGGCAGGCAAGAGATGTAAGCCATGATAAATTAGAGGCAGGCCAAGCAGGCTTGCTGAATGATTGTTCATTTCTGCTACCTCCTTGGGTAAAATCTATTGCATGAGTAGCACCAGCAGTGCCATATTTTCCCTCTACACTGTGTTGCTTGTTTACTGCGCAGATGTTGGAAAATTGTATAGTTAATACAGTTTCATAAGGCACTAAGGGTTGCATTGTGAATTAGCAGCACATGCACCTGACTGATACTATCCCTTAGTGTGCTAGTGCATTCATGTATTTACCATCTAACATTAAGCAACTTTACAATTGCCACGAAGAGCTTTTTGCTGTCATTTATACTACTGTAAACAAGTGAGCAGCTTCATCCAGTGTCAAACTAAGTGGATCGCAAGTTGAAACATTACTCACCTTGAACTTGTTTGTCAGCCATCCATTTCTTCAGGATCTTTTTTTCTATGAAAAAGGGAATTGGGAAGTTGTCTTCATGAAAAACAGTTTCAGTTGGTTAGAAACAGTTGGAGGCCTGAGAAAACAGTGGACAAAAATACAGCATACAAGCAACCTAAATAAATACAGCATACAGACAACCTAAAAAAAGGAATCACTATCTGATATCTAAAATTCAGCTAAACGGATTAATTCAAAATTGGGAAAAGTGGCAGGCACACTAGGAATAGAGCCATACATGTATTACTGCATTTTTAGGAATCTTTATATTTCTGGGCACAAGTCTTACTATAGTCATTGGATGTTTTGCCAGGGACTTCAGTGGAGCCAGGATTTCATCCAGCATCTTTTCCTGTAAAATCTCTCTCAGTCTCTATAATTGCATCTGGATTGGAACTTGTTTAAAGATAGAAAGAAAAAATTACCATTGCTTTCCCAGTGGTGTCTGTACAATACAGCATCTTCATGAACTTTGGTATGTTACCATTTAGTATCTGTATTTTCTACTGCTAGTTACTGAGATGTGACAAAAATATTAGGGTTTGAAGCCTTTCCTTTGCGGTACCAGAAGTGCTTGCTATGCTGTATGAAATCTTAGAAGATCAAAGTGAAAGAAAGATCTTTGTCATTACAGTAAGTCTAAGTATGAATAACCTAGTTTAAAGCCTTTTAAGCTATCTCTATTCAGCCTCCTTGTTACAGAGTGAAGAATTCAAATGAACATTCCTGTAGCTTTCAAGATAAAATATAAGTGAAGAGGGGAAGAAGTTATGAATATAAATAAGATGCTGGGTAACTGTGTTGCTAAGGTGGATGTTACTGAAGTTGTAAACACAGATTTGTAGTTTTCTTTAAGTTTAATGTTAACTCTTTGGTTGGAAGAAAGTGATTTTGGAATTTGGAAGTCAAGACAAGCTTGTATTTAGCCCAGATCTACTATGTTTTAAATCACTCCCCGCACCCCCCCATATTGGTGGTACTTGCAAGACAGGGACATAATTATTTATTAATGCCCCAGCTCAATGGAGCATGATGATAAAAATGAGCAGTGGCTACCTCTCTGATCGTTTGTTTTGTCTTATTTTAATCTGTCTTGAAACATTTAAAAAATGGGTCATGCTAAGAAGCTGTCAGAGGTTATAGCGCATTGATCATTTGCCTTTTGCTTTTAAATATTAATAGTCTGCATAATGAAGGTACTTAAATGCAAATAGAAAATGAATAGGAAATATTTGTCTGTTTTAATAGTTACAGAGCCTAAAATCTCCAGGAAAGATTTTAAACTGAAAGGCCAAATTACACATAATAGAGCATGGGTGTGTTTAAAGAAAGGTGGTTGAACAGGGAACCTTTTTCATCGTCCCTTTACTAGACATTGAAGCCATGCACAAGGCAGCCAGAATGTGACTATCTGCACAAGGGGATATGATTTAGGAGAATGAGATGTTTGCCTGTGTCTGTGTCCTTGTGTCCATGCGTGACTGATGGCTGAGAGTCCTACTGGCAGAAGTAGCTAGTCTTACCAGGCATATGCCTCTATGGGGGTGTTACACCATACAGAGGCACACTGGAGCATGCAGGGTTCATGTTTTCAAAAGTGAAGTGAAACTCATTGCCCAATAGGATCTCTTAACAGATTTTATACCTTGCCTAGGCCAACACTTTCAAGTACTGATGCCTAAGATTAGGCAACTAACTGGACAGTTAATAGCCAAAGTAAGCAGCTTGATTTTGCCAGATTCTGAACTCCTGCTGGATTCACTGCCAATTTCTGGTTGCCCAGCAACTTTGAAATTCATGACACTTGCATATGTTGAAATGAATGTAGGTGCTAATGTGTGTAACTGTGGATATTTCTAGTATAACAGGACAGATTGTAATAGTTTCTGAGCATCCACAATTCCAGTGGACTTGAACAGGAGCTGTAGGTGCTTAGCCCCTTTGAAAACTAGAATATTTTCAAGGACCCCATCAAAGCAGTCCACTTCTTCCCCATCACCTCTGATACTTAGGCTCCTAAATGCACAGTTTAACCCTTCATGTACACTGACTCATCTTTTTTTAATTGGCATTGGCAAACAGTATTAGAATAGATTAGCAGAAATACTGTTGCATTTTCTGTTCTAAAGAAAACCAGTATCCCATAGTTGTAGTAAACCTGATATTAGTGTGACTACTTTTGGTGAATGTAAACTTATAGGAACAAGTAATGATGTGTTGTGAGGTCATAGAGACTTGGTGGCCATCTAATAACTCTAAAATGAGGAAAAATGTAGGTTTTGTTTGTGTATGTAGTTCACAAAAATAACATAATGCTTAGAGAAACGTTAAAAAAAAATCAAAAGCTGAATTTCTGTCTGTTGTAAATAGATAGCACTCCACTGAAGATAAAGGGGTGATGTCAGTTTATCACAATAGTGGCTTTGACCCCATCATTTCAGCTGCTTTTAGTGAATAGTGCCATATTTATTTTTCTTTGAATCTGAACACACGTACATTTTACGTTATACAACTAGACCTGAGAATGCATATATATTGGAATGAAGATAATGTTGCTCAGATACCAGAAGTATAGTATATTTTCAGGAGAAATAAATGTGATTGTTATTTTACAACTGTTTGGGTTTAAAGCTTTAAAAACTGGTAACTTTAAAAAATGGAATTTGGCAGAAAATACAAATCCCCTCTCTTCCCCCCCCCCCCCCCCCCCAAACAAACAAACTATATGCAATGGTCAAATTTTAATGATAGCCTTGAACCTCTTTCTGTTAGGAAAGAGATATTATATTTGTCTTGACATATTATTAGAAGAGCCAGTTATTTAATAGGGAAGGCATTTTTGTGGAAAACATATAATATGCAATGATATACTTCTTTTACCATGAGTTTCTCATGGTTAATCACCTCCCTGCTTTCAAAAGAATGAGAGTTTGGGGGATGGGAGTGAAGGTAAATACATGCTGATTTGCATTTGCCCTTCCCTGGTAAGTAATTAATAAGAAATGCAGTCTCCACATCCCAGATACATCCTGATTTGCTTGCCCCAGTATGTTAATGTTATGGGGTAGAAGATGGTATTTCTCCCCAATCTGCAAACTCCCATGCTGCTATTGTGTCAAGAGCCAGAAAATTCAAAGAGCCACCTACTGACCCTACCAATTGTCTGGCCTTGTCGTCTTCTATCAGTAGCGTGCCACAATCAGCAAGATACATGTGTACCTCATGCTTGCTTGGGGTTTGCCAGACCCCTGTCCCTTGCACCTGTTTGCTTATGCATGAGCTGTGCATGTTTGAATCCAAATAGCTGACGGGGGAGAAAGAAAAGGAGGAGGGGGGAGAAGTCACTGTCAGAAGCTTTTCATTACTGTGCATAGAAGAGCCCAAGCAGAATGGTGCTGTAGGGGCAAGGGAAACAATGGCAGTCTACAAGTGTATTGTAGAATAGGAATAGATGTGGGTGGTTAATCATGGTATATTAGTTAATAAATGAACTGTTTTTGCAAAAGAGTGGATTTTTTTTGGTTACTTTCATTTGCAGCTTTATTCTGTGAATCTATACTTTCGGGCTGGTTTTTAGCACCCTTATTGCTCTTTGAGTAGCACCTTACTACAAGAAAAGCCATCAGACGCCAAGTAAATGAGTCCCTCAGCATGAAGAAGCATAGTGCCTGTTATCTGCTAGCAAATTAAATGTATCTAGGCCTGATTCCAGATCCCCATGTTTTATAGTTAATGTTGATGGAGTTCATGTCAATAATGGCATTTTCACTGATATGAGCAAGACTTGCTTTTGACCATTTATACTGAATGTTCTCTTGTCTGAATTTTTTTAGTTGTATGCATCTTGTAAAACCCTGGGTTATGAGTATTCCTTACGTGAACCAGAGGGGCACACAAGCCCCTCACAATCAACTTTTGCCACTGGAGAGATGCTTATATACTGTAGAAGTTCCCAGGCTTCTAGTGCTCTGCAGACAGTACAGAGAATGCTGATTCCAATTCAGCATGAAAAAAAAAAAAGACAGGGAAGAGACAATGACATATATTTAGTCCTCCATATCCATTAAAGAAGTTTCTACTCCTTGCACAAGAAGGTAGTGTGCTGTCTTTAAGGTGCCATGTGTCCAGTGCTACTTCCAAAGTGGTGCAAATCTTTTAAATATGTAAATCCTAGTTTATATGCACTTGTATTCATGTTAGTATTAATTTTTATAGCACAGCCTTTATATCTTGGCATGAATCAGGGCATGTTTCATAAGATGATAAAATATTCTGAAGAGGTTTAAGATAGGACTGCTTTCTTCCATATATGAAAGGGACTTAAAAGTGATTTCTTTTAAATGAGCCCCTATTAATAATAATGGGCTCACATGGCTGTTTAAGTATCACTTTAAAACCTTTTCATTAGGTACCATTTTCATGCTGTAGAATGTAATTTCAGAAAGTATTTTAGCATATTAAGTTATATTTAATGTAATTTATTATAGCATGTATGTATGTATATATGTATAATATATAAACAGACACATACAAATATGACATATATGGAAAGTGACTGAACTAGTGTTTGTAAAAGGCTTATTCCAGTGTTTTCCCTCTAGTGCTTTGTGTTATACAGCTGCTATCTGACAAAAGGGGAAAAAAGAAAGGACTGTACACATTTCTTTGGTCTATCCCCACTCATTCAGCTAGGCTAGAAAAATGTGCTCTCTTCTAGTATTAAGAGTAGCATTTGAAGCTGAATGTACTGTGAATTCAGGTTAAGAACTTTTCTTCTGTACTCACAGGCACCTACATGTCACCATCTCTCTACCCCATGCAGGTTAAGCAAATGAACACTATTGAACTTTGTATACAGATTTGCAGTGGCTGGGCAGAAGGTAGTACATCTGCAGGTCCTTGCATGACTAATTTCATGTCAGTAACTGCTTTTATTGGCATTTAAATAAGAATTTATAATAATAGCTGTAAAGTTGCCAGATGTCTATATTGGTAAATTTCAAACCATATAGGCTTAAAATATTTAACTTCCCCCCTCCCCCCCAACACTTCCACATCAAATATTTAATCCCTTTAAATCATGATGGACAAAAAGTTTTTCCATCTCATGGTGCAAACTTATTTGTTGTCTTGGATTCCATGAATGTATGATAGACATTCAAACCATATCTCATGTTGGTATATTGTATTTGAATATCTTATTTCTCATCAAGCTAAGGTATATATTCTGCTCTAAAAACGCATAGCTCACACTGAAGGCTATGAGGAAAATTCATCTCCAGGTTGTGGCCTTTTTACAAGGGATCTGCCAGTCACAGAGCCAGAGTATTGCCACTGGGGAATATATCTGATCTAAAGGTGTTCCCCGACAGACATACTGTCCATATAATTACGTCTGTGCTGGTCCCATCCAGTCATTCCCAGTCCAGGAAGCATGTTGGGGAAGATTCATAGATTGAAGGGTTGAAAGGGACCTCACTGGGCCATCTAGTCCGACCCCCTGGCCCTGGCAGGCAAGAAAAGGGTCACCAAACCTGGGATCATGTGATCCTAGCCAGGTGACTGTCCAGTCTCCTCTTGAAGACCCCCAAGGATGAGGCGAGCACCACCTCCCTTGGGAGCCCATTCTAAATCCTGGCAACCCTGACCGTGAAGAACTTTTTTCTAATGTCCAGTCTAAACCTACTCTCCAATAGCTTATGGCCATTGTTCCTTGTTATTCCAGGCGATGCCCTGGTAAACAGATCATGATGAATTTGTATGCTGCCACAAGGTCCCCTCTCAACCTTCTCTTGGAGAGGCTGAAAAGGTTAAGGTCCCTTAGCCTTTCCTCATAGGGCCTTCCCTGCAGGCCTCCTATCAGATGAGTGGCTCTTCTTTGGACTCTCTCCAGGTTGTCCGCATACTGCTTGAACTGCCGCATCCAGAACTCCACAGTACTCCAGCGGTGGCCTGACCAGTGCCGCATAGAGAGGGAGAATTAGCTCCCTGGACCGGTTTGTGAAGCACCTACGGATGCACAGTAGTTGGCTCTGCTGACTATTCATCACATTGATGACTCATGTTCATCCTGGAGTCAACAGTGACTCCAAGATCTCTTTCTGCCTCAGTGGTGCTGAGAAGGTCACCCCCCAGTCTATAGGTATGATGGCAATTTTTCCTCCCTAGATGCAGCATCTTGCACTTATCCTTATTGAATTGCATCCTGTTGCTCTCTGACCACTTCCTCAACCTGTTGAGGTCAGCCTGAATCTGATTTCTCCTCTCCAGGGTGTTAGCTTCACCCCATATTTTAGTGTCATCCGCAAATTTGGACAGGGTGCTTCCCACCCCCTCGTCCAAATCACTGATAAAGATGTTGAACAGCACCGGCCCCAGAACTGAGCCCTGAGGGACTCCACTGCACACATCTTTCCAGGTTGACACTGGAAAGTCATAGGTATGGAGTTGGTACAGGGATTGTCCATGCTCTTACAAGCTAATGCTGTCAGGATATGTATAAGGACACAGAGTTGCTCAAATCTATAGTCATGACTGAAAAGACCCTCGGCATCCCCTCTAATCTTGGGGATGTGTACAGGTGGTTTTGCGCTTCTATATAGATCTCTGCTTCAGGAATGAACCTGCCCCAAATGGCATTACATGTGTATATCTAAAGACTAAAATGATCTCCTTCTTCCACTCTGTCTTTCTATACGATTTTTATATTGAAAATGTAAAATTATTTTAAAATTAAAAAATAAAAATAAATGTATTGTGAGGAACCTTTTGTGTAGATGGTGAGCACTTGTTTTTCATTATAAAGTCTTCTCTTTTTTTTTTACATGGTCGAGAAACAAACAGCTCTCTGTGCAACCAGGATGGGCTATCAGTTAGTTACAGGAGGTATTCACTTTCCCTGGAGAGAAAATACAACATCTTCATGGTATGCCCAATCCCCGAAGGTCAAATTGGCTTGGCTTCTATAAATTGGTTGAATTCTCAGGCATTTTAAATATGCATTTTAAATAAGATTAATAAGGAACAAGGTATTGCAGTAGCAGCATTATTAGTGTAGATTCTTGCTAAGTTTTCAGAGAAGGAAGATTTGTTGAAGTCTTTGGCTAAGTACAGACTGTCAAAAAGTCCAAGGTTGAATTGATACAGGCTTTGTAGGTTAGTCTAAAATGCACAGATTAAACTGAAACAGAAGTGTACAGACATTTACTTTTAATTCAGGAAATGCACCCACATGCCTATTCTGGCTCAGGCCAGAAGCCAGAGGGTGCTAGAGCATGACTCTCTGGCAGTGCTCACTTCCTCTTCCTGCTGCCCCTGAGATCTATAGGATTTGCATTCCAGTAGGACAGAAACAGAACTCTTCAGGGTTGTTCATCATTTCCTCTTCCTGCTTCCAGGTGCCTCTGGGATTTGTAGTCCATAGTCACAGCCAGCAGTAAGTTTGAGTGGAGGAAGTGGTGTTTAACCCCTCTTCCTGCCCCAGACCCCAGCTGGGGTTTGCCTGTGGGGGGCTGTCCCCCTGTAGACTGGGCTGCATCCCCAGCCGGGCTTCCCCCCCACCCCCCAGCCCCTTGTCAGCTAGCTCCAGCTAGGGAGCAGAGGGGCAGGGCCAGCCCCGTTCTCTGTAGCAGACAGCACAGCCCACCCAGTCCCAAAGCATGCTGGGATGCTGGGAGACTGTGATTTAACTTGGACCAGGAACGGGGCTGGGACAGAAGTGTCATAAACTTGTTTGACCCAAATCAGTTAAGTCTGATACTGCATTCAACCAGGTTTATCTTAAATCAGTTTCATCCATTTTGAAACTGGTTTATATGCACTGAACTTCTGTTCTGTTACAGGTTTAAACCAGTTTATGATCACTTAAACTGGTTTATTTGTAACTTCTGTCCCTAGCCCTCAAGTATAGACTTTGATTACATTCTCTTTTGTTTTCCCCTTCTTGGTATTTCAAGCTCTTGGTAAATGCCATAAATAACATAAGAAAAGATGTGCTTATCCTTGGTCTGCAGTTTTTTATAGTAACAGTGGAATTCTGGTTCCCTTTGTGTGCCTAAGTGGTAGCTTTCCAACTGCATAAGTGTCATTTTTGGCACCTATGCAGTATGCACATGTGGTGATTCTGTTTTCTGTGCAATGTAAACACATAAGTGTACACGTACAGGCTGATCATGAATATGGGTAAACACATGCACATTTAGGATGCATTTCTTCATTTAAATGATGAAAATGTAGCTAGCCAGACACCCATGACTGGACTGTAGGAGAAAGTAGGATCCTTCCATGTTTTTGCCCCAGTAGCAGAGCAGTTAGGACACTCACCCAGGAAGCTGGAAACCTGAGTTTTAGGATTCCCTTTCCTAGAGGGGATTTAAACCTTCATGTGTCTGATTTCCCATCACAGTACCCTAACCACCAGTCCATAGAATAGGCACTGCACTCCCTCCTCTGTCCCCTAGACAGTGGAGAGAGGAAAATGTATGGACCCAGGAGGAAGAGAACAATCAGACGG
The DNA here is from genome assembly GCF_000455745.1 of Alligator sinensis. NCBI lineage: Eukaryota > Metazoa > Chordata > Crocodylia > Alligatoridae > Alligator > Alligator sinensis. The sequence goes on from NW_005842245.1 coordinate 1,393,977, forward strand.
TATACCTTAGTGAGATGGATGCTGACTTGGAAGGGAGTAGATCCAAGATTCTGGTCTGGGCCCTTGCTTCCACAAGGGCAGAACCTTCCCCACTTCACTGATTACCTTAATCTATTTTATCCATTAATTAAGTCCAAGGGGATGCAATTCAGCTTAAATGGAGAAACAAAGCAGGACCTGGATAAATGCCTAATGTGTGGTACAGTGGTTTAAGTAGTATGGACTGGCAAGTCAGAGAGATGCAGGTTGAAACTCTTTCTGGTGGGGAGGGGACAGAACCTGGGATTCTGCTCTAACCACTCAACTACTGAGACTAATGCAAAGGAGGGCTTCCTCCCCCTCCTCTTCCCCTCCCCCTGCCCCTGCATTTTACTGTGGCTTACGTTCAGGTATGTGCACATGTGGCTGAGTAGGTAAAATGACAGTGTGTAGCCCCAGTATGCATGCTCAGTTTACACGCACCACACTAATACAGTCATTGCATAAAGCAAGGGCCAAAAATGTCCACGTAGGTGGTTAGAAAACTACCATTTAGATGTACAACGTGAATTAGAATTCCACCCTAAAATTCCACTTCTTGATTACCTATTTCAGTACTATTTTAAACATATACCTCTTAAAAATAAATTTTGGTGCTTTTCACTCACTGACTGTGATACCACTGTGGGCCTGTTAACTACAATATTTTGATCGTTAGTAATCAAGCACATAAATCAAATGTTTGAAACCTCTGTTTTTTACAGATCTTGCAAACATTTTTGTGCAGACAGTAGTATTTAGTATAGATTAGCTACATTGTCTTTGGGGATTAGTCTCCCTGCACTTGCTGAGCTGTTCTAGTATGTATCCACGTGCTGAGAATACACAGAGATGCTTTCAAGGCCTCCAACCTGTAAGACAATAAATTTATCAAGAGTCCAATAGTGGTCACAAGGGTGTATATTCCCACAGGTCAGTGTTGGCTTATACATCTTTTCAAGAGATTTAGATCCTTTTGCTAGCATTACTCAGCCTCAGACATCCCTCTCATCCAATTCACAGCTTGAACTTCCTCACCTACCAATATATGTGTTTGCTGCTTAAAAAGCAAACTGTTGAAGGATTGCTTTAAGGATAGATTATTGGCTTGGTTACATTCAGCTTTGTCACAGACGTGATCTGTATTAAATATTTTGGTGACTGGATCTTTCATTTCTAGTTTATCTCCCTTCCCTCCCCCCTCCCCATCCACCCTCTTGTGTTTCGACTGTCAATTAGTGTTCTTTTTCTCATTTTAGTTTACATTCTGCATATTTACTTCTTAGTTTAATCCCATTTAACCAGGGATGTAGCTAATTTGTGAAATAACAGGGAATTGTATAAAGAGCAGGAAAGCAAGAGAAAATGCTTCCTCAGGAAAATGTCAAAATTGGATGTTTTTTCTCTTTCTCTCTCAAATGTCTGATTTTTCCTCTTCACTGGCTGTATAATTACATCATTGTTTCAGTAATGTGAAAGAAAAATTAGATGCAGAAAGGAAAAAAAAAACCTAAATAGAGGGGACTATAAATGCTTTTTTAAAAATGAAGAATTTAACTAAACCACTCTCAAGTCCCCTGCTGAGCTCAGGCAAGCTGAAATTAATTCAAGACAGCAGATAAAAATTTTAACCAGCCCGAGCGGAGATGACGGATGTGACAGCTCTCAGTTAAAATGTCTTTTAGTGGCAAATGTATGTGTATTAGTTAAGTGATGTGACATAACTGTCCTGGGTTAGAGAAGATGAACCAATGACCGTTTGCACAGAGAACAAAAGAAAATTCTTAAGACTAAAATGTGGAAAATAAGTCAGCATTCTAGGCAGGCTTTTTATGCGTGTGTGTATATGGCCCTCTATCTTAGAGGGTGATGTGGGTGATGAGAGCTTTTCTTTCTCATGGAAGAATTAAAAAAAAAAAAATCCCCAGAAAGAAACAAGGACATTTGTAACTTGTCTTGAAGAGTCAAGAAGAGAACTACATCATGAAAACTTTACTTTTTATCTGTATGTCCTTGAATGAAAACTTTAAAGCAATGTAATATTCTGTATATACTATGGCTCAACAGAATATGCTCCATACACAATTTTGCTTAGTAAAGGTAGATTTGGCTCCTTCATTTCATACTTAGGATGAGCAGATGTAGATGTTATACTGTGAGTTGGATTTATTCAAGACTCAGCTAAGACTTCAGTTCATTGCGAAAATGTGCAGCAGCAAAATAAAATAAACAAAAATGTCATTTTAAAATAAGGAAATAATTTGAAAAGAAACATGCTTAAATAATAGTAAGTGGATTTACCATGTGAAAGTCATTTTTAATATGCTTTAGAAGCAGATGCTACTGAGTCACAGTAACTCCCAGTTAGACCTGCCAGGGTAATTGAGTTTTCAGTATTATTCTGCTTATTTTCCCATTATAATCAAATTGTATTATCATAATTTTGTTACTAGAATGCACCTCTTACTGTGTACCTCAATAACATTCAAGGCCACATCTGGAATTTAGTATACTTCTGGAAAGGTGGGGGCAGGGCAAATATTCATTAATACTTTCGTTACAAAATAACATATTTAGAACTACAACTGTAGAAGGAATACTTCAGAAGGATTAATTTTTTGGTAAGATTTTATTCTTAAAAGTCAGGTAACATTCATTGGACATGTTTACGTTTGGATGGCAGGTTTTATTCACAGTTTCTCTTTCCTTTCTATATGAGAATGTGCATTAACGTGCATCCGCTACATCAAACTTTAAACAGCTAATTTAGGGCTCTATTTTTGCTTCCGTATTCCATTTTACACCTTGTAGCTTTGAGGAGCATGACAGAACACTGATCTTTTATGTGAAACACAGTATTTGTTAAAAGGATTTTAAGAAACTGAACAAAGTACTGTGAGGAAAAAGGACTAAGTAGAAACTGGAAAATGCTGAGCTATTGAAAAATAAATTGAGAGTCAGCAATCTGGTAGCAAACTAGTCATTAACATTTTAACAAGGGTAGCTAATAACACTACTGCCTTATTATCTACAGTGCATATATGCTTGGGAAAATTTTACACTTCTTTTCATGTGTTTTTTTTTTAGTAGTAGTATAAAAAACTAGAGGTTTAGGCTGCTGCAAGCAATTTCAGCCAAACAGAATATGGACAGTCAAACAAAAGCAGAAGTTGGGATTTGCTATATGTCACTTGCTCTGTAGGAACTGTATTGCATGTCAGCTCATTAGTTATTACCAGGGCAGGGGGAGCAGGGCACCAACTGGGGAGGGCCCCCTCCCTGGGAGTCTTTGCCAGGGAAGTGAGGGTAGCTCTGTGCTGATCTGCCCAACCTTAGGGCAGCACTGCATCAGGTAATGTATTTGGGGGCATGGGGAGGGATGCATGGAGCAAGTAGAATGGTGATCCTTGCCCCCTCCATCTCCCCCTAAATCTGGGCACTCATTGAGCTTACTACAACTCTGTGTTTGCTTCTATTCTGTAGTAAGCAGAAGTGACACTGGGGAAGTTAATCCCTGAAGTAAACAGGAATAAATCAGTGTGGTTTAGTTTCCTCTTACTGTGGGAAAGGAGCAGATATGCCAATAAGTTACTATGCAGCAAGTGGCACATATGACCCACTTCCCAACCTTTTAACTCAATGTAATGTGTTCATCTGTCCATAGCATTGACAAACAAACAAAAAACAAACACACCTGAGAGGGGTCTAGAATTATTTTGGGGAACTGATTATTCAACCTAGACCCTAGTCACACACTCCTTGCTTACTGAAAAAAATGATCAATACATAAATCCATAAATCAGCTCACTTTCAAAAGCTAAGTTTCCCTGTCCTCTCATCCTTTCCAAGAAGTTTGGTCCTCCAGTTAAGATGTTAGGGAAATAGAAAACTGATCAGTTCTCTGCTCTGCCTAAGACTGACTGTGAGAGTCAGCAACTCACTTAGCCCTTCTCCCTCTACCTTCCCCTTCACTTCCCCTTCTGTGTTTAAAGAGAAAAATGCAACACTGTTGGGTGCCAACACTGTTTGCAGGGTGGAGGGAGGCAGGTTTGATTGTTTCAGTCAGTGTGGACTGTCACAACCGAAAGGGTGTGATTTTTGTTTTTGTGTGCTTCGGCACTGCTAAATTGTTCCCGCTAAATTACAGCTTCTTTGCAAGGTGGAGTTTTCTGCTGCAAAAGAGAACCCCGGTGCAAGGGAGAATTTGCCGCCAATTTGAAGCTTTCTTTGCAGGGTGCATTTCTTTGTTGCAGCACAGAAATGCTCGTTGCAAAGAGTTCCCGCCATTTGTATGCTAATTTGAGTCCCATTATTGGCCAGTTCTAAATTATTCACACGTGGCGGCTAGTGATTGGCTTGCTAGCCGTGTAAAAGGCTCCAGTTGTTTCCGCCCAAGTTGGAGGACTCCACGGACACCGGGAGGAGGAGACTTCACGCTGTGTGAAGATATCTAAGCGCTGCGGATCCTTACGGACCCAGCGCATTTCAAGCAGGCAACGGAGGTCTGATCAACCTCTAGCCTCTCCCCGTCGCCGATCGCAGCCTAGAGGTATCCCTTCCTGCGCGCAAAAGAACCGGACCCATGGAGCCTAGCAAACTTCGTGTGAGTCCTTGCCAGACGACTGACCTCAGAGCTCTTCTACCCGGGTTCGAGTCCTGCAGGTTTATCTTCCCGTCGCCGAAAACCCTTTGCGACGTACCCTCGTGTTTTGCATCTTCCCGTCGCCGAAAACCCCTTGCGACGTACCCTCGTGCCCCACAGGTTCGAGTTTTGTTTTGTTGTCTGTCTGTAACCTCAACTCAAGCAAGTTTTCCAGCCTACACCACTGCCATCTCGGTGTAAGTAAACAATCTTTTAAACTACCGCTACGCGTCCGTGCCTAATTCCAGCTCGACGGCCTTCCCTCTCCGACCCGGCGTGCCCGGGCTGCTGGCCACAGCCCGCGTGCAGCACGGAAAAGGGCTCGGGTCGCTCCTGGCCCACACATGGACAAGATACCTTTGTTGCTATTTAAGGCAACCTCTCCAAATTAGGAATGGTCAAGGAATAATCAGTCTCTCCCTGTGTTCTCCCAATATATGATTAACTGAAAAATTCCAGTGTAATTTGGTTTGGTATATGTAACATTCGGAAGTCAAATTTAGGTAAAAATGGCATGATTTCTCAGGACTAAACCTATAGCTCTTAAGCCTTAAGGCAAATATATTTGCAGCTGCATAAATAGTAAGGCTGTTCCGTGTGTTTGAGGAAATTTTCTACTTGTTCAGTCATTCACAGATGACAGAGTTCTATCTAAAAAAAATGTTGTTGCATAAAGCATCCTTCTCTTAATAAACACAGGAAAGAAAAATACCAACCTACAGCTATTGATGCTATGTATGAAGTTACTTTTGATTAATTGTATAATTTAATTCAGGTACTCTGAAAGATTACCTAGTGGCCTATTTAGATCTTATGTTCTATTGTCAATAAACTTTTCAGGCCACTGGACCTTACTTTCTTGTAGATGCTGGGCATGTCTACATGTTCATTAATGCACCATGGTTACTGTGCATTAAGTTTAGTACTTGGTTAACCAAGTACACAATAATGTGAATTACTGCGCAGTAGCACCGGTGCATGGGTTTTTAGTGGGGTGTAGGTTGTAGCCGTGTTGGTCTAAAGACATAAGCAGACAAGGTTCCTGGGGTGAATCTGATATCTTTTATTAGACCAACCCAAATAGTTGGAAAATAGTTATTAAGCAAGCTTTCGGGTTCAAAAACCCTTCGTCAGGCTAAGGAAGTTTCAGCAGTTGGTATGTGCTCTTCCTGGATGGAATGAAAAGTAAAGCCAGCGGCTGGGGTGGGGTTTTAGTGACGCTTACTACACAGTAGCCTAATACTATTGTGCAGTAGTGTATTAGCACAGCTTTTGCCCAGCGTGCTACTGCACAGTGTTTTTAGGCTACTGCACAGCTAGTGTCTTGTGTAGACATGTCCGCCAAGTCTAACTGTTGCATATTGCTGCTCTCCTACTTCTTAATGGTCAGTTCAAAAGATGGAGGATACCCAGAACCAATTACCTCTGCATAACCAGAAGCTAGTAGCCAATGCCAGAAGCCCTTGAAACATCAAGTAACACTTAGAAGGCAAATGACTATAAGGTGTAATTACTTTATCTCTTTCCTTAAGCTTTTGATGAACCTGGCCTATTCCTCCTCCTTGAGGCTTTCCAATATTTTCTTACAAAATCAGAATACCATATTTACTCAAATACAAGACAAAGTCTCCCCCCTCCCCCTTATCAGCAAGGGGAAAAACCTCATCTTAAAATTGAATACAAGGAAACCTCATTAAATACATTGTCTATTGTTAAACTGCTGCCAAAAGTAGCATGTGCTCAGTAATGGAAACCTACTATGAAATTCATGAAATACAGCCAACACTGAGCATAATTCTTCTGCAGCAATCCCTCTGAGTTGAGGATGATTGTCCTTTATGATTGTCTTATCTGTGGGTCCAAAGATGGCTGATGAGGCTGATCTGGGATCAACAGACTCTGCTGCAACTCAGGCATGTATTTCCATGCAGTGTGGGTGACTCCAGATTCTTGAGGTGGTCCTCAACATGCTTTTTCTGCCACTCCCATTTTTTCCTATTGTCATCATAAGGTTTCAGAGTACTGATATCCTTGCAGCAGACGGTTTTCCCATTTGGGGCAGCCCTGGGTAATAGTCTACCGTGAGTTGATGTTAATGTTGTTTTTTTTCAAGTTGTCCTTGAGGACATCCTTGAAGCACTTTCTCTGCCCTCTTGAGCATATGCTGTGACTGAGCTGGGAGAATAAAACTTGCTTTGGGAGTCTGGAGTTGGATATCTGGATGATGTGGCTGGCCCAGCAAAGTCGATGTTGCATGATCATTGCCTTAATACTCATGGTGTTTACTTGTGAAAGGACACTAATGTTAGTGCATCCGTCTTCCCACTGTATTCAAAGGATATTCCACAGGCAGTGATGAAAATACTTCTCCAATGATTTCAGGTGCCTTCTGTACATTGTCTGCATTTCCACTCTGTACAGTAAGGTGGAGATCACAGCCACTTGATAAACCATGAACTTGGTTTTGGACCTGATGTCATGATCTCTAAACTCCTATTTTCTCAGACATCCAAAGGCTGTACTTTCACATTTAAGGTGATGCTGGATTTCTTTGTCTATATCAGCATTCTGCAAGAGATGGCTTCTGAGGTACAGGAAATACTCAGTGTTCTTCAGAGTCTCACTGTGAATCTGAATTACTGGAGCTGAGGATTGATCAGCTATAGCTTGTTAATGTTAGTCTTGTTAGTCTTCTGAATGTTAAGCGTCAGTCCTATTTTCTGGGTAATGTCTTGGTAAAGGCATTGCCTGCAGGTCTGCTTTTGAGTGAACACAGAATATAGCATTATCAGCATACTAGAACTCGGTGATTGAAGTCTACGTGGTCTTGGTTTTGGCTTGGAGTTGGCTGAGATTGAACAGCTTGCAATCTGTTTGGTAGTTTAGCTCCACTCTGACTGGAAGCTTATTGGTGGTCAGATATAGTAAGGAATATTGAGAAGAGTGTTGAAGCAATGACACAGCCTTGCTTAACTTCTGTCTTAACCTCAAGGCATCAGTGAACTGGGAACTGTCGCTTACATACCATCATGGAGCAGGCAAAGAATGGTGATGAATTTCAATGTGCGTCCTCCATAGTACTTCTCTGTTGACAGGGTTGAAGGCTTTCATGAGGTCAAAGAAGGCCAATTAGAGCATGACTATAAAACACATGGCCCATATGGGGAAACATACTGATGGAACCTACCACAAGAATAGGTTGGTATAGCCCATCTAAATAACATACACAACAGTGCTTTCTTTCCCATTTCCAATGAGTCCTGTTTCATCACCGGCCTTAAATGTCTAGAAAACATCACCAAACAGAACCCCAAACAGCTTACCCAGAATCCCTCTGTAATCCTCTCTCTCAGCCTGTCGCATATTATTAGTGTGGCCTTGCCCTCCATGGGGTGGAGAAGAACCAGGTTACCCTGCATCTCATCTGTATATAAATTTTTGGAAGATTACAGGAGTGGGGGTCTAATTAGGGGGGCTGTATCTGGAGTACACACACACACACACTCACTCACTCACTCACTCACTCTCCCCCCCCCCCCCCCAACAAACGCGGAACGAGCACCCCCCCCTCAGAAACACTGAGCTACAGGATCTCCAAGGCTTGAAACACTGCTGATTCTGGTGGGGTCCAGCCCAATGAACTATACAGTAAATTATGAGCCTTTTGGCTCTGGACTAGTAGCATGCATACTTGGCCTCTTGTGAGCTAAGATCAAGTATAGTCGCTGTGCTGGCACTCCTCCCTAGCTTTCTCCTGCGGCCATTGGTTGAGGGCAAGCGAAACTCAGGGGCCTCTAAACCCCAATCCTTCGGGCTTGGGCTGGCATGTGTCACAACCCAAAGTTGTGGTTTTGTTTGTTTGTTTGTGCTTCGGCATCGCTAAATTGTGTTCCCGCTAAATTGCAGCTCTTTTGCACGGTGGAGCGTTCTGTTGCAATTAAGAACCCGCGTGCAGGAGCTTTTCCCGCCAGTTCTGTAGCCTTCTTTGCATCGTGCATTTCTTTTGCATTATAGTGATGCACGGTACAAGGAAGTTCCCACCGTTTGTATTAAGATTTCCGCCACATTGTTGGCCGATCTTAATATAGGCACACGTGGCGGGTAGCTATTGGCTTTTTTGGCGTGGAAAAAGAT
>NW_005842245.1:1403077-1434596 GCF_000455745.1 Alligator sinensis
GAGAACTCAAGCGGAGCTGTGCCTGGAAAGCTGACCAGCCTACACCGCGACCACCTTGGGTGTAAGTAAATAATCTTTTCAATCAACCATTATGCCTCCGTGACTGATTCTAGCTCGAGCGTACTATACCGCGTCGCGGTTTTCTCTGGCCCCGCGTGCCTGGGCTGCTGGCCACAGCCTGTGTGCACAAAGACGGGCCCGGCTCACCCCCAAAATCGGGAGCCGGCCCGCACAGCATGTAGGATGCCTGCCAATGGAATTGGAAGTATCTGAAGCCCCAGGCTGAAAAATCCAGGATGGAGGATACTTGCTGGTAGCAGGGCCACATATAGTTTTTGAACAATCCGAAGGATTCGGAACTGATTTGGCTAATTTGACCTGGAACATTAAAAATTCTCCAAAAAAAAAATTAAAGTAAATAAGTACATAAGTAATCCTTAAAAGTGTGTTTATGGAGCACCTGTGCTAGAACTTCCAGCAGTTTCCAAAAATGGCAAACTGCATCACTTCTGGATGGATTACATCTGTGGGTATCCAGTAATTTTCCTGTGTGCAAATACTACAGGTATGTTTATTTCAAAGTCCATGTTTTCAAATTTGCTCCTCTACTTCCATGGTCTCAGGGAGAGCAGGATCTGACAGTAAGGAACTTGGTGCAGGGAAAAGCAGTTTTGGGGGCAGAGGACAAGGGGGCTATCTGACCCCTCTCCCCCTGTTTAATTTTCCTTGCTGTTACAGGGGGATGGAAAAAATTTAAGGCAAACCTCCAATAATTAGATTTTATACCTGAAAATTGTAACAAACTTATAGATGTCCATCTATAGAATCTAATTGTTGGGGTGTTGTCTTAATTCGGGACTGTCTTAGATTTGAGTAAATATGGTAAATCATTTTGCTTCAGAAGTCACTACCCTCTCACATTAGAACCTTCTCATTGCAAAAAATTTGAACTCGGAAGGTCCACATGAGTAGAAGGCAAATAATATCAAGAAATCGCCCTGCGCTTGTAGGCATTTTGAAACATTGAAGCCATAGGTCAGTCCACAAACATCAACCTATTACAGACGTTCTAACTCCAAAACTAATTTGAAAATTTCAAAGCTAGAAAACAGTGGGTTTCTAATTTCTAGGGAATGCAGTACATTCAAATGTACATATAAGAATTTATTCTACTGACAGTTTCTTTTTAATTCCACATTTATATTCTGGTATTCAGTAGCTCTGAACATCAGTTTTGACGTAAAACATTTGCATGAAAGTTTGACTTTGACTCTCAGTAAAAGCTTTCTCCTACTAAAATTACAGTTTTGGGATTTGATATACAAGGTATTTATCTCACAGAATGAAAGACTACTTAATTTGTATTAGACTTGCTGATTTAAAAGAAAAATGAAAACAAAGCCTTTACTTAAGCATGATCAGTGTGGTGGGTTTTGAGTGAATTTAAGGGAAACAAAAACACACAAAAAACTCAGACCCTTGATACTGCTGAACAAAGACTATTCCCCTATTGGTTGAGAACAAGACTAGTATCTGGTTGAAAATAACATACATAAAGGAGAATTTGGTTCTGGGATAGATAGTGGCAGAAGTAGTAAGTCAGTAATGTACCAGGGCTGAATTAGGCCCATTATGAGTTTTTTATTTTTGAATTGCAACCTGAGTGCATTTCAAGCCATGAAAAGTAGGTGATAGGCAAAGGCATCTACCAAATACATACTTCTTTTTAGATATAACTTACTTTGCATAGAACTTCATGCTGACATTGAGTTTCTATTATAATACAAGTTTCTATTTACATACTAGTCTAACCAGTAGTGTAGAAACATGCCCACATCCTTGTAATGAATCATTAACGTCATTCATACAACTTTCCACGTTACTTAAAAATGTATAGATAGATGCTTATTATGGTAATACATATTAGAAATAATGTACATCCAGTCCTATAGTAATACTGGTTTTAAACAAGTATTTCTAGTTATCTCTGGAAAGTTATCTTCTGAGATGATTGGTTACCTGCACTTTTCAAGCACAAACAGCTATTGAAGCCCTGGGTGACATATAGAATGTATTTAACAGAAATGATACACTATCTGCTGTTCACTGCTGCTTTTATCAGAAAGTATCATTGCTGTTACAGGGGATTTTTCAGGAATGGTTAACTATTAAGAACCCGGGTGGTAAAGCATCATAGGTGTCTCTGCTTTCTAATTGCAATTCCTTTTTCCAAATGTGGTATGTTAATTCATATTGGAACTACACTGTAGACATTGCTTTACTATTTCTTACTGTTTTCAACTTGCTCTTTGAATAGCAGCAGCTCTGACATAAGGGAAGATCATAAGTGACCCATGTACTAGGCAACCAGGACTTGTAGTATAGATGATATCTTTTATTAGACCAACAAGATATTTGCAAAATAAATAAATAAATAAATAAAATCTTTAATTGCAAGCTTTTGAGCACAAACACCCTTCATCAGGCATTGGAGAAAAGATTGTAAAAGTTCTCCTGGGTAGAAATCAAAGCTCATATTTCATAGGATTTCACAGAGGAGTCAATAGATGGAAAACTCTTCTGGGCAGTCAGTTCATAGCTGGTATGAAGCCTCTCACCTCCTGTGAGGATCTCTGATGATGCAGATTACCTTGAAACAAAGGAAGGAGCAGGATCTCAGGTTCCAGTTACTTCCTGCTTGGGAAAATATGATGATTTTATTAAAAAAAATAGCCATGTACTAGGTTCCTTTTCTAATCCCATCATTTGGGACCAGATCCACCTTCCATTAAAGAGAAAAGGAGTCTTTTCAGTCATGTGAAAAGATATAGACCTCCACTTATTTGAATACCTTTAATTTTCAATGTAAGAGTCTGTCATGATATGTTTTCATATAGTTGTAAATACATAGACTTGCAAATGCAGATATTGGCCCTTAATCCATTTCAAAGCTTTTGTTTACTTGCAAATAAGGGAGGGGAAACTAGGATCAGGTATGGTGTTAGGTGGAAACCAGTCTGTTGAATTAATTGGAAAAAACTTGGGCAGTTTAAATGAGGACTCACCTGCACTGCAGTTCCATTCAGAAGACTTGTCCTTAACAAAAGCATAAATTCAATTTTAACAAGTGCAAGTCGCAGAGCTTTAAGATGCACCTACTTATCTGTATTGAAGTAACATGCAAGGTTAAACTTGAACTAACCTTGAATGGTTTAGAGATGAAAGATGATGCCAATAATATATTCTGTAAGAAATTATTTAAAGGTACTGGAAGAGGGGTTGTAAACTTGACTTTTTGGCTGTGACATAGCTGTTCTGATCTCAGAATGTGGTGATTGATCTAATTTTCTCCTGTCAGAGTGAGAAGCAACAGAAACTACTGACAAATTCTGGAAAGAAGTTTTCTGTGCACTCTACTGCCAGTAATAATACTGATCAACTCATCTGTTGAATTCAACAAACAAGGTGCAATATGCACCTGACCACAATCCAACTGAATAATATGAAAATTGGAATACTTTCAAGTACATTTATAATTGTGTTTGTAAACTAAAATATTGTAATTGTACTAAAGGCAATACAGCTACCATTGCCATTCATCAAATAAATCTTTATTTATTTATCCTTCATACAAGAGAGTTAAAATTCAATCACACTTTTTCTTATTCTGTTCTTTGCCAATCCCATATGGTGGAAAATATTTGATAAGTTGAATCTTGATTCTCTCTCAGAGGGATCAAAGCAATACTTTCATTGAAACCAAAGGAGAGAAGTTTTACTTCCTAATGCTTGATGAGCCTTGATCTGTTATCAGTTCACTTAATTAAAAAAAGTGATAAATCTTGAAGCTACAGATGACCCTAATTTTAAAACTATACTTCTGTCTGAAGTTTTCCACACTTATTCTGTTACTTTAACATAAAATATGAAATGTCTCATTTTCACTTCTTGAAATGTTTTCCTTCCCTGCTACTGGGAAATGATACCTTCTTATTTTCATACTTTTGCCATTAGGGTATACTAAAATCCTAATTTCCATTTGCATTGTTACACAGAACCTAAAGCACTTTGCAGTTCCATTAAAGATAGGGAAAGTGAGGTACAGGGCTTTATGTAAGATCACAGACAATTGACAATGGAGTTAAGGAGGAGTCGAGAAGTCCTACTTCTCACTCCTCCTTTCTGTCTTCTAGACCCCACCACTGCTCTTTAACACAAGAAATTTGATGGTACTTTGGGCTAGATTTTCTCCTTGTTATGTGAGAAGGGGAAGAGAGACAAGACTCAGGTGTCAGTTCTTGATACCAGGAACCCGCCCTGGCTCTAATACCACTTCAACAGCTGCTGGTCTTCTCCAATTTGTGGCCCTAATATTGGGTATGTAATAGAACCCCAACTTGGCAACTCTATTAATAACCTGCCTCTTTGAAGTCAGCAGTGTTAATTCACCTTATCTTTTCATTCAAACCAAAATGCATTATTAAACCATTTAAGCAGCCCAGGTACTGTCAATCTTCATAGTCAATTAATGAATCATTAAATGTTAGAAGAATTCTTAATCCAAATTAATTTTTAAATGTTCGAAGTGACCTGAATGCTGGAATATCAGTAGTTTTGGCAAGAAGATGGTGCATGCAAGAGCTATAATGGATAATCAACTATTTAGTTATTGATGTTAATATTTGGCACTTTACATGGCATCCTGGCTGTGTTGTCATCTGGCATAAATTGGCACAGATATTACAGATGATGTACCCCAAGGTGAAGTTGGTTTTATGATTTTTAGTAGATCTACATCAGAGCCCATCCTAGTAGGTATTGAGCATCTCACAGGGTAAGTTTTGGCATCGGTTGTAGACATCACCTTGAAATTTGAGCACGTATTTTTTTTCCTGCATAAGGATAATTTACTTTAATAAACTGCAAAAGGTGGAGCTTTAATTGTCAAGGATATAGAAATACTGCTCATTTTCCTGCTATTATCCATGCAATGCATATGTATCAGTTGGCCACATTATCTTTCCTAAAAGCCCATGATATCATTGCTCTAAGACATATAGATTTTCTTGTTAAATTCATTTAAATATTGTCCATGGTAATAGATCTATAAATGGCCACTGATATGATCATTGCTGCTGTGTTTCATAAAGTACTATGCTATGAAGAGACTAGCCCAGTCGTGATAGTCAGTTGCTTTTTTTGTTCTATACATTTGAAACTAAGCACATCTATGAGAGTCCTGTTTGCAGGGACTAAATTTCAATCATTTTTACAACCAGGGGATAAAAAAGGGTTGATTGTAGGTTATAAGGAGTATTCAGGAAAAATTGACAGCTGCAGTAACTGTCTAAATCATTGTTGGAAATGAATTTCTGCATGATGGATGAATGCTACTGGAAGCAAGTTAACACCGGAATATCTGTATTAAAGTAATGTTCAAGTGACCTATCTTCAATGCTGTGAGTATATGCATATAAATATTGTAGAATCATTGTTATTATTTCGTGGATAGATGTTGGGATAAACACAAAATTGAAATGACAGCTTTTCTTTTGTGTTCTGAAATACTCCATCAAATAGTTTGGGCCAGATTCTCAGCTGTAGACATCTTTACCATTCCACTGACTTCAGTGGAGTTGCTCTTGATTTATAGTGGGTTAAGTAAGATTAGAATCAGGGCCCTCTATACTTTATTGTTTTTTATCATCTTTTTGTTATAATCCAGTTTTTGCAGATAAATGAAACCACTGTAGCTTCACAAAAGAAATGCATTATTTTTATTCTTTCCTTTTGTCCTTATGCCAACGAGCCATTGCCATCCTGAGAGAGAACAAATATGTTAACTAATTTAAACAGCCTTAAATAGAACTTGTGGTGGTGTTGTTGTGAATGTCAGCAACAAATCTCACTGTTTCTCCACGTTAACACAGTTGATTTCAACCTTGAAGAAAATTGGTAAGAAAAATCCTTCTTAGAAAATAGATTTTATCACTACATTTTTAGGAGTGCTTTAAAACATGGATTACTCCTTATAAATACTGTTAAGAGACCTTAAATTGTGGGTTATTGATCCAATAGATGGTGTCTTTCTCTGCAGACATTCTGTTCTGTTCAAAAAAACCTCCTTCTGTAGGTTTCAGATTATTGACCCAATATGACATTTCAGTTATCTCAATGGAAGAATGATAACATGATAACATTTTCCATTGTAACAGATAACTGTAGATATAATGCCTCCATGAACCTGTATTTTGTGAGTTTGTAATCTGTGTGTTATTGACACAAGCTGCCTTTATAGCCATTAGGTCCTTACCTCTCATTGGGTATTTAGAGTATTTCAAAATCCACAAATAGTTGGCAGGTTCACAAAAAATACAAAAATGTATTCTGATTTGAGTCCTTTATGTATAGAAAATTGAATTGATGAGACACCCTTCAGAAGCTTGATTGTCTCTGTGATTTGGATGGGGTATTTAATTTGTCCATTTTTCATATCTCAGAACCTCCTGGGGAAAGTAAATACCCCAAACCTTCCTGACCTCTTCCTTCTTTCACTGTATGTTCTCACCTGGTCTCACCCAGGCCCCAGTGGTGTACCAGCAGCTGTTCAAGTGGGGACACTGTGAGGTTGTATACCTGGTTGTGAGGTATACAACCAGTCCTATATCCAGTATTTTCCCCTAATTAAAAGGTGTTTCACTAGTGAGGTATGTGAACTTTGTTATTCCTGAATGCCCACAGAGGAGGTTGAGAGACCCTCAAAATCCAGAATTGGAGTCTGAGTTCTTACAATCTAAAGTAAACCAGTTGCAACAGAAAGTGGAGATAGGCACAAGGGGAGCTTGAGCATAAATGTAAAGGTAGCACAGCCATTTTAGCAGTTTCCTGGTGATTTAATTTTTTGGCACTGCTATTAATATATGGAATCCAAATGATCCAAAACTGCCTTAGAAGCAGGCTTTTTGTGAAGGGACTTAGATGAGATGGCAGATGGCGGTCAGAGAGAAGACTGCAGGCAAAAGCTTCTGCCTGAAAGCAGGTATGAACTGGGCCTGAGAAAATGGCACAGGAGGGATTATTCCAAGGTTTCCTAGTATGTTATATAGCTTTCAGGAGTTTAAAAGAAAAATAAATACAATTAGCCTGCATCATGGATGAACAAAACTGTGTGTGATGGGGAGGAGGCAGGAGAGAGCTTTTGAAATACATTACTAATTAATTATATATTTAATCAAAGGTTTAGCACTGATTCATCATCATTTTCCACCTGCTGTTATTCACTGCTTAACTTTTGTCAGACCTGTAATGTCATGAATTTATGAACTCCCAATTAAGCTTTTTAAATGCAGAGGTTGAAAGTAGCTGTCTACTAGGGGTTTGGGATGGAGAGGCTTTCTTCCCCCTTTAAAAAAGATTGTAAAATACCTTTGATCCTTTTTCCCCATGCTTTTCTTTTACTTTGCTTTTTCTCTACAATCTCCTTGCATTTCCCTCCTGCTTTCCTCCTCTTTTATTATGAATCATTATTTAACAATTACATTGCAGTGGCAATTGGTAGCCCCAATTAGGAATAGTGCCCTGTTGTGCCAGCTAATATATTGAAACAGGCAATGGGACCCAGGAACCTTAAAAAGTAGAGTTTATATTCTGAGGCTTCTATCCTGCAAAAACACATATGATAGTCTTTAAATATGTGTATAACTCCATTGGCTTTACTCGAATTACTCACATAATTAAAATTTAGTGTGTGTCAGCGTGGACAGAGCCTGAAACTTCTCTTTTTTGCATATAGAAGAACATCTTTTAATTCTCCATTCCTTCTATTTTTTCATATTAGTCCATCCCTTTGAAGAAATACTTTAATGCATGTTATAGTAAGGAAGAAGAGAGGACAATGGGGAGAGAGAGTGAAGAGAAGGGGCTGAACATTTTATGCTAGTTTTCAATACCTTTCCTATTTTTACAGTGTTCATGTATTGAAAGAAGCTCATAACTCCCTCTGTAAATTATTTAACCTTTCTGATCTTGTCATCTGTTTTCCTATTGTAATCTAAATATGGGCTCTGGTATTAACCTAAAGAAGACAAATTGCTTACATGCTCTTTGTAACTATTTCCTGTACCTTTTGCATATAGAATAACATTAATGTAACCATCAACAATGCAATCCTATGATGAACAAAGGATGTACATAATTATTACATACAGTAAAGTTTTTTTGTAGCAATCTACCATTGTCAAGTAAGAAATTGCAGATCTGGATTCTGTGAGTATTTGTACATTTGACGGTTGTCATGATGTACATGTGACCAAAATCTAATTTGCGTACCTTAATGGCATCATGCATTGCACGTGCCCCAGTTCCGAGAGTTTGAAATGACTTTGCATCATTGCAAACTAAACTACAGCTGGATGTAGTTTCGTTTGCAGTGTTGCAAAATGCAATGATGCAGCTGTCAACTCACCTCTTAGCCGCAGGAGAGGTGGGAAGGCTCCACAGAAAAAAGGATCGGGTCCTTTCAGCAAAAGTGGTGAGGGGCCTGATCCTTTTTTTTTGGCAGATCCTGCTCGCCTCTCCCGTGGCCAGGGGGCAAGATGCCAGTGGGCCAAGCAGACCGTGAACTGTGGGGAGTCCTGGTCCTTCCCTTTGCAGCTGCAGCGTCTCCTGGGGCTGCCTGGGTGGGCTGGTAGGAGGCCAGGGCACTGCCCCAGGTTGGAGGCAGCATCCAGCTGGATCCAACTCTTCCCCGACAAACAGGAAAAAAAAAGAATCGGGCCCCTCACCATAATGTGACATTGCGTGATGGAAAAATTGAAAAGTGGGTTTCAATTAAAAACCCGCCATTTCGATTTAGGGGGCATAAAGTAAAACCTTGGGGATTAAACCCTTGTTGCATGTACAAGCACCCTGCCCTTTTATTAAGTAAGCAGATCTGCACATGGTTTAGATGAATTTTGTGGGACTTCTGGTTTTGCTAAGCCAGAAGTGCTGAAAAGGAGTTTGAGAAGAGCAGGGCTCACTGGTTGCTGAATGACTTGATAAGAAAGGCAATAAAGAAAAACACACAAATGAGCAAAAATGCTGATTCAAGGAAGGGAGTAGTGAAAAGCATTAGATAAATAACTTGAGAAGTACTGTAAAAAGTAAGAATTCACTAATGAAACAGAGATAACAGTGATCCAGAGTTCCAGGTACGTGAAATTGGCAGAAAGGCAAATAGAAGTGGACAGCTCAATAAAGAAATAGATAAAAATTGGCACAAGATGAGGGTGTCCTGGGCATAAATATGGGGGCTGCGCTACTTGGTTTCTATAGTGACCTCAGAGAGTATGGCTAATACAAAAGAGTTGTTATCATTTTTCTGGGCAGTTTCACCTAATTGGGCTGATTACTAAATAGGCCAGCTAAGAGATAGTAAAATTCTCTGAACTTTTGCTACCGAACACGAATTTTAGTTGTTCTGTCTGAGTTGCACCTGGGCCGCAGGAGGCTGTATGCAGGCCATGGTCTCTTTAAGCACAAAGACACAAGTCACCTGAACACTCAGTGGCAGTAAGCAAGAGGCTATCCAAACACTCCCCCATGCCTCAGAACAACAAATGTCTGTACAACTCATTGAAAGGTTTTCCTTTATTTATGGTAGTTGTCAGGCCCTCTCAGGGGTTGAGGCAGGCCCGGGCCACTTCTATTTTTTGAGGCTCAAAATACAATGCAATAATTTGTAATAAATGTTCCTTTTTTATTTAACAAGTGCTTTTCTAGCTTTTTTCTTCTTCTTTCAATCCTGTCAGTGTATCTCTGTGTCTGTATGTATAACCTCATTTGGAGATAATGTCAAAAGTCTAAATTTGAGGCACTCCGTGAATGAGAGGCCTGGGCCAAATGGCTCTCCTGGCCCCTGCTGTGATAGGCCCTGGTAGTTGTTAGAGTGATACTATCTTGCAGTAAGTGATAAAGAGGAGATGTTTGGGTACATAACATCAGATAATGCCACCTTGTAGTATCAGTTTTGTCTATATTGTACTAACATGAAGAGATCCCAATTAGGGACTGGGATATCCTTGTGCTTGTGTATACTGTCCAAACGTACACCAAAAAGGTGGTGATCCCTAATCCCTGATATTATTGTTCTTCTCAATTCTTTGAATCTCATGATAAACGTCACTTTCAATACCGTCAGCACACTCATCAATTTTATCATTACTGTTGCTATTAAGCATTTATATGGCAACAGAAACATACATGACACTTCACAAAACATAAAAAATATATTTTCCTGAAACACGTTACATAATGCAGCCAAGGAAAAGCATTGTAGAAGGGAGAAATTGCAATGAAAACATTGATTATGAGGAAGCATTAATGGAAGAAGTGGGTTTTAAGTTAGGATTTGTAGCAAGCAAAAACATGTGGTTGTCAGCCACAAAATAGGACATATATCTAACTTTTTTTTTTTTTTACCCGTTTTAGCTCTCTGGAACAGCTTTCTAAAGGATATATTGCAGGTATTCAGCTCTGAAAATGGAAGTTCCATTGCTGTGAAAAATCATTTAGAACCCATCTGTTTATATTTCACAGACGCAGTAAGCGCAAGACATAAATGATTGAAGATGGTGTGACTTGCAAAGGGCAAAAGTAGGAGCATGGCTGTCTGCTTTACTTCTGTTGGAAAAAAAATGCATTTTATAATCCTATACCTAAAATGCTTACTACATCTCCTGCCAAAAAAAATAATTAAAATTAACATACACAAGGCATGTTCCGTAGTTAGGATTTTCAAAAAGAGCCTAAGGCTGCATCTAGATGTACAGGCACATGTGGTTTGTGGTGTTGCAGACCTCTTTTTGGCTCCACAAACCGCATGCCCAGAACTTAAAATGTGCCCTATGCTGCAAAATTGCAGCGTGAGGGCAAATTTTGTTACTGGAAAATCTGAATAGCAAAAAAATACAGTATAAAAATGGTGCCATGGACGTGAGAGGAGCGTGTGCCAGCAGACAAGGAGGCTTAGTCCTCCCGGGAGACACTGGCTCACAGCCAGAGCATCTCCACTCCTTTAGTTGTTCTCTGGCTCCTCCGGAAGCTGGGAGGAGCAGGGAAAAGGCAGTTTCCCCAAAGTGGGGCAGTTTGTGCCACACCAAAGTGCATGTGCAGGGGCATGCACTGTGGCAAAAAGTAGCAGCACAGTAGTGCCCTAAGGGAGCTAGGAAAATAAATCGTATTGATTTTTCAGTTGGAATTGGTCCTTTGAGATCCTTCAAGAAAGACACCTGTAAGTGTTGTTAGGAGCTTAGATGGTGAGTAGTGCTGTCTGGTGTGCCCCATCTGAGGAGAAAGGGAGTGATTGAAAAAAGTTTTGTGTTCTTTGGGTCCATTCATACAAGGGCTGTCTCTTGAGTTCAAGGACTAGGACAATCTAAGGCTCAAGTTATCCACCCAAAGGAGTGGGCAGTGAAAGACTCACCAAATAATATAGACTGTCCTGTTCAAAGGGCACAGCAGGGATGTCTATGCCCCCCTTTATTTTAATGTCCCAGGTACGTTAAGAGTGGGTCAAAACACTTACAGATGCCCCTGCTGTGGTACTGTCCACCCTCCTATTATAAAAGGCAGAGGCGTAGGAAGACACCTCTGTGCCTGGGGCAGTCACATGGCACCTGAGGAGCTGAAGCTCCTGCAGTGCTGATTTTAACAGTGTGATCAGCTGCTAGTGATGAAACACTTGCCCCCGAGAAAGGCTGCTTTCCAGGTCTCCTCCCCATACTTCACTTACACTACTGATAAGAGCTTCTTATAAAGAAAAAATGTAGAACTTGGTCTTAAAAAAATAACCCCCCTCCCAAACAAGCAGCAAAGCAGTTATAGGTTGGACTCTCAGTGTTTGTATATTTTGTGTAATTCTGTTGGCTGCCCTTCTCTTTATACCTGCTGCAAATTAGGAGTGTAAATGTATGTGGGGCAGTTTGCCCTGTAGTGTTTATTTTGGGGGACATGTGCAGTATTATGTGTCGGGAACACAGAATGTGCTCTGTTAGGTTATACTGTCCATTGGGCATGTCTGCATGTGTATTTACATATGCCTAAACTTAATGCACCTTTGCTTAAGGCACACTAAGGTGATTTAGGTGCGCGTTTACACATGGATGCACTAATATGCATTGAGGAACATGAAATTTAAGCATGAACTGCTGAGTTGCAGTAGCGAATGTGTAGACGTGCTAATGCACATGAACACGGTGTATATCCATTGATGTACACTGTGTTAATTTGCATTAGTGCATCTGCACATGTGCTAATGTGACTTAGCTGTTCACACCTAAATTTGATACCTGCTTTATGCAGGTATCAAATTTAGGTTCACATAGCCTTAAATTGCCATTTTTGAGCCGAATTAAGGGCATGCAGACCTTAATGTGCCTTAAAAATGGCTATTTTAGGCTAAGCCTGCTTAAAAGAGGCACATGGAGATGCGCTCACTGAGTCCGACACTAGATGACCATAGCATCCACTGGTCTCTCCTTCAAAGGCAAGTGGAATCTACACACACACACACGCGCGCACACACTTTAATAAAACATGTAGGGCCCCCTTCCCTTGTAATGCATCTGCCTAAAGACCTTAGCACAAGAAGGAAAAGAGGAGGATGAGAAGGAGAGTCACAAATTTACTGTTGCTTTAAACAGCTCTAATACCAGCTCATCTTCAGTGCTGTACAGGTGCTCAAGGGAAAAGGAATGAGTGGCAGCATGGGGAGAAGAAGGGACTAAAGGCTCATAAGAGTTGCTAGCTGGGGAGTTTTTCTGTTTACTCTCTGATTCTATTAAGTTATAAACATGAACTCTTTAGAAAAAGCTGTTGTTGACTTCAGCTTTTTCCTGTTGAATCATTTTAATAGGTTGTGCATTATTGACAAAACAGAATGAAACAGCTTGACCCTAGACCCTGGATCCTAGGAACCCAGTAGTGATATAGCAGCATGATTCAGCAGATAGTAAGATTTGGTGAGAGAGCTTTCTGTGCCCATTGACACTGCAGCTTCCGATGTTATGCCTTTGTTTATTGAGAAGCTTCTTCTTGGACAGAGCACATTTTTTTAAAATGAAATGTCGCACACTTTTAGCATGCTTGTCAAAAAGTAAGCTTGAAGGTGCAAATAGGTTGTCATAAACACTAATCTCCTTTCTTGTGGCTCAGAAAATTAAGCGTGCCAGTGGATATATTTTTTTTTAAGTTACAGCCCAACAAAGATGACACTGGCAACTCTAAACTTGCAAAGAAGTTACTATCATGCTTAATTTGTTACCTGTAGTAAAAAAACCAGAAATGCTCAACCTGAAATCAGTGGAGTACACAGTAGGATAAGCAATAATTTAAAAAAGGAACAACCCCCTATCTGTTTTTAAGTACTGGGATTGTGAAAAAAAGGCTCCAAAGTTTGGTTATGAAGATTATGGAAGCCTTAATTCCGAGGTTTTACATCTGTTTATTAAGGAAGCACTGTTATTTTTAAATAGAAAGATGTGAGAAACAGATGCCATATTTCATATGTTTAGCAACACCCCTCTCTTAAGCCATCATTCTCTATTTACAGCACTGCATCATGAATAATGTGTTGTCTTGCTGTTAATTCATTTGCTCCTATATTGCCAACCAGGCTTTAATAGTTTCCAGTATAATATATGATCAAATCTGGGAGCCAAATTAATGGTTTAGGTAGGGTCAAACGCTTGGGCATTAGTCAAGACTCTCTGGGTTTAGATGACTTCAGAGCTTTTTCCCAATGGAAAATCAGGCCTGTTCACTGCTTAAAATTCAAGCTGTTTTCAAAGCTGCTACTAAAGGACTGCTACTTATTTAATTGCAATTTTTATTTCTATTTTGATGTGATTGTTCTTGGGATAATATTACTTGATGACAGGTTCTAAGATAAGATTCTAAAAAAAGCATATGCTTTAAATTATGAGTGGCATAGCCCAGTGTGCTGATCACAGGGCTTGGAAGACTGGGGATTCCAAGGTTCTTCTGGCGGCTTTGATAGTGGCTGTCTGTGACTTGGACTCAGATTCAAAATCTGCCTCAAGGCTTCCCTATGGGAAGAATTGAGCTGGTTCAATTTTAAGTGCATTTTAAGTGAATTTAGCTGATCCAGTAGACAGAGTGTTTATATCATAAGTGAAGTAAAAATAGGTGTAACTGAGGGCTGTCCAACTTATTTGGCTTGATGGGCTTGATCTGGACTCAGGAACTTCTGACAGGCAGGATGTCCCGCCTCCAGCAGTATGGCAGTAGTTTGGCAAAACTGTCAGAGATGCTGCAATGGCACAGCTCTGGAACCCTGGAAGTGAATGGCACCACCTCTTGTCCCCCAAGTGACTGAAGACCCCAAATTTGGTGACAGCCAACAGGGTGCTGGGACAAGCGATCAGTTCACCCCTGGGTTCCAGAGCTATGCCATTGCAGCCCCCCCACAGCCACCCTGTCCCTGTTGGACATTTCTAATGTAAATAATTCAGTTAAACTAAAGTTTGTGTGTAGACAAGATCTCAGTTTATATAACTGGTGAAGGGGGGTAGTACTTGCAAACCTGAAGGTATGTTGCAAAGGTTCAATAATATTTGTAGAGCACTCTGGAGTTCAATTCTGTCCCAACCTTTTGCTTTCTTTATTACTATTATTGATGTGGGGTTCTTATTTTTATTTTTTTTTTTAACTTATACTTTACTATTCTTCTACTACACGGTTCATATCTATATGGGAATGTTTTATCAAACTTAAATTGCTTTTTGAAATACTCTTCATAAAGAAGGTAGGTTCCTATTTTCTTTCAAAAGTGGCTTCATACTTTAGTTGAAAATCTTTCTTAATTGACTGTATGTAAACCAAAGTAAAGCCTTTTAAACTTAAATAAGAGTGTTTCCACCATTGAATGGATATAAAGAAATAAGAAGGGAGAATAGTATTTTTGAGGTATTTAATTCTCAATATTTGTATAATTTTTCTTTTGTTTCCTAGAATAAAGTACACATCAAAGCTTACAGAGAGTCAGTTTAAAGCCATGTATTTTATATATAATAAAATCTATTTAAAAGAAATGGATCTAAAAAGAAAGATGCTGCACAGGTTGGTTTCATATGATGGAATTATGCAATTATTTGTGCGTGGTTGTGTATGCATGAACGTAACAAATTCAAAGCAGAAAGCGGAATCTAAAATTATCACAGCATGTTTAAGATTGATAGCAGCAAAGACTTCCAGTCATATTGTCTCCAGACTGGGAGCATCTGATTCCAAAATGTTTTTTTTCTGTACCCCTGATCTATCTGACTAATGAAAAGGTTTTTGTTGTGGCATGTCATACTTTGAGACCAACTTACATGGCATATGACACAAATCATGCCATAAAAGCAGGATTCTGGGAGATTATAATTGTAAAAGCCCTTTTGGATTGCTCTAAGATGGCAGGATGCTGCATTTCTTAGCTTAATGGTACTTTTTACATTAATTTATAATGCTGCTTCCTACTTATGGGCAACCTTACTGATTCTTATTTACTTACTAGATGATATGGTTCACAGATTGGGGAATTGCTTCATGATTCTTAATACAAATCTTGTTCCTATTATGAAACATTACATCATGCTAAACTATAAGAGTCCTTCAGTAACAGACACTTGTAATAAACACTCCAAAATGGTGTACTTGTTACAATAAAAGATCTGATTTGTATTCCACAGGAGAAGGAAATTCAGGTTGAAACTCCATCTTCAACTCAGTTGTGAATAAGTCCTTATGAATTCTACAGCTAATATGTCAGGCTGACCAGTGTTTGACCTCTGAATTTGAATGTTCATTATGTCAATAAGCCCATTAAGTTTTTGCTGAATTTGTCTATTTTTGTTAATATGCCTTCACCACATATTCTGTCTACTAGAAATGCATATTAACAGCAGTACACATTTTCAGTTTATGGATCCATGGTGCTAAATGTGCAAAAACTCCATTGGAAAAATTATTGCGGTCTGTGGGCAGAAATCTTGGTTTACATTGCATTGTTCTAGACATGCTAACTACTTCTGAAAGATATTCTTCTGTAAGGGATTTGCTTGCATTATATTTCTCCATTATAGGAGAATCAGGTATGCCACATACTAGATTATGCAGTGTGGGGAATACAATAAAACATCAGTGGTCTCTTAGCTATGAAACACTTTCATTTAAACTTAGCTGTAAACTCTGGGAATCATCAACAGATCAGACACATGCTAGCTCCTAGCTGGAAACTGGAAGAACCAATCACCCTAAAGGATAAACATAGTTGGGAAAATAAAATTTCTCTCATTCATTTCTATAAACATAATGTTAACAGCAGATGTCACATGACTGATGTGAGCAGGAGAGTTCCCCCATGAATGGAAACCAGTTGTATATGGTAATGAAACCAATCCGCAAATGAGATTTTAAAGGGTGTGATACTTTATTACCAGAACCCTTGTCATCACGTAGGCAGCCCTCCCTCTTATTTGGAGTGGAATGTGATTAGTTGTAGATTAAGAATGATGACAGAATTGAGTTCAAAGCACGCCCTCAACAGTGTCAACAGGCCTTAATGATAACATAGTACTGCTTTCCTTAAAAGAGTTTCATGTCTTATTCAATGTAAATGGTGAAAATGTGGCATTTTAGAACCAATGATGTGTTTTTCTATTGATGCTGTCACAGTAGCCAGCTGCTAAAAGAAGAGCTGTTTGTCAGATTCCATTTTCCTCAGTGATTCATCAAACAGTGGCAGTTCATGCATGCAGTATCAGAACAGGAATAAATAACTTACAGCCCTGCATTGAACAGCACAGTGTTATATTAAACTACCACCTCACCTGATGCCGTGTAGGATATTAGGACAATGTTTTTTCGGTACATATGCCTAGACTGCATTTGGTAGTCTATAAACTACATGCTTGCTTTTGGGAGTGGTACTTTGGAGATTAGAATATTGAATAATGTAGGTAGGAGAAAAACAAAGCTCAGCAATTCTTTTATCCCAGTTATAAATAGCTTTGCATTCATATCATGAAAGGTAAGCATCAATATAAATCTTTTTTCAGCATTGGTATTTTTTTTATTTTATTTTTTTTTAATAAATGGTATTTTAGAGAGGAAAAACTCCATATAATAATGTAATACAAAGGAGAAGAAAAATGATCTACTAACATGCTAGGCAGATATTTCCTAATATCTGAGAAATGTATAAATTAACATATTAGCAAAATTAGGCTTTCATAGGGTTGCTGAAAGGCAGTCATGTTAGGCAGAAGTCAGGATTAAGGCGTGGCAGGAGGGCACCTTAAAGACTAGTTTATTCAGGTGCCTCTGAATGAGTTAGTCTCTAAAGGACTACTCTGTCCTGTCTTCTGTTTGAGGGTATTAGGAAAGTCTGCACACTGACTAGTAAAAAGCCAGTGTTATTCAAGTTGAAGGAAGATGCACTTGCTGGGACAGATTCACAATTAGTACAGATCAAAGTAGATTCACTGAAGTAATTTGACTTACTGTAGTTCACACCATTGGATCACTGTTTTAGAATTAGGTTCTGACCTCAGATATGTATTTGCATAACTTTAACAGGTACAAAATTTGTCCTTTAATTTTTAAATGCCCTGAAAGGATTTGGTTAATTCGTAAATGTATTTTTCATTACCTGGGATATGAGACTAACTGGGTGCATCTACACGTGCAATTAATTCAAAGCAATACACTCTGGAGCAGTTTGAGGCAGAGTAAATTAGTCCTGGACATAGCATCAACACATATGCCCAGGACAGCAGCAGTTTGAGCCTGGGCAGAACAGTTTACACCAGGGCTGCTCCTACCCTACTCTGGCCTGGGCTGCAGGTGGCACTGTCAAGGCTGGTTTTAGCATGAGGATGCTGAAAGTATGGCAGCTGCATGGCTAGATAGCAGGCAGGAGTCTGGCCCTCTTCTGGATGGGCTGACCAGGCTCAATTTATGCCCATAGTCAGTGTCTACACATGCTTTTAATTGAAGTTAATTACTCTGCCTCAACAGTACTGTCTTATGGTGGTGTTAATTAGTTTATTGCATCATAATACCATTGAACATGTAGATGGTGAAGCTTTACTCCGTGACTAATTAGCCTACTCAGCAGTAAAGTATATGTGTAGATGTGGCCACAGACTAGTATCAGAGGAAGCAAAGGGATCAAGCAAAATAAAAGTGCATAGGGTTTTAAGATTAGGACCTATTGAGAATGCTAGGTAGTAGCCCAAGTTGAGATAAAATAAAAGAAGAATATAAACATTGTTGAAAACTCTAAATTTTGCAAATTTTGGTGAGTTCTTTTACATAGCACAAACTTTAATAAATGCACTGAATGCTGTTTCTCCAAGTACAGAGATCAAATGACATTCAAAAATATCAAATAAATAATACTATTTGCTGGACATTTGCTATGCAGGTCACAAGGCCAGCATAAACATGTGACTGCCCTTTAATTAAAGAAATGTTTCTATTTTACAATAGAAAGTGTACCTTAGACGTAAAATTGGATTGAGCTCAAGCTGTTGCAGTCTGTGATCTGTCTTCACAACAGTAGTTCCATCAGAGTATGGTATGCTTTTCATGAAATTATGAATATGTAAAGTGTTATTAAAGTATCTTTTATGATTGAATGGTTAACTGGTTACACAAATAGGTAAAGGAGAAAGTACTCCAGTGGACTGGAGGAGTCTGGTAAATACAAGTCTACTTTAGATAGCTGCATAGCTTGTGCTCCTTGAAAGACAGAGCCAATGAAGCATGACTGCCTAGGGCCTGTAGGTCCCAAAGGCTTTAAGTTGTTTATTTAGGTTTTGAGAAAATCACATTATGACCATAATAATAATTATGCATTTTGAATGCATTTTGAATGGGATTTTTACATCTACATCACAAAGTTCTATCTTTCATTAAAGTGCAGCTTCAGCATAATTTCATGATGCTTCATTTGCTAATGGAGAAGCTAAAACTACTCAAATACAAGCATCCAATTGACAGGGAACGTTATTACAGTTAATTTACTAAATATGTTAAGCTTATGAATACAATCTTTTCTTAAGAAACATTCATGGTTCATCTCTTCGCGTACTCACTGACACATCAAAATTGTCTGACGATTTAGAAATATTTTGAAAGTCAAAGTTAAATGTTTTCCTCTTTTGCCCTTAGGGAGATAATATTGGTTTAGTTCAAAAGACTGCCAATAGGAAGCTTGTTTTTTTTTCCCCCCTCCCTCCACTACTGCCACTGAATCCTGTTTTGAAGGCTTGGGACTGATGCTTTGCTTCGGCTTTGTATAGTGGTAATTCAGGTATTAAACCTCTCTTTCTGTCTTGTATTATCTATAAAATGAGGTTTATAAATAACTCAGTATAAACAGTGCTTTCATGAATGGTATGTCAGAGGGTAAACTATTCTAATTGTTATTTTTCTTTTCCCATAGGTGACCAAATATGTTATTTTATAATTAATCAATTTCCAACCTTCCCTTGCTTGCTTATATAATACTGGTATTATTTTCCTTCATATTGCTTCTGTTTTGATCAAATGTTTTTAAAATCTGGTAGTAAAAAACATAGTTTCATTTAGCTGTGAGTAGTGAAAACAACTGAGAAACCAGTAGAAAAATCTTGTGGCCTATCACTGAATGCTTTTTGTCGATTATTTCTAGCTGCTGCTGTATCTCCTACATTTCTGACAGTAAGCCAAGAGCCCTGGTATAAGAAAGGAGGTTAAACGTTTCTTTTGCAGGACAAACAGCTGTGTGATGATAAAAATGAAAAACAAGTACTTGGTGGAAACAGAAACATTCATTTTCTCCTGTTATCCATTCCTGAATCTCTGTTCACAAAATGGTGCACATGTATTATTGTCCCTTGGCTCCTTTACTTCTGAAAGAGCCAGCTGAAAGCATAAATGCATCTCTCTTATTAAATGTATGTAGTGGGACTCTCTCCCTCTGAACCATAGCTAGATCTTTCCCCAGTATTGTTAATTTCAAGTTGCTAATGGGAATCCATCCCTTTACTATGAGGGTGGGTTTGATGCATTTTTTTTTTTATCAGAATAACCTTTCTTAATAGGGTGTATCAATACTTTACCAATACAATACCCATAACAGAGAGAGCTGTAAGTATGGGAGGTGGATTTACAATTAGAGTGGAAACATTTTTTCTTCCTGTGGCCACTTAAAACTTTGCATGCCAGATTGTGCCTTTGATTTGAAGGACAGTCACTCAAATAATATTAAGCTGTGTAATGTTAGGCATTTGATACCGTCTCCCACAGCATTCTCGAAATCAAGCTGAGGAAGTATGGGTTGGAAGAATGGACTGTAAGGTGGATAGAAAGCTGGCTGGAGTGTCAGGATTAACGGGTAGTAATCAATGGCTGAATGTCTAGGTGGCAGCCAGTATCAAGTGGAGTGCCCCAGGGGTCAATCCTGGGGCTGGTTTTGTTCAGTATCTTCCATAATGATGTGGAAGATGGGATGGATTACTCCCCCAGCAAGTTTGTGGATGACACCAATTTGGAGGGTGTACTAGATACACTAGAGGGTAGGGCTAGGATTCAAAGTGACCTAGGCAAATTGGAGGATTGGGCCAAAAGGAATACCATGAGGTTCAATAAGGACAAATGCAAAGTGCTGCACTTAGGATGGAACAATCCCATGCACTGCTACAGCCTGGGGACTGACTGGTTAAGCAACAGCTCTGCAGGACCTGGGCATTACAGTGGACAGTAAACTGAATATGAGGCAGCAGTGTGCCCTTATTGCTAAGGCTATTGGCATCGTGGGCTGTATTAGTAGGAGCATTGCTAGCAGATTGAGGGAAGTGATTATTCCACTCTGTTCTGTACTGGTGAGGCCACATCTGGAGAACTGTGTTGGGCCTTTCACTATAGAAAGGATGTGGACAAATTGGAGAGAGTCCGGTGGAGGGCAACAAAAATAGTCAGGAGGGTGGCAGCACATGACTTATGAGAAGAAACTGAGGGAACTGGTCTTGTTTATTCTGTAGAGGAGAAGACTGAGTGGGGATTTGATAGTAGCCTTTAACTACCTAAAGGGGGGTTCCAGAGAGGATGGAGTTAGACTGTTCTCACTGGTGAAAGATGACGGGACAAGGAGCAATGGTCTCAAGTTGCAGAAAGTTTAAGTTGGATATTAGGAAAAACTTTCTCACTAGAAGGGTGGTGAAGCACTGAAACAGGTTACCTGGAGACATTGTGGAATCTCCATCTTTGGTGATTCACACTTAAAAATTGCTAAAGGTTTTTAAGGACTGTCTTGACAAAGTTTTGGCTGCGATGATCTAGTTGGGGATGGTCCTGCTTTGAGCAGGGGGTTGGATTAGATAACCTTCTCAGGTCCCTTCCAACCCTAATTTTCTATGATTCTATGGTAATGGTTATGATTTAACATGTGGGTAAGGAAATGATATATAATAATCTTATCAAGTTATATAATGGGTTAATAAATAGTTGGGTGGAAATGTAGGTAGATGGGTACTGAAACTTAAACATCCTTTCATATCCTTGACCTCCAAGTTCCACATTTTTCACATAGCGTATTAGCCCCATCTTAAATTGTTTGCAATGTGTTCAGACATTTTCTATGACTTCAAACACACTCTATGGGAAGAAAGACCCTGCAAATGTAACTCTCCATTAAAAATCAAACATCCATGAATATTATATGAATGTGAATTGACAGTTCCCACTAGTCAGAAAATATAATAAAACCAGCTGAGGTCTGTCACAGAGTATTTTCTCCAATCATTAAGCCACAAACTTACATAGTAAAAGAAACTATAACAGACTAATGACTTATACTGAGGTATAATGCCCTAAACTGTTCATTTTATAATGCCATATATTTAAAAAAATCTATAATCAATTAACAGAGGTCATTTATCCCTACTGAAATTCTGATTTTGAACTGTGTGCAGTTCCATGCAGTTAATTTCACACTGACGTTTTCTTTCCCCCCACCCCCAATCCCTGTCAAACATTAACATTAAAAGAGCTAAAGTTTCTTAGTCACAACAGGAGATGATCTGAAACACCTCTTGCTTTGAATTTAAAGTGGGCTGTTCTAGCCACTTTGAAATTAAAATTAAATTCAAAATTAGTCCCCTTGATTATGATAAAGAGAGAGAGCAGTCAAGTGTGATTTTTCTGAACAAATTAACCTTCCTTAATATGCTATGAGCAGTACTCAATAGTTATTCGCACTGGACTGGATTGTGACAGGTCCTTACACACATGCACAGTGGTTGTGTGTATATGAAATGAGCCTTCCTCCTATGCACTCTCAGGATAGGGAGGTGACTGGGCATGTACAGTACCTGACCTCAAGGGAAGACAGAGGCAGCTCCTCTAGGCACTTTTGGGATTGCATCCCCCCACAGTGGATGGGGGAAACTGGAGCCAGCAGCTTTTAATTCTTTACAGCAGGTCACAGATTGGTGAAGAGTAAATGACAGTGCCAAAAGAATGGTGTGTAAATTATATCCTTCTTGGGAACAACAGAGAATCCATTTAGGGATTGGATTGATATGTCCAGGATCAGGCTGCCCGATTATTAACATTGCTCAAGTCTATTACTTATTAAAGAGAGAGTTTTGTGCTTTCTGATAAAATGTAGAATGACTTGAATCTTGGGTCTTTCTTCAGGGTTTTTTAAAATTTGTGATCTTTTGAAATTGATTGGAAATAATACATTCCTTTCACATTACAGAATTCTGAGGAATCTGGATATTATTCATATTTCTATTATTGGTTCTGTTTTGCTGAGAAATATAGAGGTAGATTTTGATACAAGTGCTCCAGATGAATAGCACTTGAGTTCACAAGGAGCTCCACTGAGTTCTTTGAGCCTACTTGTGAAGTAAGAAGCTATTCAGTGCGAGTCAGATCTACAGCCACTTGTTTTTTCATATTTTTGACTCTGCACTAAAATATGAACATGTTTTGGAGAGGCTGTGATGTATGTTAATGAATAATTTGCATTGTGCAACTAACATGCATTTCAAAAGTAATTCTAGTGCTTTGATAAGGTTATGATATAGTCACATTCACAAACCTTATTTTATCAACTTTCTAAATGTAATACTATAACATTTGAGGAGTATTTCTTTAAACTTGCAACCCTTAAAAAAAGGTTTTAATTAGCAACGTAATTCTCAGTGCTATGGAGAATGTGGCTGTGTTTGTTCATTAAATGAAATGAAATTAAATAACATGTTTTGGTTTTGTAGAATGTGCACATGTTGTGACAAGTGTGAATATATTTCTAATAGGGTTTATTAGCCTTTTGGCCTCTTTACTTAATATTTTTGTCATTCTTTTATGGAGGTTCCTGAGTGCCTCCCATCAGGGTTATTGGAATTTGGAACCTTATCTATAATTGTCTACCAATAGGGGTGACACGATGTCTCTCCGCTGCATTAACTTTATCGTTCCCTGTAAAACATTAACATAGCAAAAATCTGAGCTTGTAAATGAGAGGCCTGTCTTCATCTTGATCAGAGAGATGAAATTTGTAATTCAAATGAGAAAAGTTAATGAACTTAATGCATAGGCCGGAAAAATGTTGTAATGTGCCAATTTGGTCCTCGTAAGGATGCTTCCAAACATTCCTATTAAGGTATTGATTGTGTCCATTTAGTGAAGTAAAGAGGACAGCGAACTCCCTAATGGCTTGCACATTACACCATTAGTGTCTAGATCCCAAACAAGAAACCCATAATGAAATGCCTTAAAACACCTAAAAATGAATATAATAACTAAAAATACAGCTGTTGATACTGATAAAATGCTTTAGTGAAAAGAGAGGGATACTTGCTATTAACTATACACAGGTGTTATTGTTGCATATATCATGGTGTGCATCAAACGTATTTCTCAAAATTCATACCCTACTTCATGTCTGATGACAGTAGGTCTCTGATGATGATGTAAGATGATGTGGATCAGTAATGGTGAGCAACTTCAGAGTCTGAGTTGTTATCCTGCAGTATGGGAATTCAAAATATGTACTTTCTATCATATTTTATTTCCATATGGCAGAAAAGCAATTGTCAGATCAGGGATTGTCTGTGGTAGTTGAAGCTTCCGTTCCTATTCTGATTCTCCCTTTTTGTCCTCCACAGTACCAAATTATACAGGGCTATCAGCTGGAGAATATTTTCAAACCGTCCAGGTGTTTGTTTGTTTGTTCTTATTTCAGGTAAAGGTCATCCTTGGGAGATGACGCATATATTAAAATTTTCAGAAGGTTAGTGTTACCAGTAGGACGAGTTTATGCAGTCTGTGTAGGAGACCTTGATTTAGCAGCTGCCCAACACTTTCCTCCTTAGGGGGCTCATGTTAACTGCTGCTGACTTTGCTCCTTACCCTAGCTGGAAATACAGGGATATATCACATGGTAAGACTGACACTGGTGTAGCTTTTCAAGTTGGGGAGTAGGGTCTGTCAGCCACATCCTTCCTCTCCAAGGATGAGACATTTTGCCTTTCATGAAATACTGCCTTGTCAATGACTAGTGAATAGCTTGTCTTCTCTTCTGTATCTTAAGCATTGCGGGTGACAGTATATTGTGCTGTTACTATACTACTAGGCTGTTTGTCCAAATATTTTGGGACTCTTATGATGATGGGCAAAACTATGTGAACTTCATGCTTAACAAATTGCACTGTTTACCCAGATGGCATTTGCAGAGTATAGGTCACTCGAGTGAAGACTAAATTAAAATAGCAGGCATCATATTCTCCACAGCATGAAAGTAAATGCAAGGCAGCAAAGGATAAATAATAAAACACTTATTGCTATTTAATTTTTTTTAATGATAAGGTTAAATCACCACCAAACTTAACATGTAATTAAGCAAATAAACCTGCTAGACTTTCTGGGCTTGGAAGTAAATCTGCCAAATTAATGAGAAAAGGAGAAAGAAATCTGTAAAGAAAAATACACTTTCCCATTCTTTAAGCTACATGAGATATTTAAAGTCAGAAAGAACTAGAAAGTGTATGAAAGGTAGCCAGTGTTAAATACAGACCTTGAGCAGCGGCATGCTTGAGTGCAGAACAAGTCAGCATACTATTGATTAGAGTATGGTGGGATAAATGTGTGGCTTCTGCTCTTAATGGAAGCTGATTGTTCAGGGATGTGCCGGCAAGGCTGGTCGATTCTTTAGCTGTTGTTTACTGGGGAGGACGATATCAATTTTCCAGAGGGATGATTGGTGGGATGTCAAGGCTGTCACCCTTTTCTTCTCATCACTGACAGACAGCTGAGTGACAATTAGGGTGATGGGACATTGTCTGCATTGGCATATACACCAGAGGATAACTGGCAAACAAAAAAAGGCAGCAGTGCTTTAAAAAAGATATAATCAGCAGTTGTCAGGACTAGTTACATATATGATGTCTGAATAACAAGGCCAGAGTGTCCTGCCTCAGCCATTGACACACACTGTACTGTGTATGCCTCAGCCCACATAAGAATTAGTGCTAGGAAAGTTAGTGGTTGGCGCCAGCAGCCATTGACAATCCTGATGGGAAATTAAACTTCAAGGAAATAGTTTATTGTGTAGCTCTTTTCCTTTAAAAACGGGTTTGCATAGGATTTGAGATATTGGCAAGACTCAATATAAACTTTGAAGTCTAGGGAGCATACTGAAAGTGATAGCTTACCTCGCTGTCAAGATCCTGAGTTGGAATTTCTTCTGGATGCTACAAAAGGCAGGTATTTTGTAATGTCTTGCATCAAGAGAGCTGTCAAGATAAAGTTCTCTGCTAGTTCATATCTAGTACATACTCTTTTAAAGGTGTATTAACCTACCAGAGGAACAATCATAGACGAGACTACATTTTTTGCCTCATCTCATAAAATGACTTAATTTGTACTATTTACACAGAAAAAGATGTGTATGCTCCCTAGTTACCACATATTTGGATGAGCCCAGTGGTTTTATCTGTGCTTTAGGCTTGATCCTGCTCCTACTGAGGTCACGTTGTCATTTCCCATTGACATCAGTGATTTGACATTGCAAAACCAAGCCTGAAAGGTGCTGGGTGCTCTCAACTTGTAACTGAACTCAGGAATTATTAAATCAAGATGAGGACATAAAACAGTGAAGTACAGGAATCCTTTATGTTTAGTCCTATAGCACTAGATTTACATGGACAGTAAGTGACTTGTTTCCCCTTCCTCCACAAGAACAAAACAATTATTTTTATTTAAAAAAAAAAAAAATTCTAGATTAAGCCAACTGGCCATTTCATCTCTTTAAAGAATACTTGAACATACTTTCCATAGTCACTTCAAATACCATTGCAACAGATCTTACATACATTACAAACTTTTTACCTCAAATATGTATCTTAACAAGAGCTTGCTTGAGACTGTTTCAAAGACCCTCTCCTGTGCCAATCTCTAGAAAGAACTGAGCACTCAGTTACTTATACAGCACTTACACTATAAAACTACTAAGGATAATGGAGATACATATTTTAGGCATAATCGTTTTCTTTTACCACAGGCCTATATAAAAATGACCTGGAGTTATTACCTCACTGTCATTTGGACTCCATATCAAGCCAAAATGAATAAGAAAATAAGCTGAGCTGAATAGTTTGACAGAATTTGCGGGTCTTGGAGCATGAGTGTAAGAATATGCCAAGGGAATGTGAATATTTCCTGCCTGCTTTATGAGCTCTAAGTTAGAAACCATTTGAAAAGACAGCATTGTTTTTTTCATGCTATTTGATATAACGCCACAACTCATATTGAGATATTAATTAGTTAACTTTGAGCCTGGCTAAAATGTTAATTGTTTTAGTATTTATTCCATGTAATATTCATACAAATATTCACATATTATATACCCCTAAACATTATATGTACAGGGTGTCAGTGTCTGTATTCTTTTCCCTCAATTTAAAACTTTTCTGTAGTGGTTGTTTCAAATTAACTTCAAATTCTTGTGCAAGGGATAGAAGAAAAACAGGTTCTCTGTTTTATAATGTAGATTGGTACAGTTTGATGCCTGATTAAATCCTTAAAATACAGGTTTTGTTTCTCTCCCTTTTCTTGTATGTCTTCTATTCTTCCCTCAGATCTGTTTTTGTGTATCCACTTTCGACATTCTCTCTCTCTCCTCTCTTTTCCACATACTGTATTTACTTGAATACGAGATGAGGTTTTTATTCCCCTCAGTTGCCAACGTGGGGGAAAGCCCCTCATCTTATAATCGCATACAAGGAAATATTACTAAATACATTGTCTATTATTAAACTGCTGCCAAAAGCAGCAATGGAGACCAACTATGAAGTTAATTAAATACAGCCAACACTGAGCATGGCTATAAAACACACGAGCCATACTGGGCAAACATGCTGACTGGGAAACTTTTCTTATTTTTCGGCCCTTAAAAATGGGCAGGTGTTTTCTTCACAGGGAACTGGCTCTGGGCCTGGAGGTACTGCAATACTAGGCTGGCACTGGAAGGACCAGAGCATGCCCTGATACCCTCCCCTTGGTGCAAAAGATGCTTTATCTTAACCAAAAGGCTAGATGCTGACAGGAGCCTACCACAAGGACAGGCCAGTGCCACCTATCTGAATAAGATGTATAGTAGGGCCAGCCATTAAATATATTCCCCTCACCGCTTCCTCTGCCTGAAGAAGGGTGTTTATACCCAACAGCTTGAAGAATATGTCCAACTATTTTAGTTGGTCTAATAAAAGATATATTTACCCAAAGAACCTTGTCTGCCTATGTCCTTAAACCAGCATGGCTATGACCAACACCTTTTTCACATCATGGTGAGCTGTGACATTGCATACATTTTGACTTCCTCTTCACTGACAGAACTGAGGTGTGCCTTTCTTTCCCATTTCCAATTATTCCTGTTTCTTCACCAGCCTTAAATGCCTGGCAAACATCACAAAATGGGGCCCAAAATGGTTCATCCAGAAGCCCTCTGTTGCTCCGTCTCTCAGCCTGGTGCTTATGATTAGTGTGGCCCCACTGTCCACGAGGTAAAACCAGACCAGATGACCCTACATATAAATTGCCTCATCTGCATATAATTTTTTGGAGGACCCCAGGACTCATGGCAAGATCACCTGATTGCAGCTATGAGTCGAGTTAGCACATGGATCCTTTGTGGCAGGTATCCAGAGTACATTCACATACTGAGCAGTGCTGAGCTATGGGGTCACTGTAGCTAGAAATGCTCTTGACTCTACTGAGGCCCAGCCCAATGAACTGTGTGGTAAATCATGAGACTTTGGCTTTGGACTAATATCATACATAGTGGCCAGGTCTACACAAGACACTGACTGTACAGTCATTACTGCACAGTCATTTACTACTTGTATAAACAAATACTAAATGACTATGCAGTAACCTGTGTTACTGAACAGTAGCACCGATGAATGGCTGTTTTGTGACACTGACTGCTCAGTAATCTGAGACTACTGTGCGGTAGTATCGCATCATGGTTTCTGAAATGTGATGCTACTGCTCAGTAGTCATGGGCTACTGCACAGTCAGTGCCTCGTGTAGATGCAGCCAGTGAGTGCATCTATGTGGGCAATTAATTTGAAGCAATAAACTCTGGAGCAGTTTGAGCTGGAGTGAACTAATCTGGGGCACAGCACCTACATGTGTGCCCAGGACAG
Organism: Alligator sinensis; assembly: GCF_000455745.1. Lineage (NCBI taxonomy): Eukaryota > Metazoa > Chordata > Crocodylia > Alligatoridae > Alligator > Alligator sinensis. The sequence continues at coordinate 1,431,826 of NW_005842245.1, forward strand.
CAGCAAATTGAGCTCAGGTGGAGCAATTTACACCAGGGTCACTTCTGCCCTGCTCTGTCCCAGGCTACAGGTGGCAGCATTGGGGCTGGCTGGGGCATGAAGGTGCTGAAAGTGCAGAGCCGTGTGGCTAGGCAGCAGGCAGGAGTCTGGTCCTTTGCTGGCTGGGCTGACCGGGAGCAATTTATACCCGCAATCAGCATGTATACATGCATTTAATCGTGGTTAACTACTCTGCTGTAAGTTTGTTAATTAGTTTACTGTGGCCTAATACTATTGCATGTGTAGATGGTGACACTACTTCACAGCTAGTTAGTTTGCTGTGCTTTAGAGGAAGAAACAGTGTGTTAGTTACACCCAGCTCTACTGCATCTATATAGAGTGGGTGCTTTAGCGGAGTTTTTTTGAGCTTTTATCTAAAGCTAGGTCAATCAGCTATTAGATAAAAGTGCCAAGAAAGCTCCACTAAATCATCTGATCTATACAGATGTTGGGTGAGCTAGGTCCAACTAAGGCTCTCCCTCTTCTAGGTGTGCGCGGGGCTTGGCGTGGGAACACTATGCATTTAAAACAAAGTACTGAGGGAGGGGATTTGTTGTTGTTGTTTTTTTTTTAACATCTGCAAGCAGCCTATTTTGTTTTGGTTTTTTGGTGGGGGAGGGGTGGTTGCTTTCTGACACCTGGTTCCTCACCCAACTGAACATGGTCAAATGAATCATAATGATAAAGTAGGTCCAAAATTTGGGAAAAAACGAGTTTTGTTTATTCCTTTGGACCCAGTTAATTTCTGCTGGGAAACCTGGTGACAGAAAGGCAGTGAGAGTTGTAATGAGCATTTTAAAGCTGCCCTCCATAGCAGGAGTACAAGAGTGAGAGAATGAGTGGTTCTAATACCAATTCCAAGTATAACAACCCATGCATGTAAAAGAAGATACAGTTTTCATTACCCTGATATACTGAATTTCTTCCCCCACATTCAACTTGAATCACTTTCCACGATCTCCTCAGTTCTTCTATAATGCATTACTGTAGTTGGCAAGGTGTTACATTTTCTTTGCCTTTTAATAACTAAATTTTGTGTTTTAATGATAAGAAAGAAAAAAAAATGAAAAAAAACCCTATGCATTAAAGGTTTGTGAAGAAGAATCTTCACAAAAACGGGTTATTGTTCAAGGGCTTTTAGTTTCCAGGTACATAGAAAATTGTATGGTAAATGGCATTTTGTAAAGAATTGTTTAGTGCAGAGAAGATATAATAATGTGACAGACATGGGCAGGTCTATGATTTTCATAACAGGGTGCAGATGGTGTGGCACAGCAACACATTTTTCTTCAGTTAAAGAGAAACTAGGAACTTTACTAATATACTATGGGCCTAGCACTATATCATTCAGTGTAAGTTCAAAGTGAAAAGAAGTTTAACTTGATCGGAATGTGCTCTAATTTGCAGCTAGATTATATATAAACTTTTAAAAATACACAACAAACTAGGCAACAGTAGTAAAAAAGTTATTGTTTCATTAGTCCTGTAGTTATTGTAGTTAAAATGTATATCTCTTAGGCCCCCTCTGCACATGCAGGATCTAATGGACAATCCACACAATCGTGTCTCCTGTCATTCCACACATGCCTGGCAGGAGGTTATGACTGTGTCCCACCCTGGGCTCCCCCTGCACCAGCAAATAGGGGACTTGCAGCCCTGGCTGTGCCCCACATGCGGCTGGGGCTACAAGTCCTGGCAGCTGCAGGACTGTGATCTCCCAGCTGCGGAGAGCATGGTAGACACCTCATGTCTGGGAGATCACAGCTGCTATGATCTATCAGGCACAGGGTGTGTAGTAGCTATGGTCTCCTAGCAAAGGGGATGTGTGAAACCCCCTGGAGCTGGGAGATTGCAACTTCTTTGAGCTACTTGACAGTGCGTACTCAGTGTCAGTCATTTCCACACCTCAGTTAATGTTCACCTGATTTAATATTACTGCACCTGAGTTAAGATTTTCAGCTAGAACGAAAAATGGTCTGCAGGGCAGTGAAATGGATGAGAAGCATTATCTGGAATGGCTAACAAACAGTAAAATTGAAGAAGAAAGGATAGCTTGAGTAGTGGAACATCAAACCTGTTAAAAAGGAGGGAGGTTTGTTAACACCTGTCCAGTGAAGAGAGATTAGCAGGAAACAGGTAGATTATAATGAGCCACAAAGTCAGTTGGCTTCCTCAGGGCTGCTTGAATTAAAATGCTGCTGCACTTCCAGGAATTTGGATTTAAAGTTTAGGTGAAACAGGACTCAGAGGGAGGTGCAACTGTACCACTGCATTGTCCCTGATGACATATAGCTGTCCCCCAACTAAATGGCATTAGAGAATTACATCAGATGTGTATCTTTTCTTCTTTCTTTTTTTTTTTTGATTACTGAAAATGTATATTCTTTCATTTTTTCATCTTTTTCTATATTACAGCATTTTCAGCTCACTGACTGATGTAAAAGCCCGTGATTTGGATTTTTGTATTTTGTATTAAAACAATGGTTCTCCGGGCTGGCAAAGAATACCAATACCGTTGATTAATACTGAAGGTTATTTTTGATTAGTCTCATGAAAATGCCAAACAAAAGTGATTACTAATTTCCTCTTCTCAGCCGCTAGCTAATTGATTTTTCACTACGCTCATTAAAAATAGATACTTTTCCTTTCAGAGGACTGCCTCAGAAATCTGAGGCAGGGCATGAGTCCTCTGGGACACTATCAACTGACCATTCCATCAGACAGGGAAGAGC
>NW_005842245.1:1434627-1444803 GCF_000455745.1 Alligator sinensis
ATGGTGCATGTCAGACCTGAAGTATATTTACCTCATCTCCCTTCAGATAAACATTTGCAAGGCAAATAATAAATTAGCCATTAATCAGAAGAGTGGCTATATTTGATGAACTCCAAATAGAGTGTAGATGTCAGGTAAGACAGTAAACTGACATAATGGATTGAGGAAATGGCTGCCAGCAGTTTTGACAGCTTTTGTGCTGTGTTTTCAAGAGATTTTCAAGGTTAAAGTAAAAAGACCACAGAGATTTGGCCAGCTGGGATGACACTGGTTTGCAAAATGATAATGTTATGCAATCTTCCTCACTGCAATTAAATCTGTACACAAAATCCTAACACAAAAACACATGATCTATAAATGAACATTCTCAGAGACACAGTACAGAATACCCTATTATTATCAATTTATTCAAGGCTGTTTTGTGGCATAAATTTGTATGAACTTAATGATCTGTATTCATTTTAAGGTTAAAGTTCAATATCTTTGTTAACAATGGTCCTTAAATGTTAATTTCAAAGACATGAATTAGGTAGGTTCTTTGTTTCAGATTAAATAAAGGTGTTTTCAAAATGTAATTGAGGAAAGTAACAAGAGAAATTCTGCTCTGTTGGCCAGTTACGTTGAAGCTTTACTGGACTTGTTTTTAAAGGGACTGTATGATTTTGGCAGTGCGAATTTTGGGTGCTCAGCTTGACATGTCTTGAGCCTGATGTTTAAAAGTGTAGTAGTATAAAAGGCAGTGAAAGTCATTGGTGGCCCTGAATGTATTGTAGCAAGCAATAAGATCCAACATTTTTCAGATTTGGTGATGTAAAATCACTATCTAAGGTGTTTTTTTGTGGTGAAATAAGGCTAGTCACAATCCTCCCTCTCCCCACTTGTCCCTCCCCCCCCCAAACTAAACTTATTTAGGAGAAAAGTTATTTTTGTGTGACTATTTTTCCATGCAAAATGTCTGTTTCTGATGGAACAGTTGAATTTTTCACTGAAAAAATCAAATCTGTGAAGAAGTTCCCACAATGCACTGTTTCTGTTCTCTCCCAGACAGCCTAACCAAGGAGCCTGTTTGCTAGATCAGAATTATTGGGCAGCTGAAATACAGTTCTTATGGCAGAATTTATAGTAATTTTATATAACCTTTATGTTGGCTGACTTTTCTTCAACATTCAAATTTCAACCAAAAATGCAAGATTTTATAGGAAAGAGGAAGGAGAGGGGCTGAGGCGCAGGGATTTCAGGAATTTTTGTCAATTTTTGGAGAGACTAGAATAGTAATGCAGTAATATCCTACTTAGATTTGTTGATCTGTGTGCTCCATACCCACTTCTGTGATAAAAGAATGATTTATTAATTTAAAAATGAACTTTGTGGGAGGCATGAATTCAGCCTTAATGTAGTGACTAGTAGAGAGAGAGTGTCTGTCTCTGTCTGTCTGTCTGTCTGTCTGTCTGTCTGTCTGTCTGTCTGTCTGTCTGTCTGTCTGTCTGTCTGGCATGAATTACTGTCTTTCAGACTTGCACATTAAATTGTGTGGCTCTTCACAGTGCAAATTCCAACACCTAGACAGCAAATGTGAAAGAACGCAATCTGGCATAGAGAGAAAAATTCCAGGTGAGGAATGTGAAAAAATCCAAAAATTCAAATATAGTTTCAAGATTTTAAAATAGATTGAATACACAAGAATTCTTATATCTATCTTTCACAGTTATTTCATAGCTGTTAGGGGCTGGAAGGGACCTTACAAATCATTGGGCCCAGCCCCCCACTGCACTTGGGCTTCCTTCTCCAAAGTAGATTTTCCAGCTGGAGCTGGATTGTAGATTTATCTGAGTTACTGTTCATCTCTCCTTTTTCCTTGACTCATGAAAGCCTTTAAGTCATTAATTTTAAATTAACACGTGTGGTTCATTAGCACAGCTTCAAGCAGATGCTTTGAAGGTAAGCTATTACATATTACTAGTTGCTTTCTCACAGAAGTAATGTATTTAAAAGTAAAAGCTTACTGATTACTAGGATATTACTGGTACGTTGTGTACGTGGGCTATCTAATGAGACTCTGGTCACTCTGGAAACCTTGTTATTAACTCTCACACATGAGATGGGAATTATTTTTTCCTGACAATCCTGTAAATCAGAAATCTGTGAGAATTTTTTAGGTGAGAGGATAATGAGACTTCTTCTCAGAACTGTATTTCTAAAAAGTAGTATTACTGGTATTGGTTGCTTTAACAGCTTGAGAAGAGCATCTGTATCTCTAAAAGGTCTGCATTGTATCCTATCTTATGCATTAGGAAGCATCATTTCACTATAGCTGGAAGTTCTGCTGCAGGTGAATGTCTCAGCAGGGAAAATGCATTCTTTGTGCTGTCTTTCTGAATGTGTGGACTTTAATAGAAAGGAAGCTGTGGGGAGAGAGGGGAGGCCAATCTGTGTGAACATAGAGAAAAAAGATACTGGTTTCCATGTGAGAAAAGAAGTGCAAAAAACTAAAAACTAAACAAGAAACTCAACCCCCCCAAAAACCCAAACCAGTAGAAGAAAAGAACTGGAAACAGCATGTATGCTGTTTGCAACATCCAGGTTGTTGACTACATCCAAATGTAAATTCTGGTTTTAAATAAAGGTAAGTATTTTCAGGTAATATGTCTGCTCCTGAGTCTACTTGCCAATTACAGACACGTTTCTCTCCCTCTTTTTAATTTTTTGTTAACACCTTGTTAACTTTGCTTTCCCTTTGTGCTGTATGGAAAACTAACATAATGATAATTGTGAGTGCTTGACACAATATATCCTTTAAAAAATACCAAATTTTACTATGGTCGCTTTCAGACATCGTCTCAAATGTTATTTGTACCATAGTAACACACAATTTAGCCCAAAATATGATTTTACTTTAAGGTTACTGAAACAACCTTTAAGGTTGTCTTCTAAAGGTTAGCAAAATTCTTAACCTGACAAGCTCACAAATGCTGCATTGACCTTTGAAATACACGATAAATAAATACAAAAATAATAACACGGTGTGAAATTATGGCAAACAAGCTCCTTCTACTTGTGAACATTTTTCATAACTTCAGCTTGACATCATGTATCATATTCAGCAGTACCCTGCAGCAGTACCCTGCAGTACCGTCCCTCCCCCCCCGCCATACCAAAATAACTTTAATTTAGGCATAAGATGACAATGGTTTGGAAATCAATGAAGGAGACTCCCCACAAATTGAGATGGTGGCAAAGTTGATGCTAAGGAACAGGGGCCATCATTTCATGGTCTAGCAGTTAGGCACTTGCATGGGAATGAGGAGTTCTGGGTTTTGGTCCTGGATATAAGGGCTTTTTCTGTTGTTGGTGATTATTTAGTCCTTGGAGCAGGTGTTGGAACCAAGACTTTCCCCATTTCTAGCAGTTCTCTCAAGTACTCTGCCAGAGTCGTGCTTACTTATAAATATTCTCATTGGTTCAATGAATTCTTGCAGTTGTTTTTGCCCATGAGCACATGTGTAATGGGAAGGGTGGAGACTGGAGAGTGTCTCCACCCAGAATAGCTAAGGTTGGGATTTAGTGCATTCTCCTGGCAGGTGGAAACAGTGGTTTCAAATAATTCTTCACAGAGGCAGGAATTGAACCTGGGCAAGTGAACTGAGCCTGGGCTCCAGACAACTATATAAAGGGAGGCTTCTGTATAAAAGGAGGGTATTAATCTTTCTAAAACAAAATTTGAAGACCTGTAAATTTCTTTGCAAGAAAATTTGCAAACCTATACTTCCTGGAAAGATTTTAGGCCTGTGCAAATCAGTGAATGAAGATACTCCTTGCAGATCTGAGTAAAGTGTCTCCCCAGCATTTCCTGTTGGCTAGATGAAGACAATTCCATGCTGAATATGCTGACTTAGTGACTCACTTTACTGTGTGCTATTTTGTATCCCACTCTGAAGTGTCAAGTTCATTACCTGACAGTGTCAAACTCATTACCTCATTATCTGGGCCTATTTGCTTGACACAGGGCTCATCTACATGTGCTATTAATGCTATTGAATAACCTCTGGCGCAGTTTGTGCTGGAATTTATTGCTTCCAGGTTCTGTGTTTACACGTGCACCCAGTGATGATTTGAAAATTGTTTTTAGAAGTTTGCTTTAGGGAATTGGCCTGTAGGTAAAGTAGATACTGAATTAGAACAATGGTCCAGGGGAGCAGCAAGGGTTAATTGATTTCTAAAAGCCTGTTTGTGACCACGTTTCCTTCAACGCCCACTGTGTCGAACACAGGCAAGCAGCAAGCAGGCATACAGGTTGGGAAATTGAAGACATGTACCACATTGTTCCATAGGAGAGATAAGGGACTCTAAAGCATTAGCATCAGGATACAGTGCCCAACTACACTGCCCTTGGGATTTCCAGTTTTGGTAGGTGGACCAAATTAGGAAAAACTGGTAAACAACCAAATTAGGATGTGTGCATGTTATGAATTTGTGAAACAAAGGAATATGCTGACAGGACACAGCATGGATGATATGATCACCTGAGGAGGACCAATCAACGATGCCCAAATATGAAGAGTCATCAGAGGAGAGAGAGAATTCAAAAGGAAAGATTTCAGAGCATCAAAGGGTCCCCAAGAAGGGAACTTGAGGTCACCATGGACAGAAGGCACACCACCAGCCCATCTCACCTAACTCACTGCTAATACTGTGTATCAATAAAATTTGCCTATTATTGAATAGAGAGGTCATGATCAGTCTGATGACTTGAGTCTGCTCAGAATAAGGTATATGGGTCATAAATCCAGTGCCAACACCTAGGAATTCAGTACATTGAACAGAGTCAGAGCAGCCCTGGCTGGCAGGGGACTTGGGGGTCAGCCTGCGAGCCCGAGGCTGCTCCAACCTGGCTCAACTTGCTGCTAAAGGGCTAGCTGGGGCCAAGAGGTGCTATAATATGGGGCTAACCAACAGGCATACCCCACACTCAAGAACCCTCATGTCTCAGCCAGCCCCATCAGTGTCTACACAAGTGTTGCACTAAACACCATCAGAGGATAATGCTTGTGTTTACAAGTACTAACCTACAGCAGTGTTTATTAGTTTACTGTGGCCTGATACAACCACATGTGTAATACTTTACTGTGGAGCTAATTAGGCAACTCCTCAGTAAACCTCTTGTGTAGATACACCCACGGGATTCTGAATTTCCCTCCAGGGTTGGGTACTTAAAATGTAAACATTGTGATACCTTTATTGGTTCTTGTCCTAAGTATTTTAGTAGTCTAAATCTCATTGAAATCATTGAGTTAGGAATCTAAGGCCTTAGGCAGATATTGAGTAAAGGCGCAGCAGGATCTGATTCTTAATTCCAACAGTCATGCCTCCTGCCGTGTGACATGTGACTGTCAGGAGGCATGATTTGTAGGATTAGGGATCAGATCCCTATCATGCCCTATTTCTGGTGCAGGGAGATGATCCTGGGCTTTCCCTGCACTGGCAAGTAGCAAACCAAGGGCCCAGGGGTACAGTGACCAAATGTACCATTTTAGCTAGGACAGTTCTGGATTTCAGACACTGGACTCAGAAATGCAGGGGCATAGAATGCATTCTGGCTAAGATTCAGAGTGACATGGAGTGACTTGCAGGTGGGCAGGCAGGCATCACTGCCTGCCTGTCATGCCCCCCTGCACTTCCTGACTCATGAGAGCAGGGGTGGCAGGCAGTATCCTGGATTTGCTAGATAATGTCTCAGATTTCCAGGATTTTCATATGGTAGGCCTACGCAGGGGTCCTGAGGTTAAGAGAGTTAGCTGATTTGTGCTCCCAGGTTTGGGAGCACACCTAGGGGTTAATCAAAGGGCTTAATCGTGTCTGAAGTGTAACGTTTGCTAGGGGGCCTTAGGGCCTTGTTTCATGGTAATTTTGAGCAGCTCCTAGGTATCTTAAAACCTGGGTTGTCTGCGCATTAACACCTGAAAGTAGTTTTAAGTGCTCATTATGTGGCTCAAAATTTATGCCACTCCAGGGCAGGTTTATCTCTGATCCATGTTATCCAGCTCATGTTACTCTGAGGTGTAGTCTCTCTAGATGGCATCTTAGCAACCCACCCCATCCCCCGCCCAGCATCCCTGATCCCCACTCACTGCTTCCACTCCCCTCCTCCCCCCCCCTCCATTTACTTGTAGCTGCCTGTACTGTCTCTTCCAAGGAAGCAGGAAGGGAAGGGTTAACCTGTCTGCCTAACCATGACTGCTGCTCTCTGGGGAGGCTCAGCTCAGAGAAGAGCAGCAGCCTGGCATGCAGCAGGGGCCAGGCATGCTCCTATCGGACAGACAGTGCAGGCAGCCACAAGTAAGCGGAGGGTGAGGAGGGAGCCCCAAGGGCAGGGGAACCCCAAGTGGTAGGCAGGAGCCCTGGGTTGCTGGGGGGGTGGGTGCTGGCTAAGTCCCAAGTGCAAGGGGCAGGGGAGAAGCCTGGAATGGGAAAAGGATTCTTATCTTTGTCCTCCAAGCCCCAGCTGGCCTGAAGTATGTCTGCTCCAACCTTGAGCTAACACTAACACCTATCAACATCTGTGTGGCTCACAGTGTAAGGTGTAGCAAGTCCCTTAATTGCTTAAGGGTTTTGTTACACCTAATGCTGTAAGCCAAACAAATGTTGATCAGTTTAGTGCTATGTTGGAGTTTGGAGCAGTAGCATTTTCAATTTGAGTGGCACATCTGTGGGGAGTGGCCATGCCTTAAAGAAACAGGAGCTGGGTAGTACAGATCAAGAGAGAATCCTGTCCTGGAGTCACGTAACTTTGAGCTGCATAACGAGTGCTTTAAGGTGTTAATATATGATGATAATCCAGGGGTTAAGAGCTCCAGGAGCTGCCCCAAATTACGGTGTATAACAAAGCCCTAAGACCTTTAATTATTTTATACTAGATCCTCAATTGATCCAAACTAGGCAGCTCCACTGGAGATATGCCAGGTTGTAACAACTGAGGATCTGGTCCATTGTCTGTATTTACAGTTAACCTGAGCTCTTTAAAAAGATTATAATGATAGTAGTGTCTTTTTTCCAGATTTTTTTGTTTTAGTTTTAAATTTAAACATACGCATTGTTTCACTTTTCTGAATCCATCACCCTATTTAGTTAATGTTGGGTTTTAATCTTTATCAGCAGATTATTTTCTGTTTATTAACCAGTGTTTTAAGGGGATCAGGGCAGTCCACTAGCAGTGAGATACCGTAATTATTCTGTGAGGTCTCTTTGTAAAAAATGACTAATCTATTGGAAAGTAAAAAGTCTAATCTCTTATCATCCCCTAATTTATTCCTGACACTATTTTTGTCTGCATAAGAAAGTTGAATAGAAGTGTCAGCTTTTGGGAGATGGGGAAAAGCATTAAGGAAAGTCACTGATCTGCTTTGCAGGTCTTAAACTGATCAAAGATAAATTCAGTCTTCTTTGGTTTTCTTTTTCCTTTTTTTTTTTTTGATTGTCAATTACTTCTTAAGGGGTTACACAATTAGTGGGATGAGGTATTTCTTTACTTTGAAATTCTACTTTAACTATTACAGATTACTTTTTTACTTCATATTTAAGATTGCAGTTATGCATCATGACTCACAGAGCATTACAGGAACAGCTCTATCATGCTGGATATTTGTGAATTATTCCAGTAGGTATCAGAAAGTGATCTTTCATTGGTTGGCCACTGCTTTTGTATTGCTCAATTTATTAACAAATTAAAAGAGGTTTTTGTGCAGGAAGCCTACCTTATGTCTCTCATTTTTATTCTATAATAAGCACTTTGAATATACTTTGCAAGTAGAAGATTTGTTATTAAACATAAAATTATTTGTATTTCATAACTGTTTAGACAATAGGGAGTGAAATAGGATTACCTTAGATTCTGTCCCTGTGTCTGAGCCTTTAGTAAGAAGAGATGTTACTGTGATATGCCAGGAGCAGAGAAAGTCACCTCTACCTCCTCCTTGCTTTCAGGGTTGGTGATTTACCACTGACATTACTGCCCCTGGCACACTGATTCACTGTCCTGATTCCCAGAGTTGGGAGGAAGGTTAATCTATTGATTAATGAGCTAGTTTGGGATTTAGGCTTCCATTCCTTTCCTACCAAAGACTTGCTGTGTAACTTTGGGTGATTCCTTTAATATGTCTGTGCTTTGGTTCCATATTTGCAAATGATGATTGGATTACTGTGGTACCTCCCTAGGATATTGTAAGAAAAATAAATAATATAAAGTGCTTAGATATTATAATAGTCAGTGGTATCCCTTTCTTTCCCCTCTCTATCCATCATAAATTGGGGAGAGAGAGTAATCATTGTCTACCTCTGATTTATACCTGGATTTTCCTTAGAAAGGCTAAAGTGGTTGAGGTATTGATCCCATGTATGGGTATGTATTTACCCCTTAAGACTGGAAAACAACGGTAAACATTGTTGTAATTGCAATGCACTATTTAGTCATGATGTACAGCACTAATATGCACTCATTAATTTCTGAACCCACTTCAAAGACTAGATATTTAACTTGCATTTGAATGTTTCAGTGTGAACTTAGCGCCCTCTGGTAGCAACTTCATACCTGCAATGATCGTAATGTGAGCTGAGTTGGCTGAGTACATCTCATGATCACGCTAGGCTACCTCTTGGTTCCCTGTAAACTTGTGCTCTGTGCTGGTTCCAGCTCTATGTGGTTTTATCTTTTCTCCTGTCGTTGTTCTAATGCTTTGCTCTTGTATAAAAGTCCCAGTGAGGTACCTGTCAGTTACATTTATATTAGCTTTCCTTACCCTCGCTGTTGTTTCCTTAGATTCTTTCTACTTCAGATAAGACATTTTATTGTAATAGCACAGAATGTACCTCAGAGGGTTTCATTTTCCCAATAAGACAAATCTGCCACTGGAACTCCAAAACTGAGGGATGTGCAATTTGAGGTCACTGTGCTGTCCCAGCTGGAATCCCATGCCTTCTTGCCACCTTGGGATAAGACCATTCTCCTCAATTTCTGACCTGATTTTCTGAAAACAAAACTCACAAAAGAACTTAACTCCTAGGTTCCATGATTTGACTAGAAAAGCTGTAGAAAGAACATCAGCTCCTAGTTTGTTAAATTGCTGGGCCAATAATATTTTAGGCTGTCATTTTGCCAGGGACTAAATCAAAATTTTACACAGATTCCAAGAGACAATGTATAACTTTCCCATAGCTCACATTTTTAAATCTAGTTTACTTTTTTTCTGATTAACCATATATATGGTATATTTGGATTTATCACTAGGAAGAAGGACAGATGAGAGAGAATTTACTAACCCTTAAAAGACTCCCAGTTCATTCATTAAGAATCTATTTTCCCATTGGTGAACCCACATAAGTCCCAATAATATTAATAGAAATTTGATTGAAAAAATAGGTCTATCATAATAGTTCTGCAGTTGTTTTACACTTGGCTCACTTGTTTTCTCCCTCTTTTCTTACCGCCATATTTCCCTAACTTCATATCAGCTACTTTTTCTATAGGGTCCTTTAGGCTCTTGTGGTTATCCATCTCTAGGCCTGCTATTAAAACAGTGGGTAAACCTAACAACAGGTTGATTGCAGTCAGGAATTTAGATGTGCAATGCCTGTTAAAACTATCAAGGCACCCTAGATTGTTTGGGGAACCTCTGCCCTATCATTGTTTTCCTATATTTTTGCCAATAAAAAAAAGATTTGTTGTCACTTCATCCAATTACTGTTTAAAGTGAAATACATGCACAGTCCTCTTATAAATAACTGGAACTCATGGGCTTTTTTACATGTGCAAGTGCTGCAGCACTGGGTGCTTTGAAAAGTGCCTGGCGCTATGACGCACGCAGTCATATAAGCAGCGAAATATGCATCAGCATGAAGAAAATGGCAGTGAAGAAAATAGCAGTGGTGTGCTTTTGAACAAAAATACCTTGCTTATACAACTGCATGCGGTGCAACCCAGTGCATGTCATCTTGCGTGCGGAGCAGACTCGATTAATCTCCAGCGCATTGCAGGACAAAAAGGCATGTTTATAAATGCCCCATGTGTTTACCCTGTCCCAGGTGTGGTTCCTAGTGAATGACTAGACAGTCAAGCTTGGTTTTATGCTCTCTTCCTCTGGCCCAAATGTAAGGTTTTCCTATGCAATGTGGAATAATTTCAGCAGG
>NW_005842245.1:1444834-1463977 GCF_000455745.1 Alligator sinensis
GAGAGAAGACTATTTCCCACCCCAGAAGAGCCTTTAGCTTGATGACTAAGGTATGGGAAGTGGGTTATTTGGGTTTGAATCTCTGCAGGCATGGAAGACATTTGAACTTAGGTTTGGGGGTGGGAGGTGGAGGAACTTTATGAAAGAGGTAACGTGACAGTCCATCCTCTTCCTCTTCCATGGCCATGTTTTAAAAAAAAAAGGATTGACATCTGCTTGCTTTTTTTTAAATAAAGGACTTAGGTGCTTGTCTTCCTCCAAGTAAAGAGAGGCATCTCAGAGGAGAGCTGAAGAGGGCTTTGTCTTCAGAAAATCCCTTATTTTCTTTCTTAAATGGATTCCTTCTTCATATACAGTTTTTTGTGAATCCCTTGTACCTTGCAATTCAGTGGAGGGAACTTTACTTAGAGCAAGGGTTGGCAATATACATCCCATAGGCCAGATCCATCCCACAGAGCCTCTTGGATCTGGTCCATGGATCTGGAAGGCTTTTCCTGTACCCACACCCATGCTGGGGATGGGCAGCTGGAAGCTGCACACTCATTGCCATTGCTTCTATGTGCCCCTGCTCCCTACCTGTAGCATGGGTGCAGCTTCCAGCAAATGGGAAACTGAGCTGGGGCTTTGTAGCTTCCAACTGCACCTATGCTGAAAATCAGAGATCTGGAGTGGGGTAGGGAGAAGTGACAGCAATGTGAATACAACTTCCAGCTTCTTGGCCCCAGCATAGCTCTCCACAAGCTGGAAACTATGCCTGTGTTGCAGCCAGGGAGCTGGGGGCCGGGAAAAGTGGCAGCAGCAGCATAGGTACAGCTCACAGCTGCCCAGCCCTGGCACAGCTCCCCTCTGGCTAGAAGCTGCATATATGGCACAACTGGGGAGCAAAGGACTGGAAAAAGCAGCAGGGTTGGCAAAACTCCTAGCTGCCTGGCCATAGCACAGGCACAGGCAAACATCACTCATTGCTGATGAGCCACCAAAGCTGGGTTTTCCAGTCTGTGGCTTGAAAAGGTTGCTGTCCTCTGACTTGGAGCATGTTGGTAGCAAAAGCTTAATAACTGAGCAGCCTGCTTCATTTCATTCCCACTCCATCTCAGGTTTGGCTTGAGATAAGTAACTATTTGCTTATAATTTATAGGAGCTGTCAAAATTTAGGTTGTTTTCAAGGGTCCCATAAAGGTGACAAGTTGTCAGTTTTCCTCACTGTGCCTGGATGAAGTCACTTGTGGTTGTATTTTTAAAATATGTTATTTGATATGTCATGCCTTCCACACAGAAATTGCATGGGCTATTCTAATAGAGAGAACGTTTAGAGGAAGCAACCTCTGGCAGCTGAAGAAATAATATGGATGAGTTAATCTGGCTGCTAAAACTTGCAGTTGAAAAGAACTGTGTTAAGGAGAGAGAGGTTTTTTCTTCTTAACTTGAGTCCATTTGTAATTAGATAAGGAATACTGACAGGAACAGTGAGTTAGTGGCTCCCCTCCAATGACATCTATTGACTGAACACTAGGTTGTGCATGAGATGGTGATGCAGTCGATAAAAGCATCAGGCCTTGTTTGGAGCAACACTGCCGATTACGCTCTAATTTGTCGCCTGGAAATGAGCCACCGACATTTCTACCCTGTCTTTAGTGTTGACGAAATCTAGAGCTTACATCTAATCTTATGTTTACTAGCAAACCTTGTGTAATAAGGACACTGTGCCACAAAAAGGAAACTCTCTGATGGGTCTAAATTGACACAAACTGGGTGCATCTACTTGTGCACTTTACTAAGGAGTAGGCTAATTAGCTCTGCAGTAAAGCATTGCTATCTACACATGTGCCCCTATTAGAGCACAGTAAATTAATTCAATCCACTGTAGGATACTACTATCTTGGACAAGTATTAGTCTACAACAGGCTGTACTATCCTACAGTGCTGTCCTACAGTGCTATCTTACAGTAAGCTGAAATGCATATGCAAATGGTGACTGGGGCTGGTTGGGGCATAAGAGTGCTACAGCGTGGGGCTGCCTGCCAGCTAGCCCTGCACTGAAGCACCCTCGTGCCCAGTCAGCCCCTTCTGCAGCCTG
This sequence comes from Alligator sinensis, assembly GCF_000455745.1. Classification (NCBI taxonomy): domain Eukaryota; kingdom Metazoa; phylum Chordata; order Crocodylia; family Alligatoridae; genus Alligator; species Alligator sinensis. Next base: position 1,446,912 of record NW_005842245.1, read on the forward strand.
TTTTGCCAGAGCAGAGCAGCCCTGGGCTGGCGGGCTAGCAGGCTGACACTCAGGGCTGCTCCGCCCTGACTATGTGCTGCAGTCCTGTGTGTATGTGTAAATGCTGCATCCAGGAGCAATAAACTCCAGCACAAACTGTGTGGAGTTTATTGCTACATTCTAAGTGCATGTGAAGATGTTCCCATTGTGTACTAACTGTAGTACAGGCTATAGATTTGGACCCTTCTTTTGCAAAGCATGGCCCAAGGCAGAGTTCCAAGGCAGGATGGAAGGTGAAGAAACTACGTTTTGATTAAAAAACAAAACAAAAGACTATGCAGACATGGCCTCAACTGCATTTTAGGCTGATAAGGCCTCTAACCTGCAAGTTATTCTAGACAGGAGAACTCTTCTACCTGCTTGCAGACTCCCAATACTGTAAGCTGCTTACTATAGACAGGCACTTGTCTTGCATAGTAGCATTTCATGCAAGAAAAGTGCCTGTCCATAGTAAGCAGTTTACGGGATTGGGACACTGAGCAAGGTGCTTTTCTTTCATTTCAGTAAACTCTTTAAGTCCATGATCTTTAATTTCATTCTCAAGCATGTAAAAGATACAATTAAAAGGGTATTTTTGTCCAAAGGATTTAATATGAACAAAGACTAACAGTGATGTACAGGTCTGCTGTATATTTTGTATACAAGCTAACAATATTCAGTCCAGAAGCAGCTATACAGGTCGTCTGTGCCTGTGATAGGCAATGTCAGATACAGGGTGGAAAAAAGAAACATTGATTTTATTTATTTATTTATAGAGGGGAAGTGGGGTGTTGTTGGTAGTTATTGTTTTTAAACATGCATCTTTTCTTTTATGCCAACCCCCCTAGATTTCTTCCCTAGTACCCCTGTCTTACTGGAAGTCAGCCAGCTGAAGTGTATGAACTTGAAAAATCCTCACCCTCCTACCACATTAATCTGAGCTAACCCCACAAAATAGATTGAGCACAAAAATAAATAAAGGGGTCAGGTTAGCTCAGGAGATTGGTAAAGGGATATAAAAGCTTTTAACCTCTATGCTGCTTATTCGATTCCTGACAGGGTCAGTAGAGTGAGTGACCAAACATTTCTTGCTATATTAATGGTTTTCTGGATCCCGTCTGAAATGAAATTGGTGGCCTTATTGCTACTTCCAATAGTCTTTATTACAAAAATCAAAACAAACAAACAAAAAACCCAAATCTCAAGTAGTCCTATTTGGCAGCCGTGTTATTTCAGAAGCGGTCAAGCATTGAATGGTCATGGACACCCAATTCCTTCATTGAATTGACAGAGGGAGTGTTGCTTGTAATGACAGCCTCCCTGTTCAGGAATAATGAATAGTGAAGGTGTGTGGCTCCCCTTGCTGTACCCCTTCTGAACATGAAAAAATGCAATTTCCAATGTGACGATTTGAGGAACCTATCCATGTGCAGTTTCTGAATTTCAACGTATATTGTGGTGGTGGTGTTATAGATAATTAAAGACAGTCAAAAAGCCCGAAACTGAATCGATTCAATTTTTGCAGGTTAGTCTAGGCTGCGTAGATTGAACCGATAAGCAAGTGAACAGACATTCACTTTTGATTCTGGAAATGCAGCTCTACATGCCTTCAGTGGCCCAGGCCAGAAGCCGGGGAGTGCTAGAGCATGGTTCCCTGCTCAGCTGGGGCAGACATCTTGGGCCAAAGCTAGCCTGCCCACTTGCAAAATGTGGGAGTGGAGGTGCAAAGCATCCTGGGGCTTGGGGTCTGCGAGTTAACTAGAATCTGAAGGGGATGTGGGACTGAAGTTCAATAAACCAATATAACTTAAATCAGTTAAGTCTGATACTACATCCATCTAGGTTTATCTTAAACTGGTTTTGGCCATTTTGAAAGCAGTTGAAGTGCGCTGAACTTCTGTTGTGTTATAGGTTTGAACTGGTTTCTGATCACTTATAACAGTTTATATGTAATTTCTGTCCTTAGCCTATGAATGCTATCTTTTAAATCCCTTTATATGAATTATCCAACAGTGTTAATAAGGGGTAGACCTTGTCTTCTTGGACCAAAGATAATTGGCAGTCAGTGGTTCTGTATTAAAGTGGAACCAGTTTGGAACAAATGCTTATCTGGAGCTCAAGAGAACCAGTTTTCTCTTACCTGTCTTCAAGGAGGAGATATGGAATAGGTGAAGAGTTACCAAAGATCAAATAAATAAACTAAGTTTTGTGGTGTGAGTCATAGGGGTCAAGAAAACCTCACATAGAAACACAGAAAACGTTGGACTTTGTAGTGGGTAGAAGGATGTGGCTTAGCAGTGGGTCTTGCCAAAATCAGAGACCGTGACCTAAGCTGAAAAGACTTTCTAATGCAGGAGACCAAGCTTGAGCTGCAGGAAAAGAACACTGTTCGTACCCAAAGGATCTGACCTCAGCACAGTGAGCATCTTAGAGTCATAAAGAACCAGGAGAACCAAGTTTAGGGGTTATTTTTGTCTAAACCTGTACTTGTCTTCTGTTAAGAAAACATAAGTACTGTTTTAGAAGCACAGTCTTTGCAAGGATTTCATTTGCACACACCTAGTGTGTTTCACGTTAAGAAGTAACTGCAGATTTTGGAGTATGTACAAAGCTGAAGTTATAGGAAGGAGTTTAAGCTACTATGGCATCTTGAGGGTCAGGACTAACTAGCAAAGCCTAGTGTTGTCTTAATGGAGTGTCCCATTTCCCTGGGGAACTAACACATAGACAGCGTGTACCCACATGCATGATTATAATAAGTAAATGCAACTTTTAGATCTTTTTTGTGCCTTTAGTTCATTTTTTTACTGGATATCACAGACAAATAGGTACCCTAACTAGAGCTATATTTTATGATTGTTAGTAGTAACTTTAAGTTGTATTTCTAAGTTTACAGCACTTTCTGCAAATATACAGTAAGACATGTTTCCTAATTCAAATTTTCAGTCCAAAATTCCCAGCTTACAAGGATCAAGGCTGATATCTTCAGTTTGCACTATTAAGGCATCAGTACATGCACAGTGGTATAATTCATGTAAAAATACATGTACAGGTATAAGTGTTTGCATTCCAAGTCTGAGGAGACAAATAAGCACAGAATGTGATGTAGGGCAGAAGTTTCATACAAAGGAAGGTGTGCGGATCATAGAATAGATTTGTGGAAAAAGAGGTCATAGTACTTGAATCCTGAGAAAGAGGCAGCAGTGCAAGGAGAAGAACTGAATTCATCATATGGAGAGGGCATACAGAAGTATGCTGTGAAAGCAGGAGTGCTAGGAAAGAAAGCCAGGGGGCTGGCAGGGCTGGCATAATAGACCGTGGTCCTCCATTTGGATATCTTACTAGTATATTTCATGGATAAGGGGTGTCAGAAGACTAACAAATGCTCAATTTGTGACTCCAAATGACCGTAGACAGGATTCAGATGCTAATACACACACTTAATTGAAAATGACAGACCTACTGAGCATGTGCAATTTCCAGTTTTGAAACCCATTCCTGCCTCAGTGTTTGCAAGTAAAGAGATGTGCTGAAACATGTAAGACCTTCTTGTAAACATTTATAGAGGAATGTATTAAGTCACGTATTAGTGAGATGGTACATAAATTCTGACTAAACAGTGGCTATGATATACACATCCCTTTTTGAATCTGGGCCCTTGTTAATAATCATAAAAGGTCAGCCAGCTGTGTCTTGGTAGAGTTTACGGCAGAGAGAATGAAGATTTTCTCTAACTCCTTCACAGCTGTGATATAGTTCTGCAATCATTTTATTGTTGTTTCTGGTTTTTGTATTGATAGTTTTCTCATCTTATGGTCTTTATGCTTCTAGTGCTATATTTTACTGTTGAACTATGGTGGTTTTGTGTTCTCAGCGTTGGGAGGGGATGCCTTGGCTGTGTCTTAATAGTTGAATTGCTCCTACAGACCACCACCATCTGGTCTAGTTGAACAGTTTAGAGCTTTGACCCTATGAGATTTTATGTTTTGATTTCATAAGATTTTGTTTGCCAAATGTATAGCTATACAGGGTTATTATGTTACTGTAATTTTCATACATCATTTCTTTCATTACAAAAAACCTCTATCAACTACCAGCTCATGTACATTGAAAGTGGAATGGTACAACTTAACAGCACCTAAGCAAGAAGTAAAGAAGCGTAGTTTTATAAAATGAAGGTATGGGAGATCATTTAGATATGCAGAATGCAATTTAGATAGATTGGAATTTGACCTGGGTTTTGAGATTAACTGCTCTGATTATTAAGAATTAGGTCATTAGAAACTTGTTTATTAAAACTGGTAGGCTGAATAATCACTCTAAAGGCATTGTTATTGCTGGACAGCATTTCTTCATTCTGTGCCATATAGCATCAAAAGGCAGAGCTCCCTTAGAATACTGGCCTAATACACCCTTCACTGTCATCTAGTGCCTCTTGAAGTTTGTAGGGGAAAAGTCCTATTTTCTTCAATGAGCTTTGGATCTAGCCCCAAGAGGGAGAAATGCTGGGAGGTACTGAATCATGAAACCACTTCCTGCAGCACCTGTGTTTTCTTTGGAACTCTCTCATCCAGATAGAAACTAGACGTGATCTTGCTCAGCCTGTGGGATCTGGGAAGATCAAAGCATAAGGTGGTATGGCTATAAGGCATGAACTGAACAAAACAACAACCCATAATGCAAACATTGTGTAGTAAGATTTCCTGTGGGAGAATTTTTCAATTCTACTTTGAAATCCTAAGCTGAAAGGATGAAAACCACAAATATGGAGAGAAACAATGTAGAGGTGAAGACTTTTTTTGTCAGGACTTATGCAAGTAATACATTTTCTGTAGCTCTATGAATACAACTATCGAAACACATGCAGAGTCCTGTACAGTAAGTAAACAGGTACATCGCTAAAACTTTACCTTAATGTAAAACATTGCTTTAATCTGAGTACTGTAAAAAGGGCCACCCCATAGCATTCTTTAGCACAGGACTTGGTCAGTTTGTTTCTATTCTGAATGATTCCAGCTTTACCAGTGGAATAAACGCTGCTACTTTTGCTGCCCAGTTCTGATTTCTTCAGCCTTTTAAATAAGAACTTGTATTCATTCTTTATAACATTCTTATATCCAAAGTACATAAATGTAATTAGGAACCTGTTTATTAAGACTGGTAGAGTAAATAAATACTCTAGAGGCATTCTTATTACTGGACAACACATCTGCATCTCCAGAGACAATCACATTAATTGTAGAGTGTGTATTTTTTCCCTATGCAGCTTACATCAGCCTACTTTATAAAGGCTAAAATCAGCAAACAATTTAGCTTCATGGAGATGGAAATAGAATGTGTTTGTGCACATTTTAGATTTTATTTTTTGTAGTGGGCTAAAAAAACACCCTTCTGTGATTCAGGGCAATAGTGAATCATTTTTAGAAGTGGACTCAACATTTATTCAAAACTTAACATTTATTTTTATCCTCTTTAAACACTGGAGAAGAGTCCCTAGGACTGTGTTTGCATAATGCATGGCAAATGACCTATTTTCCAATATATATGGCAATATATAACATCCTTGATTTGGAGTATTTTGTCAATAACAAATAGTGAGCTGTTACATTTCGTTACCAATGAAACCTTGAATCAAAGTAGCAAAAAATGTACTGTGTCATCTTCATCTGGATCGCAACTGTGTTGTATGAATCTTAATGTGAAAGAAAATAAAAAATGCCATCAATCTGGGATACTTATATTGTCAATTACAATACTAAATCATAAAATAAACTTGAAACATACAATTGTATGTGCAGTCTGAGAGTTCTTTCACCTAGAGCCTCCAGGGCCCTGTTTTAATAAATAGATGAATATAATGGGCTGTTTTATTTATGATGCACTCAAGATGCATTACATAGTGTTCTGAAGATCACAGTTTTCAGTATTGCACAGACTAGCCTAATAATGATTTGAAAATGTAAATTTTAGATGTCTAATATTAATCCACACAATTATAGGCATTACCTTTAACTTTGTGTTTACTTATGGGAGACTATACTTTGAATTATAAAAAGTAACATGGAAATTTTTAATTTGACACAGCACACTATTCACTACACCCTACTTTTAATATTGTTTATATCATTTCTATAACAGAATGTCCAAGAAGCTAATTTTTTGGGATGGCTATAGAAAGGGGCATTATGTTCTCTCAGAATTAGCAGTGGGTACCTTCATGCTACACCAAGATATAGTCATTGTACCCAAGTTCGTATTGTATTGGATCAATAGTATGGTATTGTCCCACTAAAATGATAGAATTATTTCCTCTGTCATTCTATTTGGGGATGGCTAGAAAAGAGCAGTATCACAATCTTCTGCCATTTTCTTGCAAATTACAGGTCAGATCTTAAGCTAATGGACTGTATTGTGTGTGGTATATCAGGTACTAGGCTGTTGCCATCCCCACCCTGTTATATGCATGTGAAACTTGGACAACAAAATTGTTCACTGGGAGCCCCAGGGGAGGACAAGGAGCAATGGTCATAAACTGTTAGAGGATGGTTTCAGGTTGGATGTAAGGAAGAATTTTTTATGGTAAGGGTGACCAGAATCTAGAATAGACTTCCCAAGAAGGTGGTGCAGTCCCCAGCCTTGGAAGTCTTCAAGTGGAGACTTGACAGACACCTTGATGGGATCATTTGATCTCAGCAGTATTCCTGCCCAGAGCAGGGGGGTTGGATTCAATGATCTTTCAAGGTCCTTTCCAGGCCTTAATTTTTATGATTTTCAGTGGGTCAATGCCAGTTCATACTATACACACAATACACTCTTTGTATCATGAGCTAATATTCTATATGATGTAGGATTACAGTGAGAACACTCTAGAGCAAGGGTGGCCCACCTGTGGCATGTGTGCCCCAACTGCATGTCGCACATGGTAGATCAGGGTGGAGATGGGCAGCATAGTGGCAGATAGAACAGGAAGCAGAAAGCAGCAAAGATTGGCAAGAAGCACAAGAGCACAGAGCAGAAAGCTGAGCAGCAGATTGGGCAGGGGAAGAGGATTGAAGTAGGATTTGGAAAGGCGTGGAGCTAATTCATGGAATGCATGCCAAAAAGGTTGGTACCTACCATTCTAAAGCAATGCCATAGTTGATATACCATGTTTTTTCTGTGGTTCATTCAAATAAGACCAAATAAGAAAATTGTCTTTTACTTTCTAACCCTCACTTTCTGGTTTTTTGGGATATAGGACCTTGGTCCTATATCCCAGGTCCAGAAGAGTGTTAGGCACTGAAGTGCCTTTGTAGATCTGGGCTCTTGTGTCTGAACCATTTAATCAGCATTCCCTCAAAGCATAACCCGTTAGATAGCATGATTGGCCTTGTGACTGGTCCTATGTTCATTCTACCTGACACAAGTGCGAGCAAGGCATTCAGTCTTATACCTCTCCATGAGATATAGCCAGTGGTTCTGGTAAGATGAAGATTGCACTAATTCTGGGCATGAGTACATGTGGTTTCACTAAATGTGTTTCTTTAGCAAAAATGTCAGTATTCCCTGCTGGAAGTCAGAATTTCAGCCTCAGCCTTTGGTCAGCCTCATTTTATGGCACTCTCCTGTCTTAAAAAATAAATCCTTAGAAGCACTTTGTATGTAGAACCAGAACACTGTTTTTTTTCCATGTGACTTTATTTCCCTTTCTCTGTTTCATAAATGTATGTCAATAAATGTTCAGATTACTAGCTGGAGAAAGAGAGTTAAATGAATCCCTGTAGCATACAGTAGTATTGACAGGTGAGTTTAAAAAAATGCACAAGCAAATCTCAAAGCTGCCTATGCTTTTACAAAGCAGCTATCCAGATTATATATATATTTTTTATTGTCTTTGCACTTTTCCAGAGTATTTCATTGTATTAACATACTCTGTGCATATAGGCACATGGATAAAATATTGAAGTCTCATGAATCAGAGTTGCTTCTAACTGTGATCATTGCAGAAAGGGATTAAAAATGGAACCATTGCTCTTCTGCTTCCCTGTAAAGGCTAGTAGCCAAAATGAAGAGGACTAATCTGCAAAACAAAACTATATCTCTTCTCTCCATCCTCACACAAATGGAATTAATAACCCATAGGTAAAGCAGTAACATTTATAAACACACTTCTGAATTTCCTTAGGGCTTTAATTTAGGATGCAGTTTCCTTTCACATGCCAAAGGAACTATCAGAATTATGGAAAGGATTCAAAGAACTGCTTCCCCACTGATGTCCATAAAACAAAGGTGAGGCACAAGCTACTGAATGTGATATCACTTTTTTGGTTTGACTTAAATATAGAAAGCTGCCCTTCACAATTATGTTATAGAATATACCCTCAAAATGAGTTGTGTGATTTGATAGACTTATATATGCTATAATATAATCAATAACTCCAAATAAATCAGGTCAATATTGGAAAATGTTAAATTACATGGTCATAAATTGTAGACGTATTTAAGAAACCCTAAATGAAAAGAGAAATGGTACATTTGGAATGTAGTGTTCGATGTTGAGGCAAATCATTTTTAAAATGTATACTAGGACGGTGGAACTCAACCTTTTGGCCTGGGGGCCAGAAGAGGACCAGTCTGCAGGCTTGATCAGACCCTGTAGACCAGGACTGAGTCCCAGGCCTCACAGGTCTCTACCTGGCTCTCTGTGGCAGGACTGAACCATACACCATCTCTGGCCCACATGCTAGGATCAGGCTCCAGGGCATTACTTCTACTTGGTCCCACATGCTGGGTTTGGGTTCTGAGGCCCCATGCTCCAGGAACAGGCCCTGCACAGCCTTGTGCACCCCACCTAGCGCACAAGGTCATGGCCTGTGCAGAGCCCCATCGGCTGGACGACACAGTGCCAGGGGCTGGATTTGGCTAGCAGGCTGGGTGTTGAGTACCCGTGCTCTGGGATAATCTCTTTTACATGTATAAATATCATAAGGGCTATCTATGTATTATTAATTACCTTGTTCTACTGAGCTATTCCACATGCTTGTAGAGCTTACCAACAGAGTTAGGCTTTGCTAACATGCAAACTTGGCATATCTAACTTACATTCAAAATTCATTTAAACCAATTTTAGTTGAACTGGTGCAAACCTTTATGTGAAGACTGGTCAGGCGCTGTCTCATTACTTAGTATCAAGCAAACACATTTGCATGTTCTGGGTTTTTTCCTCGCTTCTAAGTCCTATATGTCACTCAACTATGAATCTGAATAGATCCTGGTTCTAACTATGAGGTTTTGAAAGCACAGCATTTTGACTGCAAGGACCAAATCCAGGATCAGTCAGAACAAGTAAAAGCTTCCTGATGTTCAGTTGAAGGCCTGAGACGAAGCTTTCTGAAATGAGGATTGATTGGTATGTTGTTGTAGGAAGGACGGTCCTGGAAATATTTGAGAACCAAGAGTTTTTTGGTGATATCTTCTATTGGACCAGCTGTAGAGTTGGGATAGGTTTTAGACAAGCTTTTGGTCAGAAAGCCCTATGGTGACCAGAGGAAGGGCACTTTGTGCCTGAAAGCTTGTGGAATGCAGCTAGGAATGTTTTTTCCATTTCTTGGCCCCTTTTGAAACACAGTATTTTTGTTGTATCACAAAGATGAAAACTGAGGTGGTAGCACTACTAGTACTGCAAGTTATTCCAAGATCTTTGTCATCAAATGAGCACAGAAGAAGGCTGCATAGATGTTGAATTCCTTTTTCTATTGCAGAGCTTGTCAGTGTTCTTTCTTACTGCATATGTAGTAGATAAATAACTTCAAGAAACCAAGCAATTATAAAGGAAAAACTAAATTTCTATATGCAGTATAACTCATGCATCAGGTTCGCATATCCATTTCTAGATTTGCGTAAGATGTGGCAGTGAAATAGCTCAAAAACAGTTTGGATGCATTTCTCAAATTTGGCATAGTGTTTTTGTGCATGGTGACTTTGGCATAAAAACAGAATTTTACAAAACCTGGCCTTTTAAACTGCATTTCCATGACTTTGTCTATTACAACATGCCTGCGTCATGACTTTTCCTAAATATTTTCATGGCAAAATCCTGCCATGTAACACAACATTTCCATTAAGAAACGCTGTATTGATTGGTTTTTATTCTTCCACTTTGCAAATGTGTAGAATGTTATGTTCCCTATCATATTTAAGCAAATGGAGTGGAATGGTTTGCTCTGCTGGGAGGCTGATTTGGCAGTCATGTCCTTTTGGGTACAGAATTAAATAAAATAGAATAAAATCTCCTATAATTTGGAGAAGTTTTTCTTATAGTACACTGCTTTCTGATCATGTGTAGCAAGCAAAGTAGTGTGGTAAGCAGTAAGAGTACCAAGCCACAAAGCAAAGAAATATGATTTCTGGCTTATTCAACCAGAAGTGTCTTAAGAAAAGGATAATAGCTCTAAGTGCAAAATATACAAAACCCAACCTATTAACCCCTTTCTATATTTTATCTTTTGATTCATTTCCTAGTAAAGAATCCTATTTTCAGTCATGCCATCATTCCTATTGAGGCCACAACTGAAACACGCTGCTTTATTTAGAGTGGGACATATAGGTCCATTGTGGGCAAAATCTGGGTGAGGACAAGCTTGTTGTTCAGCCTGCCCTGCTCTTTGATCTCCCTAAGAGCATCAAAAGGGATTAGGAAGAGAAACAGAAATGACAGTCTCTGCCTTTCTTCACTGATTGCACATATATTTCAATCTGTTATGCAGCCATTGTGCTTCAGGACTAGATGAGCTATGTGGGTATGTACACAAGGATATCCTGAGGTAGCAAAGGAGACTATGACATTGGCAACAATCCAATCATTTTGTCATGTCATTCTTTCAGAGAGTAGAAATCCTCTTTCATGATGCCTGGGAGCTCTGAGGTGGTCTGTAGATGATAGTTATTAGCAACAGCAGTATTTTAGCTTCTTAGATGAAATGTATCAATACCCTCAGAGAAAGACAGTGACAGCACTTTTATTACTGTATTCTTAGATAAAGTTAATTATAAAAAGATTTCAGTCCCTTCAAAAATAAATAAAGTTTGGCTATCAATATAGATTCCAGTTTAAAGGGTTTATTCTGACACTGTAAAGGGCAGTTGGAATGGTGTCGAGAGACCAATCCAAACAAGGCCATGGAAAAGTCCAAACAATGTCTTTACCTCTTATATATCAGGGAACTCTGAATAAGAGCACCATGACTCATTCACTTGTGCCTCACTTATTGGAAGAAGCTAGTGTTGCAATGATGTTGTAGCTGTGATGATCTAGGAAATATAAGAGAGGCAAGGATTTTTGTGGATGATATCTTATTGGACCAACTGAATGGTTGGGATAAACATAGATAAGCTTTCAAGTGCAGTGCATTCTTCTTTAGGTCTCCTTCTTCAGCTTTTCTATGTTTAGCCCAACCAGGAAGTTTGTACAATAAAATATATCGCCCATTAAAATCGTTGCCACTCATAGTTCCTGGACTGTTCTGGCTACGTTATCACCAGGGATCCTGGTTTTCTCGGATAAAAAATCACAAATTCTCTGATAACTTCCTCCCCCATTCTCTGATTACAAACCCCAAATCCATTATTAAAATGAAAGGCCAGTATATGTATAGGTATCAGTTGAACACAATGTTTTATTGATATATTTACAGTTTTAAAGCAATGTGGAAGCCTACCGGTGCCTCAATCATGATGATGAAATAAATTCTAAATACCTATGTATTTTTCATCATGGAAAATCAGAGCTGCTGCTTAGACTACTCGGTATACTCCAGGGAATTATGTGCAGAAACAATTTAAATTATGCACATAAAAATTGAAAATTATTCTCAAGAAAACTCAAAATTATGCCAAATTAATTACTTTGATTTTTTGTTATAGATTATATAACACTAAATATAACACCGTTTGAACCTTCTTTGGAAATATATGAAGATAGTTTGTATGGTTGGGGGTGGGTGTGGTGTATATGTGTGTGGCAGGGATTTGTGAAGGTGGGGGTGTGGTTGCTTGCACGGGGTTTGTGGGTGGATGTGGGGTTTGTAGGGTTTGTGGAGAGCTGTGGGTATAGGAGTAAGTGGGGTTTGTGGGGAGGTTGTGAAGTGGTATGGGCGGTGGGTGCGGTTTGTGGTGCACAGTCCCCGCTAGTGGCGGCTTAGCGGCAGCAGGCCCTTGGGGTGCTCATGGCTATGTCAGGCAGAGCCCTCAGCAGTGCATATCTCTGGCTGAGCCCCAGGGCTTACGCGTGCTGGCCCAGAGCTGGCTTGGCCTGTTGGTGTGCACCTTTGGACTTAGACTGGGCTGACTCTGGGCCAGAACATGAGGCTTGCAGCACTTCAGGTAGGAGCTGCATGCCATCAGGTTGAGTGGGCTCTGTGCCTCCGTGGGTGTCTTCCCACTGGAGTGCTGGAAGCCCCATGTGGAGGCATGGAACCAGCCAGCCCAGTCCAATGATGCATAGACTGGGAGCCGTGCACCATCCGGTTGGATGGGTTCTGTGCCTCCATGTGGGGCTTCCACAACTCCAGCAGGAAGCTGAGCATGGAAGCATGGAGCCTGCCTGGCCCAGTGGTGTGCAGCTCCTGGTCCACCATGTGGGGCTTCCTACGGACACCTCTCCACACCCTCAGCCCCCACCCACCCTGCTGGCTCTTCCTATAACCCCAACTCGCCTCCCCAGGGCTGGCAGTCACCCACACCTGCCCCATAGGGTGACCCCCAACTCTGATGTCCAGCCTTGCCAGAGGGGGCCCCCAGCCCTCTGCAAGCCCCACTTCCCCAAAGGCTCCAGGAGGGAAAGTGAGCCTGAGCCAAGCCCTGGCTGTCTGAGAGTCTAAGGCTCTGTCCCTCTGACCCTAAATCCTGTCCCTCTCTCTCCCTCTTGGGACATGATTTAGGGTTTGCTGCCTTTTCTGCAAAAAACTGTTGCTGGCTGGAACTCTGCCAGGCTGCAGAGACCTCTTTGCAGAAGTGGAAAATCTGTGGATTTCTGTGTTAAAATGAAAAATCCACTTTTTTCTCTTTTAAAAGGGAAAATCCATGGTTTTTTTCTGTTTTTCTGTGGGAAACAGAAAACCCAGATCCCTACTTATCACTTCAATACTAACAAAATATAGAGGACCATCAAAATTCACTGCTTACAATGGGAAAATCTGTAGCCTTAAGAAAAAAGGAGCCAGACTACACAGTGACATCATCTTCCTAAAATTGTCTGTGAAACATATCATCATCCCTAGGAGACTCATCATTTTTAACCCTCAAGCTAATACACACAATTCCAAATATGGAACACAACTATTAGTGGAAGAAGACGTTTGTATTTATAGTCTTTGATTAAGATTGAGGGTGAAATAATGACTTCAGAAAGTCTTTAACCATCAGCAGCCTTTCTTTAAGATTATAGGACCTCAGAAAGCTAATATGAAAATATTTATAAAACAGTAGTCTTATTATATGTATAAAATTATTCAAAGAAACTGGAGTTAAGACAAAATAAACTGTTTTTAATAAAATATCTGGATTTATGCTTTGCATATGCTAAGCTAAGTACAGTTCAGTTAATAACAGAGAAAACAGTCCATGATCCCTTGAAAACAGTTCTTCTATTTGTTCCTTTGATCCATCAGCAACTTGAGGTGTCTACATTCTCTTCCTTTCCCATTTTCAATGCCTAGGACCTGCTTTTTCTAGTCCCTTGACTAGATCAACTTTATGTTCAGATGTTGTCCTCTAGAGCCATCAATTCACTTCTTACTTTGGAGAGTCCATTAACACAGCAGGGTGACGTTTCATTAAAATTTATATAAAGAAGTCTTTGATCAGGCATCCCATTTGGGAAGAAGACCATATAACTATTTCTCTTAATTTTGTCTGGGTGTTTCCCCCAGGCTTCCAGTCTCTAAGGCTTGTATGTCAAAAACCCTGGTGATTTCCATTTCTATAGCCGCAGATCTGATCAACCTTCAAACTGTTTGCTGGCCTAGAATTGTGATTTAAAAAAAAAATAGAATGTATGTACTGCAAAAGGCCAGAAGTAATGCTGTTATGCCAGCAAAAATAAGTTTTCCTTAAAAGCTGATATGGGGAAATGATATACACTGTTTTGGAAAAAAAATACTCCTTTGCCCATGAATGATGCATGTACAGTAGGAGCATTTGCTAACATAAAGCTGCACTGGTATAGCTTTTCTTGTCTGAACTATTCTAGGCTCAAGTGCACGATCAATTTTGATTGGTACTGTTATACCTTTCTATGGAAGCTAAAGCATGTTTCTTTCTAAATGTACCCAGTCTTCCACACTGCTTATTATATAGAAGCTTGGATGTCACTCTCTTTCTGTATCTTCTTTTTATTTATCTTCCCATAAAACATAATTCATTGACAGAATCTAGATTCACTGTTACAGAGTTTAACCAAAATCAGATCTTCCATGAAATTTGACCTTGGACTAGGATCTTTGGGTTGTTCTCATCTCCTAATTGTGTGTATATATAGAATTCTCTTCCTTATTCACCAGATAAAAGTTTCTGTGACCCACATGCCGCAGAATGGGGAAAAAAATTGATGCTATTAAATCAAACTCCAAATTTCATACCCAGGCCAAAAATCCCTAGTTGACGTGCTGTCATTGCTAACTACAATAGAAAAAACAGTCCTCTGCATAACATCAACTAGCAGCATAGCTGAAATATCCATAGCAGGAGTTAGGAGAAACTACTCATGTAAATGAAATACTGGAAACAAAACACAACAAGTAGCAGAAAATCTGATGCAAGTTTTCTTGGTTTGCTCTTCAGTTGAATCATTGATCCATACTCTGTTCAGGCAGAGTTGAACAGGATTTGTTTAAAGAGTGCTGCGGTTTTTTAAACCAATCCCCCACCCCCAGGTTCTTTGGTAAAGATATGTTTTCAGATAAATCATTTTGAAATTTGGAAAGGAATGAATAAGAAACTCTATATAAAATGGCATTATTAGTTAACATATTTTTATCTATGTATTTATTTTACATCTTATACTTACATTACTAATAAAAATAAGTTTGCATTAATTCTGTTAGCATTGTGAAACCAACAGAGCTCTGAGCAATGAGCCAAATTCCAATCTTGCTCACTATGAACCTTTTTGTGAACAATCATTCTGATATCACATTATATACTTACCCCTTCCCCTAGTCCCACCTCCACCCTCAGAAAAAAAATGACTTTAAACTTGCCAATTTGCAGTAAGAATCTTTGATTTGTACATACAGTAAACTCTAATATATTTCAGCTGAACCAAGTTTTTACCCACAACACCTCATGTAGTTACTTTGGAATTTACCAGTTCAGTTGAAACACAGGAAGTCTATCAGCAATTCCCCATTCCTGATTAACAGCCCTTCTGTACCCTGATTTCCCGTAAGTGTAGAGAAACCCATAAAGAGAGACAAGTGGTATGCAGACTGATTTCTAGAGGTGGCAAGCTATAAGATATAACATTAATGAGAAAGCATGGGTCATGTTGCTTGGGCTGTTTAGGGCAAATCCCCATGATACAGTTCTTACATAATCATTCAGGAAGTCAAATGTGGCAAATTTTGGAGGTTTCCTTTGTGGAAAAAGTTTTTTGTTTTCATTTTTTTTTTATCCTCTGCTTCTCCCATATGATTCAGCCTATCCACCTTACCCCTGACCTGTAAACTGCCTTCAGTTTCAGTACTGGGTCTCAACTTTAGCCAAAACTGCTAATTGCATAGTTGATTTGTGATGTAGCTAAATATCCACTAGGGATTAAACTAAGATCGCCAACCTCTTTTGACATGTGACCTTAGACGGATATGAAACTTGGTCTCCAGAGATGAAAGGCTAATGCACTATACCAATGTGCCATCAAGCCCTACTGAGTTAATCTTTGGTAAAAATCTAGGGTAAACTGTTCCTTTCATTTGAAATATATATATTTAGCTATATTTACCCAGCAAAGGCTAAAGAAAAAAAAAGAGAAAAAGAAAAAAAAGCCTGCTAAAAATAATTAGAATTAAATAACACTTCTAATTAAAGAATGACTTGGGAAACCCATTACTGTTCCACATTTCAGACTATTCCATTTACTCAGAAAAGTCTCATAGGATCTAAGTAGTGACTGGTAGCCGTTCTAGTGCAAAAAAACTACTATGCATGAACAAGTCCCTGGGGTTTCATTACTGAGCTTTTGAAACAAACAGGAATGCATCTTCATTTATTTGAGAATCCTTATTTCTTACAATAAAGTTTTATAGCAAATCTATACATTCTTCACATTGGGATGTCAGTGAGAATGACTTATAAAAATGTGCTAGCAAAGAGAGTAGAAGTTTCCTCTTAATGTAAAACGATGCTTGATAATACAAGGTCTACTCATAAAATAGATGGGATCATTTTTAGAGGGTCTTTGCTAAATGTCCTCCAAAATGATTTGAAGCAAAAAAATAAACTGCATGATTATGCATTTTTGAACAGAGTATAAAAAGAGTTTCATAACATGCTATGTATGATTTGTCTGACAACAAATGGATGCTGTGTGCAATAACAGCAACAACAAAGAAACTAAGATAAGAGTTCAAATGACCTGTTTCATTTTCTCAGCCAATTTATTTTTATTTCTTGTTCCATGAAAATACTTGCCTGTCAGTGTTTTAGCCAATATGCTCCTTTAAGTGCTGATTTATACACTAATTACGCCAGTTGAGGAAAAACATGTTTAGAATGATATTTCATTCAAGTGGCAGTGTTGAACAAAAAGGTCAGTATGCCACAGCATTGTGAGGTGGTTGGGGGCTGAGGGGGAGTTGTATAGCACATGCTAACAAAAGAGATGTCAGCTGAAGATATATGCCTGCAGCATCAAACAGGGAGTTCCTTTTATTCCAACCTGTCAGTTCAGCAGCAGCAATGGGGCCAAATGAATTCTTGCCACTCATTTGATTTCTATGGTCTAATATTCACGGTGTGTCTAACCCTGACTCCTTGGCCTGTAACTCTGCAGCTGGGAAATTCCAGTGTGTTCT
>NW_005842245.1:1464008-1481967 GCF_000455745.1 Alligator sinensis
ATGAGACTGAAATCAGTTTGAAATGGCATGTTCACACAGGTGGAAATTCACTGTGGTTTGGAGTGCCTTTGACACTACTGATCTTTCATTGTGTAGCTGCCTAAGAAAGGGACCAATAGAAAGAACAGTGATTAAGTCAGTTTGTCTGATCTGAGTCATGGTCCTGTCCCGGACCTGAAAATGTGACAGTGCAACAATATACAGCCCATCATTTAGCTTGTGGTAAATCTATATTTGCTCTAAATAAGGGATATTTCTCATTTTGCGTTAAAATGGATGTTGTAGATTTATGAGGAAGATCTCCATAATGGGGGGAGGAGTTTTAAGTAGCTAATAGTACACCGTTAAGTTGACTCAACGCTTTCGTAAATTAATGCTACTAATCTTTTGACTCACTTTTTAATAAGCACAATTACCATTTAAACCTTAATTTGTAATTAGGAGTTGACTGTATAGTATCTCTCATGACAGCAAAGAAAATAACTTGATTAAATATGAAGAGATCTTCTTGAAATGTGGAAAACTTAATGAGAATATTTCTAGGGTCTTCAGGACATTTGCTAAACCAAAACACTTCATCAGATCAGATTGCCATGGAAGACCATATTGCAGACAACTCATATTCAATGTACAGACCTTCATATCATTTTAAATATGCATTTTTCATTAAAAAATCCATTGAGGTGATAATTTGTTTTCCTGTCAAGTAATAGAAGTTATCTACTCAGATGGTAAATTCTTTATAAAGAAACCTTGCTTTGTTTTCCCAAAGCTGTTCATTGGCGAAGGTTAGGAATTCGTAAGAAACCCGTCATGGTTAAACAGGCATTTTCTGATTGGAGGAAAGAACCTTCATTTCCATTCAAAGAAATAAGCAAGCTTGAGCAAATGTTATTAGTTTGCTAACAAGTCCTTTATTTTTTTTTTTGACAGCAATGTACTTTGGACAGAAATGTACTTTTATGAAAAGAATTCAGGTTAGAACAGTTAGTAACATGTCTAGTCAACAATCAAGAAAACATTTTAGCTGCATGCCTTCACAAAAATACCTGCTTAACTTTAACTTTAAGCTGGTGTTTCAAGTAATTGGAATTTAACCACAAATTAAGCGCATTCACATTCTTCTCAGCTGAGGACTCAAGCTAAAGTGGCTAACAGAAACTTTGGCATTGCTTCATTTCTCTAACTAATGTTTCTGAACAGCATACTTTATCTGTGTTTGGGGGGGGTTGTGTGTGTTTTTTGTGTTTGTTTGTTTGTTTTTGTGATTACTCGGGTCATAAATCTCACTGCTCTATGCATGCTGTCTAATTGATGGCTGAAATAAGTTTTGAGCCAGCTGTGTGACAGTAGGGACTTTGCCACACAACTGCATGTTAATGGGATTCATATTACTAAATCCCCACAGATGGCACTGAACAATTATGCCTTAGTATCCTTAAAAGTTTAAGAGAAGAAAATATTAAAGTATGATATAGATTCTACTATAAGAATAAGATGGTACCCCTTGTACATACAATCAGCATGAATATTTATGAAGCCAGACACAGAATCTACTTTGCCCACCTTTCGTTATGATGATGAAACCCTAATGAGATTTCAGTTGTCTGTCAGAAAGTTACTTCCATGGAATGAATTAGCAGAGAATTTTTTTCAAAATACAGCTATGCATCATTCATTCGCCTTTCCATCTTTGAACAAACACTGTGCATAAGAATGTTTTACAGTTTAGACTGACAAGGTTCTTTGGGTGAATCTGATATCTTTTATACCAGAGATATCAGATTCACCCAAACAACCTTGTCTGCCTATGTCCTTAGAACAACACGGCTACAACCTACACCCCAGTTACAGTTTAGAAGAATTTGGGGAAAATATTCACCTTTGCAGTTTAACTGCTTCTGAAAGATAACTGAATTAGACATGTCATTCACTGAAATCCAACTGGCATTGCATTAAAATTGGAAAAATGACAGGGAGGAAAATACATTTCAGAATGGATTTAAATGTGTAATAGAATGTGTACTATATTATGTTCCCTCCTTCCCCCTAGGTTCATTAAGTCAGACTCCTAGAGAGAGTGCTATCTCTTTAAGGCAGAGTAGGCATTGTCCTGATGAGTCAGGGGGGAGCCCACCAATTGGCAGACCCATTGGGTGATAAATGTCCAAAGGCCTCCAGGCTGACGACACATTTTTCATCATTAATCCAGCCCATTGTGAGCTGGTCCACTCACATTGATTCCAACTAGGGGGCATCATCTGCCGTTAAGAGGGTGATGACTCGCTAAAAATGAAGGCCTGAAACTAATCAAATATAGTTAGAGTCTTTACTGGCAGCTTGCTTGGTTAGCTATAGGGCACTAATAGGAAAACACTAGACATGTGGGCAGATCCCTTTAGGCACTACTTGGCTTTGTATGGGAATGTGATGGTTCCCTTTGAAAGCATGTCATGTGATTATAGCTATTATTGAGTCAAACGCTGTTAGGAGAAATTCTCTCTCTTTTATGATTGTTTCTTTTTTCTTGGATATTTTGCATTATTTTTAAAAAGGTGAATTTGGAAACACAATATAATGCCCATCCCATCAAGTCAAGATCTTGCTAAATGATTCATTTATAAAGAAAAAAGATTTCCCTTTGCAAAAAATCTTTGTCTGCCTAACTAATTCATCTCCCTGTGTCTCTGTCTTTCTATTTATCCATTTATTTATCTATTTATTTAAGGACTTCACTTCTTTTGTGTGCGAGTAACACAAATGCCTTGCTTTATGTCCACATAGAGTCTTTGGATAGTTATTATTTGTTTATATGCAGTAAGTCCAGCTGAGAGGTAAAGAGGAAAGATCTGAATAAATCACAGCCTAAACTGAAATTATTGAGGCAGGCTTAGCTTGCTCTTCAGCAGCCTCCCAGTATTGCAAAAGAGAGGGGGTTTCCCTGCTGTTTTCTTTTCTTCACATCACTTAGCATGTCCCTTTTCTAAAAGTTAACATTACCCGAGGTTCCCTCTTGAGGAATTATCATTGGTGGGAGATATCCCTTTTCAGGAGTTCATCCATTTTTGAAACGGGAATTTTCAAAGAGGCTGTCTTGCTGGAGGAGACCCCCTCCCTTTCTGAGATTCTTCCTTCCTCTGGGTCTCTCCTGCTGAGAATTCACATTCAGGAAACAAGACAGTTTTAATTGGTAGCTCATGCAATCATCTATTGTTGTTAAAGGCTTTGCCAAAAGTAAAGGCTTTTCAGTGTGACAGCCGGTGCTCCGCTTTATTTTTATTATGGGATGTGCAGATGATGCCTTATGATGACTTTTCAAAATGTGAGGCTATTGCTCTTTTTAAGCATTGATTCAGTCCCTGCACAAGTGAGTTCAACTTGCAGGTCATGTTTCCTTGTAAAGCTATTTATGTTACTGGAGGACCTTCTTTTGTTAGTCACAACTGCTAGGAGAGCCAGGATTGGTCATACATTTAGCTAGGACTTATATGGTTTTGAGTGACAGGAGGAGGACTCTGTTCCCCAGAAAGTGGGGTGGCTGTTGCCTGGGATGAGGAAAGCCCCCCAGGGTACAGGGTACTGCATTATGAACAGTTAGCAATAAACAGTGCCCCTAAAATATGGTAAGGCTAAGTTTAATTTTGCCAAGCTTGGTTGTTTATTAGTGGTAATATATTCTAAATATACTTTTGTCCTAAATTGTGCTTAGGAACTTTTACAAATACACAATTTCTTGCCTCCAAGTAACTTTCAGTGTAAATTTGGATTTCCAAAGAGAGTTGTATACCCAGATCCACTGAATGTCTGGAGTTGGGCATCTGTAAGCATGTCTGTGTTGTCATAGGTAGGCCTGTCAAACGAGTGGCCTGTGGACTGCACACAGCCCCCCATAGTAGTTAATTCATGGCAGTGCTTGGTGCTACTGGTGGGCCCAGCTCTGTGCTGTTGCCAGCAGGGCCTGCCCCTCCAGCGGGGGAAAGGGACAGGGGGCCCTGTGGGAGTAGCGGGGAGCTGCATGTCTGGGATGGCAGTGCCAGAGGCCAGTACCTGTGCTCTCAGGGGCAGAGGTGGGGAGCCAGGAGATATTGCCCAGGACAGGGCTGTGGCCAGGCTGCACGGTGCAACACAGGAGCTCCAGCCCAGGGCAGGGAGTGCCACAGGCCTTACCTCCTCCTATCCAGCCCAAGCCAGGTCCAGATTCTCTTCACCTCTGCCCATGTGAGTCAGACCCTCTGTGCTCTGGCTTGGGTGGAAAGGGGTCTGCTTCCCCCTGCCCTCCTGCTGCCGCCTGCAGCATGGCCCAGCCAGGTCCATACTGCACTTCACACTACTGCTGTGGAGTGCGGCACTGGTCCTCCCCCACCGTGCTGCAGCCCCAGCCTGAGCCAACAGCATGGGGCAGTGTATTGTGTCCCAGAAGCTGCCTGGGGTTCTGTATTAGGTGCACTGTATGCACCTCATTGTGGAGGCTGTCCCTGCCATGACCCTACAGACCACTATCCTGTGAGTCCATGTGGGGCTGGGCAGGATGGGAGCAGCTGGGAGCCCCTTCTGGCAGGATTAGCGGGAGGCAGGGGGCTGGGAGTGAGGGGCACCAGCAGGGCTGTGGGGGCTGTGGCTTGGGTATGAGGGGGAGTAGAGACTGGGGAGTAGAGACTCTGGGTCAGGAGTGCGGGGTACCAGCGGGGCCAGGAGGCTATGGGTTAGGAGTGAGGGCACTGGCAGGGCCAGGAGGCTGCAAGTCTGGAGTGAGGGGCACCAGCAGGGAGTGGGTTGGGAGTGAAGGGCTGGAGTCCAGGGACAGTTAGTCGGGAGTGAGGGGTACCAGCAGGGCTGTAGAGGCTGTGGCTTGGGAGTGAAGGGCAATGGCTTGGGCAAGAGCAAGGCGTATCAGGGTTGCTCAGCACCTCAAAGCAGCAGGGGAACAGCCATAGCTGGACCCATATTCTGGTGAGTGAAGCTTGGATTTTCCATGATAAAAAAACAAACAAACTTGCCAAATATTTAGGTAGTTAGAATTTATTTTATTATAATGATGGAGGCACTGGTAGGCTTCCAAATTGCTTTAAAATTGTAAATATATCAATAGAACATTGTGTTCAACTAACACACACACACACACACACACACACACACACACACACACACACAGAGAGCGGTGTTTTTTTTTAAAATCATGGAATCATGAGAACTTGGGATTTTTTTTATCAGAGAACTTGCAAATTTTAAACAGAAAACCAGGACCCTTGTCATGGCACATGTTCCCAGCTCTGCACTGCAGGAATGACGCTACATGCCCCTGGACCTACAGTGCCAGATCCAAATGCTGCTTCATTGATCTGGCCCTGGAGGGGCTCTGTGGTCTGGGGTAAATTTGATACTCCTGGTATAGACGTATCTAAGCCACTCCTGTGCTTTTGAAAATCTCAGTTCCTATACTAAGTGTTGCAATGCCTGTACTAGCCCTGCTAATTCAGTGCCTACCAATATCCATCTCAAACTGGATTGAGAACCCCCTTTTGCAGGATTGTTTACAGTTTATGAACTATTCCAAGGAAGACTAAACTGCATGCAGTAGGACTATCCCATGTGTTTCAAGTTAAGCATATGCTTCTCTTCTTTTCTGGATTGAAATCTTAGTCTCTTGGGTCTCCCTAATTTAGCACTTCCAAGGCCATTCAGAGATATTCACATGCAAGTCCAATAGGAAGGAATTTGGTATAGACTTCTACAGTATATTACTTTTCAGAATCCAGAATGAAATTCAATGAAATATTTATTGTTTATATAACAAATCTCTAGATAAGGCATATAATAATATCCCCGATTTTGTAAGAAATATAGTCTTCATTTTGTTTTCCAAGTTGTAGTTTAGAAAAAGCTGTCAGTCCTACACACTGAATGTTTTATGTTCTGCACAGGGCATAACTGCCTTGGTTCTTGCTTCTAGTTTAGCATGTTGTAGCATTGCCAATTCATGTGTATTCTTAATGTTTATGACTTCTCAGTAATTTAATTCAGAGATAATATGTATTTCTTATCTGTTCAGCATTTTCAATTAAGTCAACTTCCTTAATACTCAAGTAAATGAATGAAATATTACGTCACTCACACATTTAGAGCCAAGGAAAGATTTTACAAATAATATCAAAGAGTAGAAAAGTCAGCCAACTGTGAAATTACTGATCATCAGGATTTTCCCCCTAGTTTTGACTGCATATAGTGAACTGGAATCGACACATTTTCTGCAGTGTACAGCACTTCTGCCTCACAGTACTTTATACCAATTTGCTTCAGTTGATTACATGTCCATCTTACTAGAGCACTGGAGGTATGCTAGATGGTTTGTAGCAAATTTTCTTGTGGAACTTCAGGGAGGATAATATGTTATAAAACATTACTGTCCATTAATTTTTGGCTGCCCTTACAATGCTTAAGAAGAAAAAAAAAAATCTCAGGAAAGGTTATTTGAACATTTGTGATCCTAAAAAAAAGGAAAGATTCTTTCTTCATGCCTGCACAACAGTGGCACATCTGGTTTGAACTTAATTCTTCTAAGGATTTAAGGTGGCATTTAGTAGATTGTTCTTTGTTGAATTAGTTAAATACTAACTTGATTGGTTCATATTGAGGAAGTCATCACCAGATTTGAACCTCAGTCAGTTACTGAAAGCATGAATCCTGCTTGGTGATGAGAGTTGGAGGTGTTCAATACTTCTCTAAAAGATCTTCGTGGCTTAAAGGGTTCAGTCCTGTGGAACAGTTAGGTATGAAAGAGCCAGGCCCCTGCTTTTTTGAGCTTTAGACAAGGATGCCATGCATTTCACACATGGTGAAGTTGACTTTTTTGTGACCTGTGACATTTTGAAACAAAATTTAGGGTGAGAATTTAGTTCTCTCATCCTCCAATGGATGTTTTTTCTATGAGGTAGAGACATGCTATGTTATAGCTTCAGTGCAGCAAGGCCTGAAAATGAATGCTTAACTTGAGGCACATGAGTTATCTCCCTAATGTTGGGGACCACGTATATGTGGGGGAGCATGTCTCAAGATTTTGCTTAAAACCATATCTAAGACCCTGACTCTCTGGAAATCCCATTCAAAGCAATAGTAAAAATATGGGGTATGTCAGGCTCAGTTCTCTTAGGAGCTGATCTGTCTCTCAACACACTTGGAGACTACAGGGGTGTAGAGGTAGAGGTGCACCAATACATCAGTTCAAGTCTGTTGTGGTGGAAGGGGAGGGGTGTAGGAGGCCATATCAAGGCCACCACGGTGCAGAGGGAGTGGGGCTGGGGCTGGGGCAGGCACTGCCCAGCAGGGGCGGTGGGGAGGAGGGTGTAGGATGGAGCCACAGCTCATCCAGGGGGCACAGGAAGGGAGGGGGGCAGCTCCTGCTGCTGCGTGCACCTCATTTGGTGGCTCATCTGTTCATCTGACTCTCCTGCTGCTGCTCCCACCACTCATCTGGGAGGGCCTGAGGGGGCATGTGCCCCCAGAACTGCTGGGAGGAGGGGGCTATGGGGTGGCTATGGCGATTTTTGATTTTTGGGGTGGCTGCAGTTGTCCCTTGTACCTCTCTCCCAGTGCTGCCAGTGCCATCTGTCCAGCACCACCTTGGTGCCATGTCCCGTGCAGATCTGGGTCACATACCTCCTCTTCCCCCTCTCCCCGTGCCCTCCCAGGGTATGCACAGCAACAAGAGCCATCCCTTCCCTATGCCCCCAGAATGAACTGCAGCTCTGTCCCATGCCTTGTCCTGCCCTAGCTGGGTAGCGCCTGCCCCAGCCCCAGCCCCACATCTCTTCCCTCCCCCCTCCCCTTCCACCACAACAGACTTACCAGCTACGCGCGGCTGTATCGGAAATCAGATCGGTATCGGCTGATATGCCTCCTTAAAAATTGGCTATCAGTATTGGCCCCAAAAATCGCTATTGGAGCACCCCTAGTGGGAGAGAGAAAAATCTGCCAGTGCTCCCCTCCCTGCATGCATCAACCTTTTCTCTACCGCATCACATTTTAAAATACAAGCTTATCTAGCTATTTATAGCAGTCTCTTTTTCTTTCAATTATACTATTTCTTTTCAAAATATGAAGCTTTTCAGATTTTCTTAGTGTGTGGCTACTAGTTTAGTTTTCACACGTGTTTTGACTGGTGATCCATGAGTTTTGTGTACATGCACCCAAACCAATCTTTCGTCCCTTTGATTAAGCTAAATTTGCCCCCTAATTGGGGGACTTAAGAATATACTAGCTATAGTGTCCAGCTGAAATTGTCTTTCCAGAAGAGAAATTCTAACATCTAGGTAGCCTAATTAGCCAGCTCAGTGGGCATGAAGGTGGGGTTGTGCCAGGACCTCATGCTAGCAGCTGTAGCCTCATATGGTCAAAAACCAGGTTTATAATTTGCACTATTAGAGGAACTATTTTTCCTGTCTGTGGGGTGTAGGCAGAGATTGTGTTCTGGACATAATTTCTCTGTAATGCTGCTATAAACAATGAGCTAAAAACTTAGACCTGCTCAGTTTATTAAAAGAACTGACAAATTTCCTTCTGATTGTACAAAGCCATGACACAGTTTTATATGATGATGGAAATAAAATGTTGCTATACATGGACCCAGCAAGTTTACTTCTGATGAAACTAAACAAAGTTATATATAAAACAGAATATAAATATGGTTTTTTATATATTTCTTTTTCTTTTCTATCCCAATATTGTCATCATGTTATTGTTGCTGTTTGGCTTTCAAGAAGCCTATTTGTGCACAACCCATTAACATAAGTCATGTAAATTGTTGTGTTTTAATCTATTGCTATGTGTTTGTAATAGAAGAACAAAAGCTTCTAATGTAATGCTGCACTTCCTCACATGATGTGTGACGGGATGTAATAATTTTCCATTGTGTCAGCAAACACTGTGCCATAACAGATGTTTTTAATTACGTTTTTTGATATTCTGATATCTGTGGTAGGTAAACATAGGCTGTGCTAAAATGTTATCTTTATGTAAGTAACTATAACATGTCACACTTGGATACATGCCTAGGGCTTGACTACCTATTGCCTTGCACCTGTTACAGTCAACTACACTTGTGTGAAGACTGCAAGATGGGCATATGTTTGTATATTCTCACCTGTGCATATATTGTAGCTGTTGGAGTTGATTTGCTGTCCCCTCCCTGCCTCTTCTTCCCTCCCCCTCCCAGAGGAGATTGTGTTAAAATAGTCAAGCTGACAAAAAGACAATAATATGGGTAGCAATGATGGGATTGTTGCTGGAGAAAATGGGACAGATTCCATATCTGCTACACATGTGACACCAATGAGTCTTGACCACCTTTGCTGTATGATCCTTCACAGGCAGCAGATGGTGAACAGAAGATCCCACATTATTAAAGAAGTTGCCAGCTGTGGCTGTGCAATGTTCACACAGGGTTGGAACATACAAAGGCTGTTTGATGCATCTTCATTCACATATGCTGACTTTGGTTAGTGACTGCCCTTCTTTAGTGACTATACCTTTAACATTGTTTTTATTAATAGTCATTTATTTACATTTAGTACAAAGAGTAGTCATCCTCCAAGGAAAGATATGAAATAACAGTTATGTGTTAGTTGAAGCCTGAAATTCAGACTGCATTAAAAAAATACAACACTTTTGAATTAAGCAGATCCCAATACGTTCTCCAAAAGGAAACTTGCTGCTAGTATAAATATACCTAAGACATTGTATCTGAGAATTCACACCCTCCCTGATAGAGGGTTGTGCCTGGGGTCGATGGAGGATTTAAAGGCTGGAAGGGAGGTGGAGCATTGTAATGCTCTGATGGAAGCAAGGCTATAAGCTGATATATTTAAACAATGACCAAACCTTTATGTTCTGAATCTTCAGATTCGGCTGAATTGAATCAGGGACAGTGATCTGAATCAACTAATCGAATCACTTTCCCTAATTCAGGCCAAATCCGAATCCAAATCGAATAGGGCCTGCTTTGCACACCCCTAGTCTACACTTCAATCGCTGACTGGCATGCATGAGGAGGAGAATATGAATGAATGTACTTCTAGATATTACTGTGCTCAGGGCCATAAACATGCTAGTAATATATATATATATATATATATATAGATATAAAATAATAGTGGATTTGATTTCTGATTATTTATAAAACCACAGCAATAGCCAGGAAGCTTTTTTAAATATAGCCTGAAGCTACTGCTTACATGAATTTGTTTTTTAAATGCCCATGAATGCATTTAGGATGATTTTCTTATATTTAGAGTCATATCAGCTTCTTACAACCAAAAACTATCATTCTCCAAGGACTGCTTGATGGTCCATATGCAGAGAGTCCACATCTCAGCTTAATGCATGGGGCCATATTACAAGATTTAGCACAATTAGCACCTACTTGATAATGTCAGTTGACAGGTCAACCAGTGATTATCAGTGGGAAAAGCGATCTATCCTTTTTTCATAGGAAGTACATGTAGAAGAATCAAGCTGAAATGTGCTAGTTTGTTAATATATTGAAGTATGCAATGTTGTTGTCCATTCTGTATGTGGCTGGCTTCAGATCTCAGTGATGTCAAACTGATATTTTTGTGGATGCTAAAAATTGATTCATTAGTGTTTATTTTAAAAGTTTCAAATTACTGGTATGGGTAATCAATCTGATGTTTGTTTGTGAATGGTCCAGTCCTCAGTGTCAGTGCTTTAAGTTACTTTAAATTATTCCTACATTTACAAGAAAAAGTCTATCATTTGTTTCCACATGATTTCATCAGTGTACTTAACCATGCTATCTTGAAAAGAAATTCCACATGTGGTTGCTAAAAGGGTGGTTGAGAGGTATCACTGTCCATTTTGATTCACTTTTCTCCTCTCCTGACCAAAATTGTCATTTGGGTTCTTACGTGGGGAATATTTTGGACAAGAAGAGATTATAGATGTATTACCAGACTCTATGCTATGGTATGCCACACATTTTCTCCTGAATTTCTGTAGCTTCTTAATCACAAGTTTTATTAATGGTATGCTTTTTATTTTGGGGTAACTTTTTTTTTTCTTCTACGATAACCCTTTTGATTGTAGTGATAAATCATTCTTTAGTTTCTAAACGTGTGTCAACAATGTTAAATATAGAAGCTAGAAAAAGCATTATTGGGAACTCAGAACTTACTTAAAAGCCATCTGCTTCTTCTGTTTAGGTCATTCATGTGAGAATTTTTCTCCAAATTTTATGGGTCCCACTTACGATCCTTAATAGATTTTTGCCAGCACTGTGAATGAAAATAGGGAACTGAGAAGCAGTATGGTAGAGAGCAAGATGCAGTAGCCAGTGTAGTTCTGCTAAATCCTATTTTGCTGGCAGTAAAAATGTATTGTCACAAGGTTATATACACTGTAGATTTTAAGTGAGCCACGGGCATGGCACATGTGGAATAGAACACATGATTTTCATCTCCATAAGCTCAGCCTTCTGTCAGATGAGTTGCAGCTGCTTCTTCCTTAATTTTGAGTAAACTATCATATCATATTATGTGTATGTTGATCATCTAGCCACTAGAGGTCAACACTTAAACTTGGTCAAAGCTGTTTCTATGCAACAGAAAGCAGTAATGATTTTGAATATAGAGACTTATCATACGGAGGGAAAATCTCAAGTGTCCTAAATTAAGGTATGTGAGGAGTTCAGTGAATATGTAGAGCTGAAAATCTTTATAAATTGTGGAACTTTGGATATTTATTACAGGATAAATCTTTTGTTGCTATATGATAACTTTCCAGACTTCTGCTTGTCCACCTTCCCAAATCAAGTAGGTGAATATAATGAAAGAAAAATATAGCTTGTCTTTGTTCTTCTCAGTCATCCCAGTGAAGAGGAAGCAAGTAGATGATGTGCCTCAGTTGATACAGTGTAATGATGGTGCTGACACTTTTTTAACTTTCTTAGAGAACATCTATTTATATGGCCACTCCTTGTTTTTTTTTTCAAATGTATTTTGCAATGAACTTTGGAAAAATGGAATTGTATCACTATATTACTTCAGTCAACTGATGGCTGTTTTTTGAATAACTGCTGCCTTTTGTTTGTATAAAGGAGATACATTAGGATAGTTTTATTTGCATACAATGTATGATTAAAAGAACAATGTCGAGGTAATTTTTCAAATGATTTTTCCTCTTACTGTCATTTATAATAGCTCTTAGAAGATTCATACTTCAGACACATTCACTTAGAATCAAATAATGTCTGAGAACATTTTCTGACTCACCTTAGCTAATTTTGGTGAGCTAATGAAGAGAGATTAATATCTGTTTCACCATTAAGACATTAATGAATTTTCAGTCCTGTGCACCTAAGTTACCTATTCATCTTTTCCTAAAAGACAAATTATTGCATAACTTTCAATAATGCTCCTGAGCTGTATTACATCGATAATGAGAATACTTGTTAAACGGTAGCATTTTTATTATACATGCTTAAGGTACATAGTCAGGTGGAAGAATAAATACCCCTAAATCCTTAGTGATGAGAAAGTTCTAATACATATCAGTTAATGAATGCCTTGGACAACATTTGGAGCCAAAATTATTTTGCATATGTTGCGTCTAAATAGAGAAAGAAGGTGTTACACAGTAGATAAGTTTCCCTTTATCTTTCTAATTGGAGAAAAATGGTCATTTTTCCCATAGAAGACGTAGAATTTCCAGTTCTGTTGGCATTAGGTTGGTTCAGGGGTCATCTGTATCATCCCCTTAAGGCCTGTCTGAGTTGCAGCATCTAGCACTATGCATTAGCCCTGGATATCATACTGTCTACTGCATTTCCATGGAGTGACAGCCTCTGAACACTTTTGTGTAAGGCAGAGTAGGATAGAAAGACATGGAAAAAGTCTGTAGCTCTGATTAAATTATTTTAAGCAGTTTGAGGACAGGAGCTTCTTTAGGTTTTGTATGTATGTAAAGAGAGCCTAGCACAATGGGGCCTTGAGGCATTTTACAAGAAATAAACTGTTACTGTGATGTAACACTAATCTTTGTGAGTTTGAGGAAAGAAGAATCTGCCAGAGGTCTGTTGGCTGTCGTTCTCTGTTCCACTAACACTCTCCTTGCATATAGGGAGGCCCTCCTGGGGTTGTGGATTAAGGAGATGGGAGCTTTTATGGGATTAGAGAGAGAGAGGGGAGTTTAACTTCCTGCTTGCGTGTCCCTGTGCTGGGATTTATGGATTCAAACTATCTTCTCAACCTGCGAGGCAAGATTTGGAATATTTGCCCTTCAGGTTGTTCTTAATTGCTTTTTGTTTAGTTGGTTGGTTGTTTTTTTGTTTTCTTTTAAAATAAACTACATATTTGACTTAGATATTTTGTTAGTGTAGTTTCATAAAGTAGCTCAGAATTGGCATCCTAATATTTCATTATTGACCTCCTTCTTGGTTTTTGCAAGCCTTCTCATTCTGTGACTAATCAAAGACTGGGGGGACAGAAGAGGAGCATAGTGAAAACTTCATTAGTTCTGGATTTGGCATTTATCTCATAGAAAGTGTGGTTGAGGCCCAAATTAATTTTCTCTTTTTTTAAAATATAAACATCCATTAATTTGCAGACATCTGGTGTTCCTGGCACTTAAAGCTGCAGATCCCAAAGAGCTTTTTTCTTTCTGTTTAAATATACATGACCTGTTGTGTTGATAAGCCACTTCATCCGATCAAAAGAGCATCAAGCATTTTTATTTCCCCTCCTCTTTTCATAGCAGAGAGAATCAGAAACCTCCTCCCTATTTCCAGTGTTTACGATACTGATTGTACTGCATAGGTAACGTATCTTTATTGAAAGATTTTAACTATAATGGAAGACATAAATATTGGAATATGAAATTAATGCTTTATTTCCACCCTCTGTTCAATTTACCACAAAAGTAATCCTGTGTTACACACCATAACCTGGATCTCAGAGTAAGAAATGTAACTGGAGAAGCAGGCACACTAAATTACAAAAGCTTAGAGTTTATCTGAAAAAAAACCATGGGGGAGCAATTGGGCATAAAGATAATCTGTGGGAAGATAAGGTCTAGCTGAGTTTCACTTAGGTCTTGTACCCTAGTCTCCCATGAGAAACTATAAGTATACAGATGTTCAGGGTTTTTCCTCTCAGAATAAAAATGACCACCCCAGGAGAACAATATCCTGGATACAACTAGGGTTAAATTATGCCCAGGAGGAGATTTTCTCCTGAATGTCTGTATGTACTGTGACTTCTCTTAAAAGAGAACATAGTCCTTCAGCATCTCCCCACCTCCCACCCAGAAAGACAGTCTGTCGCTTGCTGGGCTCTGCTGCTGCAGCAGGGAGCAGAACATTCCTTCTTCTCAATCCTCATGTTATGCTTCAGGGAAACCATGGAGAGTCTGGGTCAGTCAACCAGCGCTGCCCTATGACTGTTGCCATTTGTCACCAGGGAGACTAAGGGAGCTGGAAGAGCATGCTGAAATGTGTGTATGGGCTTCCCACTGACTGCACAGTGACAGCACTGCAGAGGTCTCCATTCTTCATGCCCTTAGCACTCAAATGTCTGTACATACAGCTCTGGGTAAATTTTCTTATCAGAAAAGCAAACTGGGGAGAATTCTCCCAGATTATTTGTGTGTGCAAGAGCCTCAGTTTTGGACTTAAAGGGAAAAGTTAAAGAAAAGGTTGATGGTTGCTCCATTTTTACACTTATTCATATCCAGTTATTGCTGGCTCTCATTGGGCCCCCATTGTCAGTTGAACCAGCCTCAGGATTGTTTTAAAGCCATACTTATAGCTGAAGCCGAGCAGCAGTTCTCTCATGGCCCCTTTCTCTTCATTGTGTCTATTCCAAGAAAGGTGCTGGCATCCAGCCATCATGGGTGTTTTTACACTGCACCAGATTATTCCTCAAGTAGCTAGCTAAATTAAAGTGATGGTTGATTTGTATTGCTAAATTAACGTGAAGTAGTCCTGTCTAGAAATGGTATTTCATGTAATTTTGTACATTATTATCATTCAAGCAAAAATGCTTTGATAGTTTTGCAGTCAAACCAACAGTTACCTGCCACGTTAACATACCATTTTCAGTTGAAATTACGATTTATGCCAGAGGAAATGAGTAATGTTTCTTGTTGTGTGCTGGATTTTTCTTTTGAATAAGTTAGATGTGACAGCGGTTCATAAAGTCTCCTTAGGAAATGTTGATCTTTTTGAAATTTTTTTTATTTTTATGCCAGCTAGGGCTTAAAGTTCCCAAAGGCATGGCCATATCTTGGGCTTCATCTGGATTCCCAGTCTTGTCACTGGGAATGGGTCACATGCTGTGACCCCTTTTTAGTTCTGGAAAATCAGCATTGCACATGATCCTCACAGTTGTTGTTTCTGAGCTTGGACCATAATAGTGGCTCACTGTCCTTATTCTATCCTTTTAGATTTTATGGGAGAAAGTATTGCTATAGTGACAAATGTGATTTTAAAAGTGTGGGTTTGTTCTCCCACCGATTAACGTAATTTTAATGGGTGTTTAATCCTTGTGAAAGGTGCTGGATTGTGACAGCACTTAAAGATGAATTTCTACATTTATCTGCAGAAGTAGTACAGCACAAGGGATCGGCTGTGCATGCTTCCCCTACAAATAGGCCTGAACCCTGACCTGAAGAGATCACCTCTAGAGATAAGTCTCCATGCCCATTCAATCCTTGACCTCCCTGCTGAGACTGCCATCAGGTTTGCCAATTTATGATGTGGACACCAGGCTGAAAGTATCAGTTCGTTTCATGTCACCTACCAAACTAGTTGTGAATGATAATGACTTAGTAATGACCTGGAGGTGGTTTCAAGCCAATGGCCTAGAGGTGAAAGGCTTCTCATAAAATTACTATTCACATGAGCCATCGCTTTTTCCTGTGAATGCTTTTTGCAGTCAGGATACAGTACTTCCCTTGTGTGTGTGCTGGGCTGGTTTTACAAGGCATCAAGTGCTGTTATCTTGTGTGTCTAAACATTACATTGAACCTGTGGGGCTTTGTTCTACATCACACATAAAGACTTGAACCTACACCCACTGAAGTCAATTGAATAGTTTGATGTCAATGGTACAGGATCAGGCCCTCAGCCTTGCTGGTGCTTTCAGTCAGATTGTGAAAGATGTATATAGTAAAAACTCTGAAAGTATTGTTATTCCCTGTGTGTAATTTCTGTCTTCTTCCCCACCCCCCATACATTACAAGGAATAAGAGCCAACTAATGTATTTTGTGAAATTACCACCCCCCCACTTTATTCTTCCTTTAATAATTGATTCAAACCCAGCCTTTTTTTTTTTGCATAAACTCTAATGGTGTCAGAGCCCTTTCTCCCCTTTTTCCTTTCAAAAGCATTTGAATAACATTGCTCATTTAAAACCTGTCTTAACCTCAGCAATATGCTTAGGCTATTTGAATTCTTGTTCTATTTTTCCTCTTTGTTATTCACTGTACAATTTGTTTAATGCTGCTGCAGCCATGCATTACCAGTCAACCTTATATAAAAATTTCTTAATAAATTAAATAAAGCTCTGTATGGGTCAGCTTAGACTAGCCCGATTAAAAAATGATTTACTAAAGAGGTAGAAGTAGAGGGATAGTAGTACGTGCTTCTAAATCAATTATGAGTCCATTCACTCTCGGCCTATTGTGCGTAATAGTGTATTAAAATGCATTCTATATTGTAAAAAAAAAGATTGACTCTTTCATTGAAACTGAATTAACATTTGCAAGCACATAATAGTGTTTGAAAAGCTATAAACATTTAAATTCCATCCCTCATTGCTGGCTAAGCATATACAGCCAGAATTGTAATATCCAGATAAGTCTTTATGTTGTGCTAGTTTCATCATTGTGGCAAGATGTTCATCATGCTAAAGATATAGTGGGATAACACATTCCCCATGGTTTCAAGGGGGAAGTGTGGACTGTGAAAATAAATCATACTGAACTGAAACTTGATATATCTGGACTTGCTAATATGCTGTAAAATTAATGAAAATCTTTACAAAAAATAGTTCTATAGATGCTTTCCCAAAACATTGCATTGGTTTGGCCCTGTAGATCAGTTGCACTGGTTTTTTACATCCGTTTCTTTCCCTCCCTCCAGTTATAATGAAGGGGCTAATATTTAGCCAGATTGCCAGCAGCACATTTCCTTGGAAGAAGGTGCCTCTCAAATGGTATAATTGAATTGAATCTATATCTGTACCTCAGCTATTCCACCCCTACAAGCATTAATGGCTTATCAAAGACTTGGAACAATGTAGTGCTGGCCAACTGTACCATATAATCCTGTTTGAGTGCAAATTATGGTAGTGAAATATTTTTTAACTAGCTCTGTTAATTATAGGATTATTTTTCCCTCCTCATTGTGTCAGATGATTCTTTTGAACACAATTAAGCATTTCACTATGCAAATCTATAACTAGAAGCTTTTTGTGTCCTAAGTATGTTTCTTCAAGTGAGTGTATCCCAGGGGTGGGCAAAATATGGCCCGTGTGTTGGATCCAGGCTGCCAGGCAATTTCATCCAGCCCACAGGCGCCCACCAACTAATTGCAACTTGCCCAGCCTGTGCACCTCACTCCCACTCTCATGGGTGGAAGGGTCCAGCCCAGCCAGCACACAGCTTCCTGGCAGGGCTGCTGCTGCCACTGCTGCAGCTGCTGGGGGACTGCTTGGCTTCCCCAGCATCTTGCTCACACCAGGTAAGGATATGGTCAGGGTAGGGAGGGCGAGCTGCAGCTGGGTGGCAGCATGGAGCATGGGGCTAGTGGCAGCATGGACCCTGTGCCCAGAGGAGGAGTGGGAGCACGGAGTTTGCCTGTGCAGGGTGTGGGTGTGACAGGTGAGGAGATGTGGGGAACCCCCCCACTTCCCCCCCCCCCCCCTGGACCACCCCCCCCCCCCCGCGGGG
>NW_005842245.1:1481977-1512304 GCF_000455745.1 Alligator sinensis
ACGGCCTCTGCCACTGGTGGTAGCAGCAGCAGGTGGTGGGTGCTCAACATGTTCATGCCCTGTGCATGCACTGCTGCCTGGTGGTGCGTGGCTCTGACCAGTTCTGCATGTGGTGGCAAGGACTGCACCCAGGCTGTCCTGCCTATATCATGCAAGGCTTTGCACAGTACACATGCAGCTCCTGGCACTCGCCCACCACTGGGAGAAGCCCTGCACAATGGAGCCAGCTGCCTTCCACCCCCTGCTAGGCAGGTCCTGGGGCTCTGCCAGAAAGCAGGGGGTGGGGCTCTCCTCCACTTCCAGCAGAGTCCTGGGACTTGCACATCAGGGTTGGGAAGGCAGCTGGCTCCATTGTGCAGGGCTTCCCCTGGTGGTGTGCAAGTGCCAGGAGTTGTGCATATGTGACAGGGACCTCATGCAATGGGGCCAGCTGCCAGGCTGCCCTGGCTGTGCTCCTTGCCACCAGATGCAGCACTGGATGAAGCCGTGTACTGCTGGGTGGCTGCACCTGGGCAGCCCCCAAGCACCGGTCACCTGCTTCATACAGCTCCTGCTGCTGGTGGCTGCAGCTGTGAGCAGTCCCCACATCTTCCCCACCCTCCTTCACACCCTACAAATGCTACACACTCACACTCTGCCCCCCAAACCCCCCTACATATACACCCCCTCAATGTATGCTATTTCCCTTCCATACACATAGCCAACCCCCCACACACCGCCTACTCCACCATACTCCCAACCCCACCCCAACCACACCTCATGCCCCCCACACACAATATACAAGAGTAAGACTTTAGTTTTGAGTTACTATGCAATCACCTCTGTATACACTATGCAAGTACAAATCATGACAAAAATATTTTTTGTAATAAAATTAAAATATGTTATAGTAGGTATTCAAATGTTAGTTGTATTTAGGTTCTTCTGGTTCCAAAATGTCAATCCTTCCCTCCCGGGGGTAAAGGAGAGGGACTTCTGGTGGCAAAGATTATGGGCTAGGGGTGGGACTTGGGTGGTCCCAAGGTGACAACTGGGGGTGGGGCACCTGTCAAGGGGTGGGGCTACCCTTGCAGCCCTCAACAGCTCACCAAAACTCATAAAGCAGCCCTCCAGCTGAAATAATTATCCACCTCTACTTTATCCTTTTGTGTACATTGAAGTATCGTAACTGTCAATGCAAGATTTTGTTTATGAACTATTTGGTGTGAAAGAATAAGTAATAAGCTAAAGCCTTCCTGAACACATTTCTTGCATAAGGTTTCATGGCATTTACTATTCACACCAGTGCACCCCAGGTAGATAAGTAGCTCTTTCAGCCTTCTGAATCTGTCTGAATTTGTTGTTCTAAAATAGTTTGTGAGATTTAGGTTGACAAGTCAGAAGTTTGAAAAAAACTGTATGACTTATTGTAAGCTTTTTCATAACACCCAAGAGGTGCACAAGCCTGAGCGAGCATAGGAACTGATATTTTTTTCCCTTCAAGATATGTACCCCTTCAATTGTCTTAAAACATCCATTAAGGCATAAGCTCACCAAGTTTTATTGATAAACCAAGTGGAAGTGTACAGTTTTAGATTTTGTACTTTTAAAGCAAAACATAGATACACAGGAACTATCAGAGTTCACACACCATTTGAGATATAAAATTTGTTACCACACAAGTAATTTTGTTTTAATGTTTTCTTTGCAGAAGAAGCTATGTAAAGATGAAATTCTTAAAGCAAATGGAATAGCTGAGGACTCAATTTTTGAGAAATATTTCAGTTTTCAAGATGATTTTTCATAGTTTTTTGCTGTGGTGACCAGAATTTCATTTTGTTACTTAGTTCAGTGCAAAGTAGCTTTGTGTGGTTTTTCTGGCCAGGTTGAGTTCCAAACCACTTGTAATTCTGGAGGTTATACAGTTTCACTAATTACTAGTACTTATACCTTATGAGTTAAAAAGGAGGTCAGGGCAGATTTTGACAGCTTGGTGATTGCACAGTAACAACAACAAAAGGTTTAGATGTTTAACCTCGGTTAGTCCTATAGTTAATGCTCATGGTGTGATGCAGGGGCTATCCAAATGAAATAATTGCTTTGTCTGGCAAATAGATGGCCTCATAAGAAGACTGAACTATATTAAGTGATTTTCCCTTGGTGATTGGAACTATATCTCTCTACTGGCTCAGGTAATTCTAAGGTTGTGCCTTCACTCTTTCATGCTAGACTGCTTTTCCAATAAAATAAAAAATGTAGAACCTGCTACACAAATGTAATATTAACCTAGATTTCTCTGAGGACAAAGGTGAATGCTATAGGGTCTGCCAAAGGCAAAGGGAGAAATGATATTAAAAGAATATTAGTGCTAGTATTGGCTGTACGGGACTACAAAAATGATAGGTACAGATTGGGGTGTATGAATTTTATATTAGTTTATATTTCTATTAGACTCCTTGAGGCAAGTGCTGAAGTACTTATTTGAAAGTTGAATGCTATTATATTATTCCTATCAAATTTGTGGTAACAATTTTCTGGAGGGGAGAAAAATATTATGGTTCAGTTACATAATTGTGGAAAACAAGGAATTTAAGAGAGACTGTGTAAGTATTGGCACAATATTTTGGGTGAAGCATTTGGAAGGACTGGCAATTACAAGAATGTTTAAGGCAAATTTAAGAATAATTAAAACTACATTCTTTAAAAAAGGAAACAACTTCTATCTTTTCTATCAATGTTTTTATTTAAAAGCTGAAGTATATGCCTGCAGGAAACATATTTTATCCCATACTAAGGCAAAGTGCAGTCAGATTTACATTTGTTGTAATCCAGTAGTTCTCAACCTATTTAAATTCAAGGCACCTTTTTTTTGTAGTCAAGTCACTCAGAAAATCCCAGCCCTTACTTTTCACTGTTTTTTTAATTACAACCCCCCCCCCCCCCCCCCCCCGAATGATTCTTTTGTTGCAAAGAACTCAGGCCATAACAGGTCAGAATGTTTTTAATACTATGGATTCCTATTTGAAATCCTCAGGTTTATCTTGTGAATCATGTTTGATTCACAGTGCAAACCTTCCCTGCACTCTGCACATTCTTGAAAGGAACTTAAGGCACCCCAAGTTGCCACAGCACCTTGGTTGTGAATCAGTGTTGCAATCACTGTAGAAATGTATATCTGAAAAGATGCTTAAGTAATGTGGTAATAAAATATTAAATTAGATAATTAATTTAGACTAATTAATTTAAACTAAATTAGACCATTTTTCTTTTGAAATTACGCAACTTCTGATATAGAAAAGTATCAATATTTAAAAAAATATATTTTATTACTTTCTTCATTATGGCTGGATAACTGGAAATCCATGAGTTCAGGTCATGACTTGCAATTATACTCACTGCTGACACTACATGCCATAGGCCCACGTACTATACACATTATTAGGTCCCATTAAGATGAAACTGTAAAGCAGAGGTCATAACAGCCTACTTGTAGAGGACCTCCACATAGAAGGTAAAACATTAGTGTTGGTAGGTCTGTCTGTCTTTTGATATTAGAGAGCGCTTTAATATTTTATCCGGAATGCTCTGATTTATCAGTCTTCAATATCTGAAAGCTTGCATGTGGGCTAGTGTTTAATATTGGGCATTCAACCTGTTCCTAACTCACAGAGGTACTACTAATTTAAGAATTTTGTGGTCTCTGGTGTTGAACATATGCCATAGAAATCTTTACTTTGTTTTATTTTATGAATCTTTTACTTACATATTTTTGCGCCTATTTTAAATCATAAAAAGGCAGTGTTAAATGCTCTAGCATAGAAACTGATAAAAACTACTTGAAAAATGCAGGAAATGTTGTTTAGTAATGCCAGATATTTTGTAAGACATATTCCTAATTCATAGGAAAAGATTAAAAGAATATCTGTATGAAAAATTGCCATAATATTTGAGCTCACTGATACAAACAGGGAAACAATTTAACAGTAAAAATAGTTCTGCTGCTTGCCCTTTCTTCTCATTCTTTTGAAAGAAACACTCCTTAAAGCATTCAGGGAAATCATAGCTTAGCTTGTAATAGATGCACTTACTGAGATATTTAATTCAGACTTTCTCAAATCTAAATATAGAGTCCTGAAGACTGTTTGGGAATACAAATCTAAAAGAAAGATCCCCTGATTCTCAGTGGCAGGAGGGAGAGTGCTCAGCTTGCATACAGTACATATGCTTGACCTGAATCTCAGTTGGGGTAGTGATCCAGATAGAGCAGCTCTTAGACTGGCCAGCCTAGGATCAGGGGAGGTAGTCCAGCATCATCTTCCCTGCCCTCTTGCCCTCATTCCCTTGCTCTTGTTGTGCTGAAGACTAACAGTAAGCACTGTACCCTTATTCACTTAGAGATGTCTACACTGATATTGTAACTTTTTACCTCTGACAGATAGCAGAAGTGTGCAGCACTGTAAGTGTTGATGCATCTGTGCTCTGGATAACACCACTTCAACTCGCACAAATTTTTTTGTGTCAGGTTCTCCCGTGCCTGCTGTGTATGGGAAAGAAAACTCTATCTTCCTATTGGCAGCTTCCACTTGTACTTCATTATCATTTGAAGTTAATTGGAAATTGTTTCCTTAAGCTGGAATGTCATGAAGATGTACCAGGTTCAATATTCAGTCCTTGATAATCAGTGCCTAGGTCAACAAGGGAGTGCAAGGTACAATCAGCAGAGGACTGTAAGAGCTAAGCAAGCTACACGACAAGTTCCTGCAGAAAGGGAGTGTCTTGCCAGCCAGCCCTCTGGCCTGTTAAGGAGGAGAATTAATGGGCTTTGAAGAGAGTCCCATCTCATCTGACAAGAAGAAGATTGATCATAATATACAGCCTTAGGGAAGGGGAAATAGAAACAGCAGAGAGAAGCTGAAAAATACCTTTAGAGTTTATGCAGAAATGCAAGCAAGCCACTTTCTTCAGGGGACAAATGTCTTCTTTTGTGTGTGTGTATTTTGGCTATAGTCTTCCTTAGTATTTTGGCTTTTGCATTGTTTCCTCTCCTATGGATGATGATAAGCTGTTATAGGCCAATTGTAATGGACAAGGTATCTTTTAAGTGACATTGTAATAAACAGAGCGCATCAATGATACAGACCAGGAATGTGTTTGATTCTGCCTCAGGCTTTTTGAATGTCTGTACCTAGCCAATGAAATCAATCTGAGTTGCACAGTTTTCTGTAAGCAGCATAGTTTAGATTGGTAGCAAACAGACTACACATTCACCCTTTGATGGTGGGGAGCAAATCTTAGATTGAGTTCCGCCATTTTTTGATCAGTCTATGTGTGCCAAACGCCTGCTATGGATATAGGCGGGGGGTTTTTTGTGCTGAACTTCTGTTCTGTTACAGGTGTACACTAGTTCAATTATTTATACCGGTAAAAGTGTAATGTCTGTACCTGCCCATTATCTCTATACAGTGTCAATATTTCAATGTAGCAAGCCTGTTTATCACAAGCTTCTATTTTATCCACCTGCTGTGTCAGGAAAACTTTATGGTTTATAGGCTGGTGTTCAGCACCACAGATGATTCCATTGCTCAGTAATCATTAATATAGCTTTATCTATAATTAGTAAGGGTTTGACACCTTTTCCGGCCATATGGAAGATGATAAGTTAGCTGCTGTCATAATAGGGCAATAATTATTGGATAAAGTATAGATATCAAAACTTGATAAATAGTGGTTACCTACAGAATCCTCTGCTGGGTAAAAGTAGCATCTGCCTTTACTTTCTGGACATCATACATGATTAATCTGGAGATAGTAGGATGCATTCTCAATTGGACAAAGTCTGGACAAAAATGTAGTCTGCTGAAGAGATTAGAGGCACTGAGGAACATGAACTACAATCCTAGAGGCTGTACATTTACAACTTCAAATAAAAAGTGTGTGGTTAACAATTTTTGCTATTCAGCTAAAATATTTGTGTGTTTTGGGGGTTTTTTGGCTAAAATAATTTTTAAAAATTGAAAAGCTGAAATTTCCTGCAGAAAAATGTATGAAAACATTTTTTGTTCGTCTTAATTTTTGTGAAACTGACCATCAGGGGATAGAGGGTTTTCCATCATTTCTAAAAGAATAGAAAATGTGTTCTCATGCTTCCATACCTAACATTTACATGTGTACTTCAATTCTCTGGCCTTAGCAAACACTTATTGTTTTAACTTCTATAATTTCATTTTGAAAGGCAATAGTGGCCTATATGTACTATGCAAAGTACATCATAAGTTCATACTGTATCAAGTCCCTAAAGGATGCTAGTATCATCACTACCTCAGCAATATCCAAAGTCATTAATCTTTATGGCTATTTATTTTATAGTAAAAATGAGAACAAAAGGAACCTGAAATTCTCTTACAGTGGAATCTATTGAACAAACCCAGCTAACTCTGATTTTCCAAAATTTGTACAGTAAACTAGAGTGCTCAGTCCTATTCCTGTCAAAATTAGAGAGCTATCTATATACAGTTCTAAAGAGCATACAGAAATTATGTCGAATGCAGCAGTAGCCTATCAGTAGCACTCTTTGTGTAACCTCATTGATCTCAATAAAACTAAGAGAATTGCAAAGCAGTGAAGAATTAGGTCTATTTTTGTATTTATTTGCTTACATATAATCTTGAATTTCTCCATATGGATTATTTAGGTAAGTACCTAATGAAACCTTACAGTTACTAGATATTGATACATGGGTATTTACTCCTTCACATCAGACTGTCTAGCCTGAGGACCATTAGCCTTGCTGTAGCTTTGGGACTTCACCCCTTTTCCTCTAAAAATTAAATATTTAATATTGCTTTGTCTGTGCTTACTTTGAAAAGCATTCATCCCATATTGGGTGCTATGTCAAAATTCATTCAGAAACAGTAGCTAATGTTGCCTACTAAAATAAAATCTCACCCTCCTATTCCCTTTCACCCCCCCCCCCCCAAGGACTCTCACAACATTACCATCTCAACAACCCCTAGGGTCACTCATGATAAAATGAAGTTAAATTGGGACCATGGTAGAAGGCCGTCTGATATTGTAAGCAGTAATCTAGGCAGGAACCTCTTTTATTGCTTTCCTGGCAATGAGATTCTTCTAGCTTGAACAATTACTCCTGGGTGACTTAATATGTATAGAAACTAGAAAGAATACCAGTAGGAGAATAACATGGTTTAAATACATGGGAATTTTCTTTCTTTCTTTTTTTTACAAGCATTGTTGAAATGAAAGAAACACACATTTAAAGGTTATCTCACCAATGAAAGGGGTATTTGTTTCCTCAGGAGAGGGTACTATAAGATGTGGGGGGAAGGGTGGAGAAAGAGAGAGGGAGAGAGAGTTTTTGAGTATATATTAAAATAAACGTTTGCAATTGTTTCACCTTTATTTCTCTCTCTCTCTCTCTCCAATACTTTTGCAACCCGTACTGAAGGTCTTGTCTGTTGCATCTTTCCTGCATTTATGTGCAGATGTGAATGTATTGCCAGAGATGCATAATCAGTGCCAGACTTTTATATTATATGATAAAGGTTCAGTCCAAATAAAGATTATACGATAAAGGTTCAGTTTAGTGAGCAGGTTAATCTAACCTGGCTAGGCTGAACCACTTTGTAACCATACAGGCATCCCCTCTGGACTGAAGAAATTCAGGCATGTGCCTGCAGTGGTTCAAACTAGAAGCCGGGGGCACTGGAGCAGCCTTCCCTTCTCTTCTAAAGTGCTGAGCTGAGGCAGGATGCAGGATTAGGGAGGGGTTCCCTACATCCCTCGCTGTTGATAACAGAGTATTTAGTTACATAGCAGGGAGTAACAACAGGGAGTTGTTAGCTTTTATCAGCCCATCAAACAAAACAAAAGCCTCTCTCATTAGTTCACGCTCTTAACTTTTTCCAAGGAAGGAATGGAGGAACATTACCAGCTACCTGTTGATTAGCTCCAAAAAGCCCTAAGCTGACACTGTCCTGTCTGCCTTTGTTGGACCATAGCCAGCATGCGGTATGCTAGCTAATGCTGAGGGATGTCTGTGTAAGGCAGAGGGGAGAGGGGAGTACCTGCTAGAGCAGGGAGTGGTGGGGGAGCAGGAAGAAGCCAGGCAGATGCTGCTGTACCTGCACTCTCTGTCAGAGCTCCAGCCAGGGAGCAGAGGGGCGGGGCAGCCTTGCTGGGCTGGACCAGAGCCCTGCCCAGGGTTGCAAAGCATCTGGGATGCTGGGGGACTCTGGTTTAACTTAAACCAGGAAGGGGCCTGGGTCAGATGTTGCATAAAATAGTTTGACCCAAATCCATTAAACCTGATACTACATTCAACCAGGTTTATCTCAAACTGGTTTCAGCCATTTTCAAACTGGTTTATGTGCACTGAACATCTGGGCTAGGGACAAACATTACACACAAACTAGTTTAAGTTATCTAAAACTGGGTTAAACCTGTAACAGAACAGACATTCAGTGCACATAAACCAGTTTCAAAATGGCCAAAACTGTTTGAGATAAACCTGGTTGAATGCAATATCAGATGATAATATATTATGATGTGTAAGGACTTCTCCTCTTAGTGAAATATTGCATGTTTCAAGCCCCTAAAAACTCATGTCTGACTTTCAACATTAGGTAGGTTCTTTCCCATTTTATCTTTGGTATTAAACTAGTACATTTCCTTCATGCTTTAGCCAACAAAGGAAAAGATTTAAGTTCTGTATCAAAATGTCACTCAGCATAACTAGATTTCAGTTACGTTCATGATGGGGGAGAGGGAGAACAGACTGATTTGTTAAATATGCATCAGTTGTCTGCCTTTAAGACTGATCCAATTCTCATTAAGGTCGGTAGGAGTTTTTCTTTTGGGTTTATCTCCTTTTAAAA
This sequence comes from Alligator sinensis, assembly GCF_000455745.1. NCBI lineage: Eukaryota > Metazoa > Chordata > Crocodylia > Alligatoridae > Alligator > Alligator sinensis. Next base: position 1,490,851 of record NW_005842245.1, read on the forward strand.
CAACCTTAACGTTGTTACATCTTCATTAGAATTAAAAGAGGATCGTGCAACAATCCTGAGAAATACTGACAGACAGATTCAGGACTAGTCTAAAAATGGAGCAAGCAACCTAGAATAGACCTCATCCAAGATGTACTCAATTGAGATCAATTCAGGTTAGGCTGATTTATTGAACTTGTGTACTGTTGCCTTATTGATTCAAATTGCATCATTTTCCTCCAGCATCCCAGCCTGCTTTGAACCCCCCTCCCTCCCTCACAGGGGCTAGGGACAGACATTACACATAAACCAGTTTAAGAGATCAGATACTGGTTTAAACCTGTAACAGAACAGACATTCAGTGCACATAAACCAGTTTGAAAATGGCTGAAACTGGTTTGAGATAAACCTGGTTGAATGTAGTATCAGACTTAACTGATTTAGCTAAAACCAGTTTATGCAAGGTCTGTCCCAGATCTCTTGCTGTTTTAAGATAAACCAGACTCCCCTAGCATAGGTCTTCAATGAGTTTTATACTTCTGTATTCCTGAACATGGATCAGGACAAATCTCCCATTTGGATTATAGACGAGCACAGAAGGGAAACCAGCCCACCAACTGTTAGCACTGACTTAGTGAAGGGACACTTGGAGGGACTGGATGTGTTTAAGTCAGCAGGCCTGGATGATCTTCATCCAAGGGTGCTGAAGGAATTGGCCAGTGTCCTAGCAGAACCACTGTCGTGGTTGTTTGAGCACTCATGGTGCTCAGGTCAGGTCCTAGAGGACTGGAAAAGGGCCAATGTGGTCCCTATTTTCAAGAAGGGGAGGAAGGAGGATCCGGGTAACTATTGGCCAGTTAGCCTCAACTCTGTCTTTGGGAAAACTTTTGAAAAACTTATTAGGGATCACATTTGTGGGTGTCCAGCAGCAAAAATAATGCTGAAGGGCAACCAGCATGGGTTCATAGTGGGTAGATCCTGCCTGACTAACCTTGTTTCTTTTTATGATCAGGTCACAAAATGCTTAGATATAGGGGAGAGGTAGATGTAACCTACCTGGATTTTAAGAAAGCTTTCTATGTAGTATCTCATCCTGTTCTCATAAATAAACTGAGCGGCTGTGATGTAGATGTTTACACGGTCAGATGGATAACATATTGACTAATGACATGTACGCAAAGATTGGGGTTGGACGGGTCATCATCAACCTGGAAAGATGTGGGCAGTGGAGTTCCCCAAGGTTCGGTCCTTGGACCAGTACTGTTCAATGAATTCGTCAGTGACATGGATGATGATGTGGAGAGAACACTATCCAAATTCACATATGACACCATGTTATGGGGTAAAGTGAACACACTAGTGGGCAGGGAATGAATCCAGGTGGATCAGGACAGGTTGGAGAATTGGGAAGAACAGAATAGGCTGTAATTCAACAAGGACAAATGCAAAATGCTGCACCTAGGGAGAAGGAATCACCAACACACCTATAGGTTTGGGGTGACCCGCTCAGCAGCACTGTAGCAGAAAGGGATCTTGGAGTCATAGTTGACTCCAAGATGAACGTGAGTCGCCAGTGTGATGAAGTGATTAGTAAAGCTAACTGCACGCTATCATGCATTAGCAGGTGCATCACACACAGGTCTAGGGAGGTGATATCTCCCTAGACACACAGGTCTAGGGAGGTGATACTTCCCCTCTATGTGGTACTGGTGAAGCCGCAGCTGGAGTAGTGTGTCCAGTTTTGGGTGCTGTACTTCAAGATAGATGTGGTTAACCTTGAGGGGGTCCAGAGGAGGGCCATTTATATAGTTAGGGGCCTGCAGGTAAGGCCCTACAAGGAGAGATTGAGGGTCTTGAATCTCTTCATCCTCCACAAGAGAAGTCTGAGTGGTGATCTTATGGCCATTTACAAATTCATCAGTGGGGGACAGCAAGGGATATGAGTTGCTCTGCTTTCTAGGGCACCCCTTGGAGTAATTAGAGATAACTGCCACAAACTGACAGACAGTAGATTCAGGTTAGACCTCAGGAAGAACTTATTTACAGTAAGGGTGGCCAGAATCTGGAATGGGCTTCCAAGGGAGGTGGTGCTCTCCCCTACTTTGGGGGCTTTTAAGAGGAGACTGGAGAAGCACCTGGGTGGCGTCATCTGACCCCAGTGCTCTTTCCTGTCTGGGGCAGGGCATTGGACTTGATGATCTGCTGAGGTCCTTTCTGACCTTAATATCTATGAATCTATAAGTATCCCAGCATGCTCTCTGGGCTGGGTGGGGCTCTCTGCTCCAGCCACAGGGCTGACCCTGCCCCTCTGCTCTCTAGCCCAAGCAGGGACTGGCCCTAGCAGAGACACCAGCCAGCATGGCCCCATTGAGGCAAAGTGGGCAGGGAGGGGGTTAATTCTTCCCTCCTTCCCCTCTTCCCCAACCCCAGCTGGGGTCAGCCTGTGTGCCAGGAAGTAGAGGGGAGGGGGCTGCAGCTGTGGGAAGGGACAGAGGCAGAAATTAACCCTTCCCGCTTCCCCCTTCACCTTAATGGGGCCATGGTTGGTTGTCGTGCAGGGTGGGGAGGGAGGCTCTGTTCCATGCTGAGGAGGACTCTACTCCCTCCTCCTCCTCCCCCCAGAGGGGCAGCGTGAGTGCGGAGCTCAGCTGGACAGGGTGTGGGTGTGATGGTGGGGGGTGTAGGCACCCACACACACTCCCCCCATGGCATGCAGCCCCTGCTGTGTGGCAGCAGCACCAGGCAAAGAGGTCAGGATGCTCATGCCTGGTGTGTGTTGCCGGGTGGGAGAGAGCAGAGTCTGCCCCATCGCTGAGGTGCTGCTCCCCACATCTGCAGCTCCAGCACTTGCAGTGGGGGAAGCCCCACAGTGGAGCGGGCTGCCTGCCCCATTCCCTGCTGTGCAGGTCTCTGCACTCTGCTGGGAATGGAGGGAGCCCTGCCCCCTGCTTCTGCATGGGGTCCAGTGCAGGGCTTCTCTGCTGTGAGTGCAGACCTGCAGACATGGCATGGAGCCCCAGAGATAGAAACGGCCAGGGAGGCTGCATGGGGCTGTGCTCCTCACCCCCAGACCAGCACTGGCTGCCTCTTCCACAGGTTCGCATTGCACACCTACAGTTCTGCACTAGCAGTGGGGAAGCTCTGTGCTGGACTCCGCAGGGAAGCAGGGGGCAGGGCTCCCTCCACTCTTGGCTGATTGTGGAGATCTGCACAGAAGGGAGTGGGGCAGACAGCCTGCTCCAGTGTGGGACTTCCCCTGCTGTGAGTGCTGGAGCTGCAGGTACAGGGAGCAGAGCCTCGGCAATGGAGCAGGCTCCGCTCCCTCCCCCTGCACAGCGCAGCGCAGTGCCGAGCATGAGCGCCCTGACTTCCCTGCTTGCTGCTGCTGCTGCCAGGCAGCTGGGGGTGCATGCCATTGGGGGAGTGTGTGGGGGTCCCTATACCCCCATGCTCATACCCATACCCTACCCAGAGCTCTGCGTTCCTGCTGCCCCTGGGGGAGAGAAGGAAGAGGGGGAAGAGTTCCCCCCAGCATGGAACAGAGTCTCCCCCTGCCCTGGGGGAGGGATGATTGGGGGAAAAGTCCCCCTCTGGGGCTGTGCACCATCCCATAGAGCCCCCCTCCCCAACCCGCAGCGATGGGGGAGAAGCAGGAGGAAAAGTCCCCCCCTGGGGTCAGGCAACCACACAGAGCCCCCACCCCACTGCAGGGCAGGGGGTGGGGGGGTGGAGGAGGTTGAAGAGCCCCCCCCAGCACCAAACAAGGCCCCCCGTCTTGGCCCTTCGATGGTGCAGTGTGGGAAGAGGGGGAAGAGTTCCCCCTTGGGGTCAGGCAGACCTGTATGCCGGGCCTGCTCCTGGCTGTCAGAGAGCTGCTGTGTTGGACCTGCCAGGGCCTGGCCATGATCCCCCTGCTCAGCTCAGCCTCCCTGTGGAAGGGAGGGCTTCTCTAGTGCCCTTGGGCTTCTGGCTTGAGCCACTGCAGACATGTGCCTGCATTCCCTGAATAGAAAGGGAATGTCTATCCACTTGGAAACTGATTCACTCTCTGCAGGTTAGACCAACATGTAAAGATTGAATCACTTCAGGCTTGGGCTTTTTGAATGTCTGTCCCTAGCCCTGTTCTGTTACAGGTTTAAACCAGTTTCTGATCACTTAAACTGGTTTATGTGTAATGTCTGTCTCTAGCCTAAGGCTATAAAATGAGGGTGCTTAGCGCAGACATCCACATGCTTAAGTGAGTCATATTGACAGAAACACAAATCAGCAACTCCAGCCATGCTATTTTCTATCTGTTGTATCATGTTTGAGTCTTGTTAGAAGATTTTAACAACGCTGCTTACCGCTCCTGAGAGGGAAGCTAATATTGTATGAGACCGCAATCATGTGCCCACTGAGCGCGTCTACACAAGATGCTACTGCACAGTGGTTGATGTGAATTTATTTAGTACTTGTATAATCAAGTACTAAATAAATGCACAGTAACCAGAGTTGCTGTGCAGTAGTGTTGACGAATGCCTTTTAAGTGACGCTACTGTGCAGTAGCCTAATAATACTGTGCAGTAGTGTATTAAAACTGTTCATTCTGCGCAGTATTATTTGGCTACTGCAGTTAGCATCTCATGTAAACAAACCCAGTATTAAGTAAAATATTGATTTTTATACTGTGTACTGCTTTTTGGCTTTGAAACTGAAAAGCAGCACAGTCTGTTCAGTTAATAGTTAAAAAAAAAAAGTTCATAGTTTTATACTGAAACAGTTTATCATGTCACGTTATTTATGCTGTTGATTGACCAGATGTAGCTGGTAAAATTGACATTATCATAGTTTTCATAGTTACTGTTTTCTATATTTCAGTAAACACAAAAAACCCGTTTTCTATGGAATTAAAAATATTAATATTGATATAATGTCAATATTTTCTCAAAGCTTGTAATGAAGCCCTTAACAACTGTCCTTACATGGTGTTAAGGCACTGTTAGGGAACACAGTTATAACTGTTATAAGCGGATTCTATATACTACAATAATTTAGATTAGATTGGGTTCCTTGCCTAATCTGGTCTAGCAGGAGTTGCTTAGTCCTGTGCTCCTAGAAGCATTTGGCTTGCTTTAGGAAAATGGCTCTAGGGGCAGTCACTAGTGCATAGCCTTATTTTCTCATACCCTGGAACAGGCAGAATTCAGACCATATACAGTGGCCTATATACTTTTTCTTGATTAAAACTTTTGGTTTTTGGTTCGCTTCCACCCAAGGACTTTACAAAATATCTTGGGACATGGGGACAATTCATTTGAAGACCTGTTGCCATGCAAAAGATCCAAGTACAGATTCTGGTTTTCACATAAATTTTGTGTAAACACTCAATCTCTTTGCTCATTGGCAGCCCATCTGTTAAATGGAAGTGTTACTATTTTTATTCTTCCATCCCATCTTGTATTGTCAAACCTTCGGTGCAGGAACCATATCTGATGTGTATGAATATTGTCTAAACAATGGATGTCAGATCTCAGATGCAACCTATATATGTACTTTGCTACAACATTATAGATGGTGGTGAAGGCAGAATAGCAACCCACATGATTTGCTCTAGGGACTAGAGTCATGATATATACATAAATATGGGTGGTGGATTTTGTTGTTGAATGGGTTTTCCTAAATGACAAGATGCTGTTCTGCTACTGGTATGCCCATAGATGGAAAGTAACAGGAAGCACCTTTGCTGCATGGACAAAATAATACTCAGTGCAAAGAAAAGGTAGTCTTTGCATTTGCTAATAACCTCTGCTGTCAGTCTGATCTCAAAATACTTCAGCAGCTGAGCACTCAAGCTGATTGGCTGATTAAGTCCCCTAAATGATGTCTAGTTCCATGCTGGAAAAAATATATCAGGCAGGAAGATCCTAAGTACCCAAAGACAAACAATTATTTTGGAACAGTTCTTGCTATGATCTAAACAGGCTCATCTTGCTGTGATACAAGTGTCAGTAGTCAAACAAAATAAGTGTCAGGAAGAGACTATGCATTTAGATCACTAATTATCTTCTCTGAGCGTAGGTTTTTAAAATATATGGCTTTATATACAGATGCATTAAACTTCAACTTTACTGCTGAGCCATTATAGTTTACTATCAGGAGATTGGATGATAAACACAGACAATGCATGATGCCTAAGTGAGTAACATGAAGTACTTCTTGAAGCTGTTTTACTAACATCTTTAACATAAGCATTTTCACTTTGCTTTCTTCTTTGATTCTCCTACACTCTTTTGCTTTATTACAGTACACACATTCATACTAGAATATGCATTGCCGTATGGGTTGCACTTGGCACAGGTTCTCTGAGTGCCGAACATTCACACATTTTAAGGACTTGGATGAATTTTGTATTTGCTGCAGGAAAAAAACTCCATAATACAACTAAAAATTGAATTAAAGTGGCAACAAGATTATATTTGTTTGGCAAATAAAGATAATGGCACCCACTCCTTGTGGGAATAGCTCCCCTCCCTCCCTGTGTTCCCCATTTGCTGTTTTGCTTGTAGACCATATTTTTGGCAAAGGAAATAATCACTTTAAACTTGTCATATAACACTTTGGTTTCAGTTTCTAAAATAAGAATCAAATTATATTAAAGAATTGAAATAAGCAAGTGAACATTGGGGGCAGAAATTAAGATTTGCATTTTAAAAATGAAGCACTTCCTGTTTCTTTTGTGGCACATATTGGCAGAGTTCTGATCACTGGCACTTTTTGAAAATTTTCAAACATCTGCAAAACCAAGCTCTGACATAATAGTCGTGCTCTCTTTGTGCTATATCAACATCAATATATTCAGTTTATGAGAATTTGCTGTCAACGTTAAAATGTTTGTTTTAAATCATCTCTGTTTAATTTCAAAAGTAGAAGACGACATTGGCATGTTGGTTGCAAAGCCATAAGAGATAATGTCTGAAAGGGAGAGCATTTATAAGATGAAAACTGAAGGGAATCAAAATATGAAGAACCTTTCAGATATTATATAAAGAGAAAACAGACAGATAGGAAGTCCTGCTAGCAAATGCATTGATTTTAAAGTCATAAGATTAAGTAGGTCACAGAGAAGAAAATGAATCTGAACTCAGTATATGGTCCCTGTTTTACTAAAGGTTAAAGGATAAAAAAAAAAAAACCCAGACAGTGATGATTGCTGTGCTTTTCTTTGGAGAGTCCCACATCCGGAATAATGGGACATATTTGTGGAGAGTAATGCACAATTGTAGGGATGCATATAGGAATTTTCACCATACTAGTTCAGAGAGACCTACCCAGATATTCTGTGGTTACAGTGGGGATATACATGGGGTCAGAAGTCTATCTATGTGGGAGGGAAATAGCTTGATCAAGGCTTGTTTAATCAGCAAGGACATTAGAATGATAATTTATTAGCATATACAGATCAGTTAAATTCATACTTCAGGCCTCAAGTGTGCAAATATTTCAGCATGTGTACAACTTGACTTACAAGAATAGTTCACCGAATTTGAAGTTTGTCCCAGGGATATAGCTAAGGCTGCTTATAAGTGTAAATGTATGCACATGTTTATGGTTTTGTGAGATCAAGGTCTACTTCAGTTTTGTAGTGTCCTGGCTCTTCCTGTACAAAATCAAGGTTCAGCTGTCAGCATGAACATACCTAATTTGACTAAGTTTTTATCATTAATAGATAAGAAAGGTAGTACTGTTCTCTCTTTTTAAAAAAAAGGACATATACACAATGGCTGACAAAAATCTCTCAAATTAATGGCCTATTCACTTTGTTTTATATACACTCTTGTCTCTGGATCAATAGAAGTTAGACTGAGCCAATATAACAGTGAATTTATAACAGCCAATATAAAATTGATGTTACACTGTGATATGTGTAACGTGTACCTGAGATTATCAAAGAACTATGATCCTATTGTGCATTATTTCAGAATTAACCTGTGATTATGATTCTGGAAAGCCCTCTTGATTTCTGCCTGGCACAACAGCCTGCTTTGATGACTCAAAATGCAGGATCAGGGTCTACCATGGCATAAACACTGTACGGTCACCTGCACAATAGAACAATTAGTAAAAATCATGATGTTTTCATTCCATGTAAGTAGCCTATATACCTGTACAGCATTTATAAAAGCTTTTAAACCACACAGGACTTTGAAATGAAATGTCTGGAGTGTTGTTTTAAGCACAATACTGATAAACATCAAATTTCCAAAGTCACTATTTGTTTTTCAGAAATGGTAAAATGGATGATATCTAAAAATAAAATGAAGTAAGTTTTATGCATGTTGCATTTTAACAAGTCTGCTGTCTCATTGGAATGCACTCCCTTCTTGTGCTACATTTTATTTTTGGAATTTAATAAGGTGCCTGTCATATCTGCCTCAAGGCTAAAGAATATCATGGGGGAGAAATCCAAAGTACTGTCATGTTTGACTGACATGGGGCCAATTTTAATTTACTTTTTTTTTAAAGGGAGGAGGCTGAAATTAACAGGCATAGTGCTGAAGATACATTGCTCTACCATCTGCTTTAAATACCTTGTGTTGATGAGCCAGTAATGACGTTGTTCAGTGACATTTATCAGGTGGATTTGGCTCTGAAACCCAGCAGAGGATTTTCATTAAAAAATTAATTCTGTGCGTTTTACAGTGGAGCCCATTGTGATGATAGATTCTGGTACAGTGCCATATATCTCCAGAAGCTGTTCTCATTACCTGAGAAACTTGGGAAGGCAATAAACTTCTTTCTATTTTGTGTATGTGTGTGTGTGCTCCCTCAGCATATAATTAACACGCTGACTCATTTAGCTCAAATCTCTACAGGTCTGTGTCTATGTGATTATTACTGAGCCTTCAAAGTAATAGGCAAAAGCAACTGTGTCTCACTGGTTGTGGGGGCTGGGAACTGCAGCTTTTTAAATTGAGGCAAGAGGTGACCGAGCCATTTTGCAAATGTCCAGCTAAAGACTAAAAAAGATGAAATGGTGAAGAAACTCTTGAAACTTAACTGAAAATTTAAGAGGGGCTTCTGCCGAACAGGTGTTTTTCTATAAACAGTGACTGGCCACCAAAATATTGTTAATTCAGAAGAATATCTAGAAGTTATACAACCATTTAGCTGTTAAGCTTTTTGAAGACTGGATGAGTTCCTGAAATTAGAGATTAGAGGTCCTCCCTGGCATCTTTGGAGATTAAAGACATATATTGATCTAGTTTAATCAAGTTTTTTCTTTTGGTATGTATAGCAGAATTCCAAAAAAAATATTAAAGATAGACTAAATAGATTATCAAATATAGTGTCCCTTCTGCCTTTCTGACCTACCCTAGTTCACTACTGAGCCATACTATTTGATGATTGTCCATAATGTAGTGAATGAGCTGGTAGCCTTATTCAAGTCTTCATAGGCTTTAGATTGCCAGAAGCACATCTGGCACTTTTGTTGGCAATCTCAGTAGAATGAGCATAGAGGGTAAGCTACTAGTTCATCTCAACCACGTCAGAATTCTGACATAACAGCAGAAGAAAAACATTGTCTTTTTATTGAATTTATTTGCCACTTGCTGAGTCACCTTCTTCTCCCAATCAGCAAAGGACTTAAGCATGTGTGTAACGCAAAGCATATGGGTAGCTCCATTGTTGTCTCTGAGAGATTAAATTGAATAGAATGCTGCCCCTTGGAATATCCGTTTGTACATCTGATCAGATAGATTGGGCCAAAAATATTTCCAATGAAAAACAGCAACATTTTGATAATGAAAACTTTCACATCATCTTTGCTCTGCTATGGTTGTTAAAAAATGCACATAAGCACTTTCACAAGAAAAAAAATCAGTTTCTCAACCAGCTAGGGAAGTTTGCTTCCCTGAGGTCTCTTGCAGGTTTATCCTTCACTCAGTAAAACAGCAATATTTCATTTTTAACTGATTTATTTAAATGTGTCATTGATTGTTTTGCTCAGCGAACATTTTGTAGCAGAGAAGGTGATAGTTAGGGTCAGCTTGTCAGAGGGGAGGAAACATAAATGGAAATCTTGGGAATCTTTTCACTTTTTTGAGGGAGGTCCATTTTAGATGCCTTCATGTAATGTGTGAGCACGTTCCCATGTACATTTATCACCCCAATGCATTTCTGCCAGATAACCAATTTTATGCAGGTCAGATGGGTTAGACCTTCACAAAACTTTTACAGTCACAGGACCCAAGGCAAGCATTTACCTCATTTAATTTTTAGCTTCTTCTATGCCACACCCCTTTCTCATTTTTGCCTTGTTCCTGCCTTACACCCCAAAGCAAATGCAGCCCTTGGGAAAATCACAGTATTGTTGGGTAGAAGGGTGGACAGGAAGGATTGTTCAAAGACAATATACCCCTTCAGAGATATCAGATTTCCAGACCCTCCCTTTTCTCCCCCTTCTTAAGTTGAAATGTTTCCGGCCGGCTGCTCCGTCCAGGTGTTAGTCCTCCTGTTACCTTTGAACCTTTGTAGCATAGCTGGACCTCCTGCTGCTGGTCAAGGCAGAGTTAAATAACCGTATGGCTGCCTGCTGCTGAGCTCAGTTAGCTAGTCACTCACGACCCTAGCAGATGGTTATGCTTCTCAGACTTAAGAGACAATTTTTCTTTCTCTCCTAAGAGCAAATTAGCCAATGTCTGGAAACTTGTGGGGCTTCCTCCCCCCACCCATCATGAAAAATATATCTGTGGTTCTTGAATGTTCATTCGTCCCTCCAAAGCAGGAGAGAACACAGTGAAACAATTGAGTTGCACAGCAGGACACTTCATTTAAATATTAGTATAAAACCCAAGCTCACTGAAACAAAGGGAATTTGCTTTCTCTGACAAACATCCATTTGCAGCTACTGTGCGTTCATTTACTTGCCTGGCTTTCACAGTGCTGCCTGATTGCTTCATGTTTGCAATAATGTTGTGAGAAGCTTGTCATGCTGCTTTGCAGTGAAGTAAGTTTCAAGACGTAAGATAGCTGACCGTCTTTTATAATCACCAGCTGCTGTGCATGAGTGACAAGGCATGATATACAGTATGTCTTGTAGGACTAGCTCATTCATTGAAAAAGAAGGGGAGAAAAAAAAAAAGAAAATTCACCGGCAGAACTGTGTTTCTAAGAAGATAATAAAAATAATATATTAGAAATCTTAAACCTTTAGTGCAAATGTGAATTAATCCCAGCCCACACTTCTGTAACTGTTTCATATCTTTCCTAATAGCCAAGCCAATTATCTGAAATCCCCAACACAGTGAAACTGGAATTGAAGGAAGTAACTTTCCTGAAGGGATAAAGTGTATAGTAGATATCCCCCTGGCTGGCCTGCTCATGTTCTCTGGTTATTCTAATAGATGAGCAGCTGAGGGAGGAGACAGACAGATAGATAGATAAATTGCAACTTGCGCAAACAGTATGTTTCGGTTTGTTGGAAAGGGATTTTAAGAAAAGTGAATAAAGGGTTGTTGCAAGAAATGGTGATCTTATGAAGTTCTTATTCTAAAAAAATCAGTTATCCTAAAATTTAAAAGCTACCACCAATCTGTGAATCTGGTAAACTTGCCACTACAGCTTGGATTCTGCCTCCTTAATTTGGCCAGTCATTGCGACACTTTTTCTCAGGTATAAAGTAAATGGAATGGGAAATAGAAGAAAGAAGGAAGAGGCTTAGTTTTTAAATTTATTGGTCAGCATCAGCATCTTAGGCTGCACATGTGCCACCTGGAAGGACCTAGAGAGGAGGGGAAAAGGGGTATTCAAAAATGCTTACAGAACAGCAGCTTTCATGAGAACGTACTGCTTCAGAACCAGAAGCTGCTTGAACGAAGTGAAGAAAGCTTCCTAAAAGAGAAAACATTGCAGAAGTGTATTGTGAGCATGGCAAGTAAATTGATAAATAGACTTCAACATTATTCATGCAAGCTCTTGTAATTTGGTTGTTTGGAAGCATTCAGGTGGTGTTTCATTTATTCTGGTGACTTGTGAACTAAGTGGCATTGTATATAGTGTGCTCAAATACCACGGTTGGCATTAATTGGCACCCTTGTTGACATTTTCATCAGAGAAGCTAGGGCTTGAATTGACAGTCATCTTCCTCTCAAAGGTAGTCTTTCAAGGTTTGAACTGAAGCAAACTGTAAGGTCAGTGTGTTCCAGAAAGATGACTAAATATGTAAATGTTGGAGTGTGAAGCTCTGGAAGAGAAAGAGCTCTCTTCTGTAAGTGGTTGTGGGGGAGAACATGGGCAAAGAGTCGCTGCAGAAATACAGATGTGCAGAGAGGCTCAGGAAGAAAACAGCCTAACCATGGATGAAACAAAGGGGCATTTGGCTATTGAGTAATATTTTGAGAATCGGTACAAGTTTCCCTTGCTTTATGCGGGTTATGTATGTGTGAATTCGCTTTTATGCGATGACCCTTTTTATACCCAAAATTTGTTATATGCGAGGTAAATTCACTCCTATGCATTCAGTGTGATGGAAGTCCTCAGTCATCTGCTTTCTGAGGTGCATTGTGCGAGTGACGTACCTCAAAATATAGCCTCCTGTTGGGATCTGCACTCTTCACTCATTGTCTGCAACACGTGTTTCTGTAGTTGCCATCTCCATTATGCTCTGTGCTTGTGTGTACTGTCTGCTGTTGGTGAGTACTAAAATTGTCTTGTAAAAGTGGTAGAAATGTGTCTGGGGGATCAGTACAGTCAAGGTCTTGGAACATATCCCTATTTGTTACTTTGTAAAGTGGGTTCCCTTTATGTGAATTTGAGTTATGCGCTGTTTTTAAGGAACGCATCTACAGCATAAAGTGAGGGAAACCTGTATAAGTGGTCACAAACTCAGAATTCATTAAGTAATGGAAATAAATTAGGGAGAGAGAAGAGTGAAGAGGCCGCCTCCCTTGTGTCGATGAAGAGTGAATCTGTGGTGAATCCTTGTAGGCTATTTCTCCTCCATGGTACTGTTGGAAATAAAAAAAAAAAAAACCCAAACACTTTTCAATGACAAATGAGTTACAGGCAGACAAGGCTGTACTGATTATACAGAAAACAGCATCAGATCCAAGTGAATTCAGGTTAGGCCCTTTAAAACCAGCCACTATATGACAGGACCAGCTAGCACTTCCCAAAAGACTAGAAACAGCATGGCTTAGGCCAACTCAGGGCAAGGCAGAAGTTATGTTTGTCATTTCAAGTTAATCCTCATCAAATGAGGTATCAGATGAAGGTGTTCCACTTTGGAGCACTTTAGGGAATTTGTGTTCTGTAGGGGTTCATGGATTCATAGATGTTAGGGCCAGAAGGGACCTCAGTAGGTCATCGAGTCTGACCTCTTGCCCTGGGCAGAAAAGAGTGCTGGGGTCAGATGACCCCAGCTAGGTGCTTGTCCAGTTTCCTCTGGAAGACCACCAAGGGCACTGCCTCCCTTGGAAGCCCATTCCAGATTCTGGCAACCTTTACTGTGAAGAAGTTCTTTCTAATGTCAAATCTAAATCTGCTTTCTGTCAATTTGTGGCCATTGTTTCTAGTTACTTCAGGAGGTGCCCTAGTAAATATAGCATCTCCTATTCCCTGCTGCACTCCTCTGATGAATTTATAGGCAGCCACAAGATCACCTTTCAGACTTGTCTTGCGAAGGCTGAAGAGATGTAGGTCCCTCAGTCTCTCCTTATAGGGCCTTGCCTGCAGGCCTCTGACCATATGAGCGGCCTCCTCTGAACCCTTTCAAGATTCTCCGCATCCCTTCTGAAGTGCAGCACCCAAAACTGGACACAGTACTCCAACTGTGGCCTGACCAGTGACACACAGAAGGGAAGCATCACCTCCCTGGACCTGTTTATCATGCATCTGCTAAAGTGTGGTTAGCCTTGTTGATCACTTCATCACATTGATGACTCACGTTCATCTTGGAGTCAACTGTGACTCCCACAATCCCTTTCCACTGCTGTGCTGCTGAGAAGGTCATCCCCTAGCCTGTAAGGGTGTTGCTGGCTCTTTTTCCCTAGGTGCAGCACTTTGCACTTGCCTTTGTTGAACTGCATTTTGTTCTGCCCATTTTTCCACCTGGATTCGTTCCCTACCCTCTGGTGTGCTAACTCTCTGGTTAACCTGTGGTGTGGTTGGGGCTGGGCTGATGTAGCTCAGCCCCACCCCCAGTGCTTTTAGCAGGAAGGCAGTGGGGAGGGGGAAGGGGGAGCAAGCTGCCAGCTGGGATTTGCCCAGCCTGAGCTGGAGGATGGGGGTAGGGGAGAGTGGATTGGAGCCCCCTGGCTTGTGGCCCCCCAGGCCCTCCCTCTCCAGCTCAGGCCAGGCAAGCCCTAGCCAGCAGTTGGCTCCCCCTTTCTCCAGAGCTGGGAGCGGGGGGAACAGTGCTGGGGGACAGGTGCAGCTTCAGGCAGGCTCCTCTGAATCTTGCAGGCAGACTCAATTTCCATCCTCCAACCTAACAGGTGAACATCTGTTGGGTTGGGGCTGGGGGGTGCTTTAAGTCACGGCCTTTTATATAAAGCACCATGAGTTAGAGCAGGGGCCTGCATGTCTGTCAGCACCCTCAATTTCCTCACTACTGAAACCAAATCACAAGTGGGAGTTAGTGGATGACAGGGGAGAAGTGACATAATGACATTTGCCTATTGGATGTTCACACAAGTTGGTGAAGAACCAAGTTGTTAAATAACTGTCAAATTTACTGTGATAGAGTGTTATATTATATCCATATGTTTGATATATTATTTTTGCATTTTCACAAGGAGATACTTTCAGTATTGCCTATTAAAGGCAGCCAGAGAATGTAGTTAATGATATATTGGATAGGGTCAGAAGCCAATAATGTTTGTTTGTTTTAAGGGAGACCTCTAGCTATTTGAACCTGGCCCTTGTTGCCTCTGTTAATACATGGCAGAAGGATTACATGTATGAAAATAGTTAGTTAACAGATAAGGTTATATTAGACAGCACTCAAGAATAAATAGCATAGTTCCTGGGGTTTGGAAGATCAATAAAGCTTGTTGTTGTCACTGTAAATGGCTTTCTCTGTGAAACTATTTACATCACTTCTTAATAAGTGTGAGGGAGTTTTTCTTTGTGCCACTGCGATGTTTGACTGTTCTGAAACTAAAGATCATAGGTCTCCTCGAATGTCAGTCTAGCAAGTTTCACATTCAAAGATTTTGGGGTTTTTTATTTGTTTTTTAAAGAGGAGAAAGGGAATAGATTATCAGTGGAAAATTGTTTTCCTCTGCTATCATACTTATCGTTATTGAACTACTTTAACGTTACTTTTGGTGCCTTCTCTATGCAAATCCTCAATCCTGTAACTATGGAGACAATGTTAATGTCTTTGTTACAGTAATCTTGGTGTTGAACGTATAGAAAACATAATGTCTAGGTGTCCTATGCAATGAAAATTTATTTTTGTGATATGTTTTATACTATCCAGCAAATTAAATCACTGTCCCATGGAGGAATTCTATCAGCTGGTTATGTGCAATTGATTTTTATGTCCCAGGGAGAATTCAGACTTTATTTTTTTGTCCTTTTTTAAAGATGTGATTTTCTGCAACTCTAATAAAGGGCAATTGCTAGTTTAAACAAATATAAGCTCTTTCTTCTTCTTATTGGGTAGTATTTTTAATATGTCAATAACATGCTTAATGCATTTGATATACTGTGCACACTTTGCATTCTTAGAATAGAGATTTCATGACATTAAAAAGCATAAGCAACCAATAAAATGTCCTGCATAGCTAAATATTGAGCTGTATGACCTGTTAAGATGTCTCTTGTGGTGAACTAATTTAGATTGGGCATGCCATTTTTAGGGCGATTTAAGTCCTGGGAACCTCTATGAACCTGTATTCTTTGCCCAAAACTGAGAATTTCTAAGGCTAAAAAGAAAGGGATGGGTAAGAGATGTAAGATGATATGGGAACTCTTAGGAAGGATTATTACTCTTAACACATTGCCTAGTTTCAGGAATAACTATGAACTGGACTTCTCATTAACTTCAGTTTATTTTCCTTCATAATTTTTACTTTAAATTTTTATCTTCATTAGTTTCTCCCTTCATTACCTAAAACTCCATTTGATTTAAGTGTGTTATTTTCATCTAAAATATCTAGTTCAATCTAAAACGATATAAAATACTTTTTTTGAAGTGTCTGCCAAATTTGAAGTTTTGCCAAGTTGGGCTTACTCAAATGCATGCTTCCTTTGCTCAGTACCTATAGCCACCCCAAGTACTACCATGATCTTCCAGTCCAAACTTACACGCAGACGTTTATGGCTTTTTACATGACTGATTTTTCCTACCTACAAACCCGGATTTTCCCCAACTATGCAGTTTGCAAGAATACATGTGGTTGATTAGGAAGACTATTTAGTTCTAGCTTGGTACACAGCTCTGAAAGACACAGTGAGAGCCAAAGAGTGGGAGCTGCTTCTTCCAATCCACGTACAAGACTTGAGTACTAGGCCAGGTAGAGACAATACACATAAATAGGTTTAAGTGACCAAAAACTGGTCTACACCCATAGCAGAACAGAAGTCTGGGGCATATAGACTGGTTTAAAAATGGCAGAACCTGGTCTAGGTGCCTTTGTGGTCCCCTCCTGGAATCCCCACCTTGCAGGGAGCAGTGCTAGTACTTGCTGGGGGGCTCGGTTGCCTGCCTTGTCACAGACCTGAACCAACACAGATGCAAGCAGGCAGGGGGAAGATGGGAAGGGAGGGTCATGCTGGGCAGAGGGGTCAGAAGTGCTCCGTAGAAGGTAGGATTGGGCCTGTCAGAGCTTTGGCCTGATCCTTCTGTCTATGAAGGGCCCCCATTCCCACTGTCTTGTGCAAGCCTCCCTGGCTGCTGGCTGGATACAGAGCTCAGCACCACTGACACCAGTGGGAGGTTTGGGATTAGGGATGCTCAGTAGAAGGAAATATTGGTTCCTCAGACCTTGGCATCATCAGCAGCTGAGGTACCCAACCCTTCCTTCTATGGAATATCTCAGCCACCCTTGATTGCCTGCTGGGCACACACTGTGGGACCCTGCTGTTACCACAGACCCCTCCCCCCACATCCAGCCCTAGGCTTCTAGGAGAGCCTCAGTGTGGTCACCATGGCATGCCCGGCAGCCCAGTTGGCAGCAGCAGGGGAGGGCATGCCATGGTCACCTGCACAGAGGTTCTCCTGGAACCCTAGGGCTGGGTGCAGGGGAGGGTCCACAGTGATGCCAGGGGGTTGGGGGGGCATGTACCTGGCAGCCAGTCGGGGGTGGCCCCTGCTTGGCTGCACTCAGCTGTTTTCGGCAGTGTGCCAGTGTGCTCTAGCAGACTGGGCGGAATGTGGAAGCACCCCCAACTGGCTAGTCTGGCCAGTGCAGGCAGCCATGTCCTCCCACTCCCATCTCCCCACCCAAGAGCGTATGTGTGTTCTGTTCACTCCTGATCCAACCCTCACAGCTTAGAGAAACCTGCGTAGGTTTAATTGATTCTGCCTTGGGTGTTTTGAATGTCTGAGCCTAGCCCTAGTGTCCATTTTGTGAAACAGGGAGAAATGCCATGTAAGCTGAAAAATGGACTTTCTGGTTTTAAATATGGACAGGTGCCCAGATATCTGATCCTTTTATCTAATTTTAACACTACTGACAGTAGGAAAATCACAATAGACATGGATAACTGTCACTTTACATTTAATTTGACCCTATCACCTTCTGTTACTGGGGTGGCAAATGTGCTTCCATTTGAGCTCAATCTGTAATTGATCCAGCATTAGAACCAATATTTATGGCCACATGAGGTGTGCCTGGCAGCTGCAAAATCCAGATGCCAAGCTCTGGTACGTATTTTTATGCGTGTGCAATCTTGGTCTTTGGCTGTTCTCTTTTATTGTCTCTTGGCTTTCTTCATTTCTGGCTTTACTGGACAGTGCAACGGCCTATGGGATATTTTCTGGGCCAGACCATTTATGGCACTCCCTTGTCATCCTTGATGTCATTTGCCTTGGAATCGCTCTTAAATGAGAGCAGTTTACCTCCTTTTATGTGTCTATAGTACTATTTGAAAGAAATAAAACAGGTGGTCCTCACATTCAAGAAGGCTACTGGGTACATTTTAACATTATAGGAATATGAAGCGCTTTAGATATTCTGCTCTGTAGATTGCTTATGGGACAGGCATATATCCTCAGCCTCTGTGTCCCAGAGCATTGCTCATAATCATCATCATATTCAAGTATTTTTGCTTTTTATGGGCTCCACAATGCTCTTGTAGATTTTTGCAAAACAGCAAATTTATTTCCCATGCATTGTGTTTTTTATTCAAAGTACCGTGGGATGGTAATGAAAAGAAAAATAACGTTCTCAGTATACCGTCCATCCAGAATGTTAAAACATCCAATTACTATCAATGTGTTGATGGAAATGGTGTTATCCAAAAGAATGACCACACAGTGGGGATTCTCTTCATGGGGTTTTTGTTTTGGGGTTTTTTGTTTGGTTTTGGGTTTTTTGAGGGGGAGGGGGTTGCTCTGAATGCATAGGGTCAATATTTAATGGAGCCATTGTAACACAGAACTGTAGAACTACTGAACTTCAGTAGATTGCAAAAATAAAAGACTGTTTATGCAGAAAATCTGAAATGGGAACTGTTGATCCAACTGGCTACAAACAGACAGGGTTGATTATTTAGGCCCTGAACCTACAACCACTTATGCATCTGATTAATTTCACAAAAATATGTTTTCCCACTGAGATTCATGCAGAGTTGCAGGATGATGTCAAAATATGTACATTTTGCATATGTGCTTGCCAGATCAGCGCTTTCAACTGTAATATGGTATCCCCAACTTGTAGACCAGCAGTGGCATAGAATGATAGTTGTTCAGACCCAGGGAATAGAAAGACATCAAATATACAAGGAAGAGCAAAGAGGCAACCAGGCTTTATACTGCCGTCATTTTCTGATACACAGAATAGGGAGAACAGCTGAGCAAGCTTGGCCACAGAGTGCTTCCACCCTGACCTGGAGAACACTTCCCAGGGTGAAAGAGAGGTCAGTTCATTTTGCAGGCTCAACAAGCCATTCAATCTACTTGTTTGCTGTAACTGCCAAGGGTGCCAATTAGTGGCAGCTGTATTGGTGGTTTTTGTGATGTGGACAGCTGGCTGCTAGGCACTGAACCAAGATGATCCTCTCATTTCACATAAAAAGAGAGGGAAGCTTACTTTTTTTCTACCCTGGTACTGGACAGAGTTCATTAGTCTTGTTGCATGTTGTTTCTCGATCCCTTTCTGCTTGCTCTTAGCCTTCCCTCTTCTGTGGTGTTGTATCATGATACAAGCCTCTTCTCTCTGAGAGCAGCTAGATGTGACCCAACTGGCAGAATAGTATTAAAGGTCATCACAATGCAAAACCACTGCAGGGTGGCAAAGAAAGAAGAATATGTGGGATTGCAGAGGAACCCAGTAAAAGACAAAAATCAACTTTTGTCCATGAATATTAGGGTAACCATACTGTTTTTAAGGAAATCTGGGACAACCTTCCCCGCCAAGTCAATGGCACTGCTTCAGGCGGAGGCAGGGGCACCAGGTACAGTCCAATGCGGCGGGAGAGTGACACAGTGTGCCAGGCAAGCAGGTGGGTAGGCACTGCTGCTGCTGTGTGGGAGCAAGACGGAAGGACTGGAGCAGGTGCCACACTGCCCACATGTGTCCGGGCTGGCTTCCCCTGACCAGTGGCTGGAGACAGAGGGGTGGGCTGGGCTGGGTACCACTACAGACTGCCCACCTTGCTCTTTCACAGCAGCAGCGGTGCCTCCTTGCCCACTTGCCTGGCTCACTGTGCTGCTCCACTGGACTGTGCCCTGCATTGCTGTGATTCCAATACTTTTGTTTCAGTTTTCACCAATGGGCTAGGACTGACCTATGAAATCCAGAACTGTCCCCACCAAACTGGGACATTTGATCATTCTAATTAATATTATTTTAAAAATTGTTTTTCTTTCCTGTGTTCCACTACAAAATCAGTTGAATACTTTCATTCAGACCAACTGCATAGACCACAGGAACAGCTTCCATCTCTGGTACGGTCTCTACAGTCTCAGTACAAAGGCCAAGGACTGTGAAATTAATTACTGGTATAATTAAAGATGGTTGCTTTGTGGTCAAGGGAGCACTATGGGGAAGCTTGTTCTTGTCCTGTACCTGTTCTGTAGATTTAGAGCACTACTTCATTTTCTAAGCAAAAGCCTGTAAGGAAAATTAAGCCTGGTATGTAAAAAGGTGCTGATGTCTTGATACCGAAGAGTTTCCTGAATACAAAGGGTGTTTCTTTTTAAATGCAGCCTTGGCAAGAACAAAGGAATAAAGCAGCAAAATGCTATCTGTCTTCTAAAACAGCCAGTGGAGGGGAACTGGATTTATTTATAGATCAGTTTTTTTGTGTTAGAGATTGAGCTTCTACAGTTTAACCAGAAACCATGAAAATATTGATATTTGTAGCTTGGCAGCCAACTAGTAGGAGGTAATAAAAAAGTGTATATTACCTCATCTGGAGGAAATCCTATAAACTGGAGCAGTTCGTCCAGGTTGCTCTGATGCCAAAGAACACATTTCAGATTTCATCTTGCACATGAATGAGATGTGAGAATGGTTTATAGTTTCTCTGAAATATCTTTACTCCACATGGCACAGTCTTAGCCCCACAGAAAATAATGGCTTGGGGCTGCCTACATAGTCATTTTCACTAGTTCAATTTTGTACAGTCCGTCTCTAGCAGGAAAATAGATACCTTCTAAAACTATTATGGTTGCATACAAACGTGTTGCTAACTTCTGCAAAGCATGCAACAGCTACATCTCAAATACAAGCCTGAAGTGGCCAAAAGTAATAGCAGATTAAGCAATACATTGCTGCCTCTGCTTTTTAAAGTATCTGCTGTATTCAAGTGTAATAAAAGCAACACTGTCAGATGCTTATTACTTAGAAAGTATTTGGTATATGTGTTATCAGTGTGATAAAAGGTCATTATGGATTTAACTTAAATCAACAGAGAAAAAGGCCCAGAGGCCTTAAATCCTATTCAACCAAAGCTCTATTGGCTACAAAATAATCTGGCTTCCTTTTATGTCATAAAGGTGTCATACAGGAGTATGTGTATAAAATAATATTTTTTGTTTCCTGGTATGTGGCTTATGACATAGGTCCAGAATTACAAAAAGGATCTACACCTGTCATGTAACAGCACTGGCTGTGATTGTTATATAACATTTTTTGGCTTAGTATTTGTCAGGGCTGGTTTAGAAACAGTATATATTTGTGCATAAATTGGATTAGAAGACCTGTGGAGATCCATTGCCACCCTTTGTTTCTTCACTGCTTCTTACTAGCATACTTTTGAAGTCACTGAAATTTTTCCAAAATATAAGGCTTCATCCAGTGCTTCTGGGAGGCTCCTGCTG